>NC_053430.1:44605284-44929147 GCF_007990345.1 Gossypium hirsutum | reverse complement strand
AGTTGGTATTATTTCAAATGGTCATAATGTTTAACTGAATGGAATGAATAAATAATACATATATATATATGCATGTACGTATGTGATGGATGAAATTGTTGAATGAAAGAAAAGAGGTAAGATGTACTGAGTTGTTGATCTCGGCACTAAAACGTGCGGGATAACATTTATGAACCATGAGATTGGCGCTAAGTGCGCGAGATTAAATTGTACAGCACTAAGTGTGCGATTTGACTATGTTGCACTAAGTGTGCGAAATGAATATGATGCACTAAGTGTGCGAGTTGGACTATGTAGCACTAAGTGTGCGATTTGATTACGTAGCACTAAGTGTGCGAGTTGATTATATAGCACTGAGTGTGCGGGCTCAATATACTTCGTGAATCATTATGGACACTATGTGTGCGACACTATTGATCGATCGCGGACAGCGGATCGGGTAAGTGTCTTGAGTACATGGCTAATAGGTGCTATGCTTATACTTGGTGTTGAGCTCGGTAAGTTGAACCTATGTGACAACTATACTTGAAGTCACGTACATAAATTTATCGTAGGATGGGTGAAAGGCCGTTTAGTCGTTTGATTGTAACGAAATAATTGATTTATGAAAATGCTTCAATGTCCTATTGATGAGTATATGGATTGTGAATGCATGAATTGATATGAAATTGAATCGATAGGTTGGAGGAACTATGGTATGGTTCGGTATGGATGGAGTAAATTGTCTGTTCCATTTTGTTTCCTCTTGTGATAATGTTATTGATGGATGGTAGTGCATTGCTTATGACTTATGAGTTATAAACTCACTCGGTGTTCCTTGTCACCCATTATAGGTTGCTTGGACTCATCTATTTTGCGGGTCAGGCCGTCATCGAAGTCATCACACCGGATAGCAAGTTTTGGTACTTTCTTCTTAGTTGGCTTGAAGAACATTTTGGCATGTATAAGCTATTACGTTGTGTTTGAATTTTGGCATGTAAACTTTAAGCCATGCGAAAATGGCACGAATGTTCGATTGAGTTGGATCAAGGGTAGGCATGAGATGGACCTAGTTACTTTCGTAACAGATGCTGGCAGCAGCAGTGTCATGAGATTGAAAAATCACTAAAATAGTAGAGTGGAATTAATTGAATGATAATTATGTAATCGAAGCTCGATGAGTCTGCTTTCATGAGGAAGTAACGAAAAGATCATATGGGCAGTATATTAAGAGATAATCAGATTATTGTGGGACAGGGCCAGAACGGTTTCTGGATTCCTGCTCCGACTTTGGAAATTCATTACAAATTAACCAGAGATAATTAGGGTCGTACCATATATGTACAGATTCCTCTTGAGTCTAGTTTTCATAGAAACAAACGGTATCAGTATGAAGCCCCGTGCAGGGAGATATCCAAGTCGTAATGGGCAAAGGTCAGTGTAGTGGACCCCTGCAACTTGGGAGACTTTGACTAATAAACTGTACTAATTGGCCCAACGAAAATTCTAGAAAAAATACATAGATGGGCACATGAGTCTAGTTTCTGGGAAAAATTACGAAACTGATTTTCGAGTTACGAAACTCAAGATATGATTTTTAAAACGACTAGTACACAGATTGGGCAGTGTCTGGAAAATAAATTTTGTAAGGGGTTAAAGTCAGTTAACACCTCGTGTTCGACTCCGGTGTCGGTTTCGGGTTCGGGGTGTTACATTTTATTGGTATCAGAGCTATGGTTTAGTCGGTTCTAGGACTACCATAGCACGTATGAGTCTAGCTATACATGCCTTAATGTTAATGTTTAAAAGGGTGATGACTTCTGACGGTTGAAATGTTTTTGTTTTGATTAGTAAATGGATCCCGGTGAAGAAAGAACCCTAGCGGATGACGTTGAGAGCGTAGCGGCTGCTCCTGCACAAGGGACGCCGCCTGTTGAACCTCAGTCATCTGCGAATAATCAAGGTGAGGGGGCTAAACAGGCCTTCTTTACCATGATGAATGAGTGGGTCGCGCAATATGCCGAACCAACCCGGCTGTCCAACAATTCCCAAATTTGAATAATCCACCCCAAGAGCCTGTAATGCCATCAGTCGCTGATCCTGTGAGGCTGAGTAAGCCACCTGTAGACTTGATTAGGAAGCGTGGGGCCGAGGAGTTCAAGGCCATAGTAACTGATGATGCCGAAAGGGCCGAGTTCTGGCTTGATAACACCATTCGGGTGTTCGATGAATTGTCATGCACACCCGACGAATGTCTAAAATGTGCTGTATCTTTGTTGCGAGACTCAGCCTACTATTGGTGGAGGACCTTGATTTCCATAGTCCCGAACGAGCGAGTAACTTGGACTTCTTTCAAACGGAATTCCGGAAGAAATTTATTAGCCAACGGTTCATTGATCAGAAGCGTAAGGAGTTCTTGGAACTCAAGCAAGGCCGTATGACTGTATCTGAATACGAACATGAATTCGTAAGACTCAGTAGGTATGCCCGGGAGTGTGTAGCTGATGAGGTTGCTATGTGCAAAAGATTCGAGGAAGGATTGAATGAAGATTTAAGCTACTAATGGGTATTTTGGAAATAAAAGAATTCGTAACACTAGTCGAACGAGCTGCAAGGCGGAAGAACTTGGAAAGGAGAAGAGGAAGGCTGAATTTGAAGCTAGAGATTATCGTAAAGATCGACGGGTAAAGCTCCGTTCTCAGCTGTAAAGAAGTTCAGGGAGGACATTAATAAGTCGAGGGCGACTGCGGGAATTTCCATCAGGGCAAGACCATCGATGGGCTCCCGAGCTACTTCGGTAGCTAGTGTGGGCAATAATCGTCACGAGAAACCTGAATGTCCCCAATGTGGAAGACGACACCTAGGTGAATGTTGGGGCAAGTCTACTAGCAGGGCCTGTTACGGATGCGGTTCGAAGGACCACTTCATTAGAGATTGCACGGAGTTGGATGAGAAGAATAAGATTCAAGGTGCAAGACCTAGTGGAGTGACATCTAGAGGTAGACCACCGAGAATTTTAGGAGGCAGGGTGGTAGTCAGAGGGGGGCCTCTGATACGGCTGATCGAGCCGAGAACCGTACTCCTGCTAGAGCATATGCCATTCGCGCACGAGAGGAGGCATCCTCCCCCGACGTCATCACTGGTACCTTCACTCTCTTTGATACTAATGTGATTGCATTGATTGACCCTGGTTCTACTCATTCATATGTATGCGAAACCTTAGCAACCAGTAAGACTCTACCTGTTGAGTCTACTGAGCTCGTAATTCGAGTATCAAACCCTTTGGGTCAATGCGTACTTGTTGATAAAGTGTGTAAGAGATGCCCTCTAATAATCCGAGAATCTTGTTTTTCGGCCGATTTGATGCTTTTGCCGTTCGACGAGTTTGATGTTATTCTTGGTTTGGATTGGTTAACCGCGCATGATGCGGTTGTGATTGCAAAAGCAAGACTATCAATTGAGGTGCGCAAATAACGAAATAATCCGAGTTGAGTCTGCGGACTTAAGGGGGTTGCCAGCTGTAATATAGCAATGTTGGCCCAAATATGTAAGGAAAGGGTGCGAAGCATACCTCGCGTATGTACTTGATGACAAGGAGTTAGAAAAGAAACCCGAATCGGTGCCGGTGGTCTGTGAATACCCGGATGTTTTTCCTGAAGAGTTCCTGGGTTTGCCACCTGTTCGGGAGGTAGAGTTTGGCATTGAGCTTGTACCTGGAACTACGCCAATTTCGATCGCTCCGTATCGTATGGCACTAACCGAGTTAAAGAGTTGAAAGCTCAGTTGCAAGAATTGACGGATAAAGGTTTCGCTCGACCGAGTTTCTCACCTTGGGGTGCACCAGTATTGTTCGTGAAAAGAAGGACGGAACCATGAGGTTGTGCATTGATTATCGTCAACTGAATAAAGTGACGCTAAAGAATAAGTATCCGTTACCGCGTATTGATGATCTGTTCGATCAATTAAAGGGAGCATCGGTGTTTTCAAAGATAGATTTGAGATCGGGTTATTATCAGTTGCGGATTCGAGATTCGGACGTACCCAAAATGCTTTCAGAACGAGGTAAGGTCACTACGAGTTCTTAGTGATGCCGTTTGGGCTCACTAATGCCCTGCGTGTTTATGGATTTGATGATCGGATCTTCAGGCCGTATTTGGATCGGTTCGTAGTTGTGTTTATTGATGACATCTTGGTCTATTCAAGAGATGAGACCGAACATGCTGAGCATCTGAGGCAAGTGTTGCAAATTTGGCGGGATAAGCAGTTATATGCTAAGTTCAGTAAGTGTGAGTTCTGGTTAAGAGAGGTTAGCTTCTTGGGTCATGTGGTATCCACATCGGGTATTCGAGTTGACCCGAGCAAATTTCAGCCATACTTAACTGGAAGCCTCCGAGAAATGTTACCGAAGTCCGGAGCTTTCTAGGGCTCGCCGGTTATTACCGACGATTGTCAAAGGTTTCTCGATGATAGCCACACCAATGACGAAGCTACTTCAGAAGGATGTTAAGTTCGAATGGACGGAGAAATGTCAGAAAAGCTTCGATCAACTGAAAACTCATCTGACTGAAGCTCCAATTTTGGTGCAACCCAAATCGGGTAAAGAGTTTGTCATTTATAGTGACGCATCCCTACTTGGGTTGGGTTGCGTATTGATGCAAGAAGGTCGAGTTGTGGCCTATGCGTCGAGACAATTGAAGCCACACGAGAGAAATTATCCGACCCATGATCTCGAACTAGCCGCCATTGTGTTTGCATTGAAAATATGGCGACATTATTTGTTTGGCGAGAAGTGCCATGTGTTTTCGGATCACAAAAGTCTCAAATATTTGATGACTCAACGAGACTTGAATCTGCGACAAAGACGTTGGCTTGAGTTGTTGAAAGATTACGAGCTTGTCATTGATTACCACCCGGGAAAGGCTAATGTGGTTGCGGACGCCTTAAGCCGGAAATCACTGTTTGCTTTGCGAGCGTTGAATGTACACTTGTCTGTTCTACCTGACAATGTGTTAGTAGCTGAATTAAAAGCCAAACCATTATTGACTCATCAAATTCGTGAAGCTCAGAAAGTCGATGATGAATTGGTTGCAAAACGAGCTGAGTGTGTTCTGAACAAGGAATCGGAGTTTCAGATTGATGATGATGGTTGTTTGAGGTTTAGAAGTCGTTTGTGTGTTCCAAGGAATTCAGAACTCATTCCGATGATTCTGAACGAAGCCCATTGTAGCCGAATGTCAATTCACCCGGGGAGCACGAAAATGTACAACGACTTGAAACGTCGGTTTTGGTGGCATGGTATGAAACGAGACATCTCCGACTTTGTTTCGAGATGTTTAATATGTCAACAAGTGAAAGCGGAACATCAAGTGCCTTCAGGGTTACTTCAGCCGATCATGATACCCGAGTGGAAATGGGACCGAGTCACAATGGACTTTGTGTCCGGACTGCCATTGTCAACAAGTAAGAAGGATGCAATTTGGGTTGTGGTTGATAGACTGACTAAGTCGGCTCACTTTATCCCCGTGCATACGGATCTTTCATTGGATAAACTAGCCGAATTGTATGCCTCTCAGATTGTGAGATTACATGGAGTACCTATTTCTATTGTGTCGGATAGAGATCCGAGATTTACCTCACGATTTTGGAAGAAATTGCAAGAAGCTTTGGGTACCAAGCTGCATTTTAGCACCGCTTTTCACCCCCAAACCGATGGTCAATCCGAGCGGATAATTCAGATACTTGAGGATATGTTGAGATGTTGCATCCTCGAGTTCAGTAGTTCATGGGAACGGTATCTACCTTTGATTGAATTCGCTTACAACAATAGTTTTCAATCAAGTATTAAGATGGCACCTTATGAGGCTTTGTACGGTCGTAAATGCCGTACGCCATTGTTTTGGACCGAGCTCGGTGAAAGTAAAATTTTCGGAGTTGATTTGATTAAAGATGCCGAACAAAAAGTAAAGGTAATCCGCGAAAGTCTGAAGGTAGCCACAGATCGTCAAAAATCGTATGCGGATTTAAAACGAAAGGACATTGAATATCAGGTGGGAGATAAAGTGTTTCTTAAAGTGTCACCTTGGAAGAAGGTACTCAGATTTGGCCGTAAAGGCAAGTTGAGCCCGAGATTCATTGGGCCGTACGAAATTTCCGAACGAGTGGGGCCGGTTGCATATAGATTGATTTTGCCCCCTGAACTTGAAAAGATTCACGACGTCTTTCATGTTTCGATGCTTCGGCGCTATAGATCTGATCCTTCGCACATAATTAGTCCGTCGGAGGTTGAAATTCAGGCTGATATGAGCTATGAAGAAGAACCGATTCGTATCCTAACTCGTGAAGTGAAGGAGTTGCGAAATAAAAGGGTTCCGTTGGTTGAGGTGTTGTGGCTCAAACACGGGATCGAGGAAGCAACCTGGGAACCCGAGAGCTCGATGAAAGAACGATATCTAAACCTATTTACCGGTAAGATTTTCGAGGACGAAAATTTCTTAAGTGAGGGAGAGTTGTGACAGCCCAAAATTGACCCTAGTCGGGAAGTGGTTTCGGGACCGCTAAATCGAGTCACCGAAATGTTTGAATGTGATATTTATTGTCTAGAATATGTATATATGCATGTGTTAAAATTTCATGGTTGAATTTTGTAAATTGTAAGTGAAAGTTTATTAAATAGGACTTATGTGAGAAAATTTAGAAATGTGCTAGGCTAATGTAAGGTGGCCCATTTATGCATGTTGCAAATAGTTGTACTTGCATGTCAAATACCCCTTTATTTTAAGTGGTGGCCGGCCATGATGGTCATATATATATAATATGTATTAAATCTTAATTAAATGGCCATTATTTTATGCAAAAGAAAGGAAATAGATTAAAGAAAGAATAAAAAGAAAAGTAATGAAGACAAAGCATCATCTTTGTCTTCTTGGCCGGATTGAAAGAAAGAATTGGGGCAAACATTCGGTCACTTGAAGCTTGAGAAGGGGGGAAATGGGTGAAGAAAACTAAGTGTTCATCTTTGTTTCTTCTAAGCCGAATGTGAAGGAAGGAATAGGGGCAAAGGACTTTCGGCCATTTGAATGCTTAATAAGGTTAGTATATTGTGTTAAAGTTGTGAAATTTTAGCTTGATTTAGGTTAATTATCATGGTTCTTACTTAGACCATGCAAAATTTTTAACTTTGATGGATGGATGGAGCATTCGGCTATGTCTATTAAAGAAGGAAATTTGATTACTTCCTTTAAGTTTTGATGAAGAATGTGTTGAGGAAAGAAATTGATCTTGCTAAAAATATAAATTCTAAATGCTCATATATGTAATACCCAAATAAAAATGCTTGATGTCTTGAACAAATATTGTTTCGATGGGTGGAATGAGTAATGTCATGTATAGGTTTCGGCTATGGATTTTCATGTTTAATATTTTTATATTGGTGTTCAAATTGAAAATGGATGTTAGTTGTGCTATAACACTTGCTTAATGATGAAAGGATCATGAGCTTAGGGCTTGAGAGGCATTCGGCTTTGGAGTAAAAATAATAGAAATGGTGTTTAGTCAATCCAAGTGTCCATACTTGTAGGATGTATTGAGTGTTGCAATCGGCCTTAACATAGACATGTGTGTTCGGCCACATAAATGAGCACCTAAGTTGATGTGTATGTTCGGCCAAAGGTAAGCATGTTGATGGATTTATCTTGACTTAGAAGGTTCGGCTAAAGGGAAAATTAGCTAATATGTCGAATTCGATTCGTGAATTCGTACATATGTGACTCTAATGTCTAATGTGTATATGGACTAAGTACCTTGAGGTTCTCTTTTGATGTTCGAGTGAATTGTATTGAATCATTTGATGTGATTAAAAATGCATATGACCATTGTGTACTTGAGCTAAAAGGTGGCCATATGACCCATCAAACTCCTTGTCATATTCGGCCATAAGCTAGCAAAATGAGACTTTAATGAGTTAAATTTGTTTGATTTAGCTCAAGGAGTTAAAGGAGGTGAATCGAGCAAAGGCAAAGAAAAGGTCATCGAGTAGCCGAGTTGGAACCGTCTTACCCAACACGAGGTAAGTCATTAAGCATGTAGTTGGTATTATTTCAATGGTCATAATGTTTATGTATTGATGCTGAATGGAATGAATAAATATACATATATATATATATGCATGTACGTATGTGATGATGAAATTGTTGAATGAAAGAAAAGAGGTAAGATGTACTGAGTTGTTGATCTCGGCACTAAACGTGCGGGATAACCATTTATGACCATGAGATTGGCGCTAAGTGCGCGAGATTAAATTGTACAGCACTAAGTGTGCGATTTGACTATGTTGCACTAAGTGTGCGAAATGAATATGATGCACTAAGTGTGCGAATTGACCATGCGGCACTAAGTGTGCGAGTTTGACTATGTAGCACTAAGTGTGCGATTTGATTACGTAGCACTAAGTGTGCGAGTTGATTATATAGCACTGAGTGTGCGGGCTCAATATACATTCGTGAATCATTATGGACACTATGTGTGCGACACTATTGAGTCGATCGCGGACAGCGGATCGGGTAAGTGTCTTGAGTACATGGCTAATAGGTGCTATGCTTATACTTGGTGTTGAGCTCGGTAAGTTGAACCTATGTGACAACTATACTTGAAGTCACGTACATAAAATTTATCGTAGGATGGGTGAAAGGCCGTTTAGTCGTTTGATTGTAACGAAAATAAATTGATTTATGAAAATGCTTCAATGTCCTATTGATGAGTATATGGATTGTGAATGCATGAATTGATATGAAATTGAATCGATAGGTTGGAGGAACTATGGTATGGTTCGGTATGGATGGAGTAAATTGTCTCGTTCCATTTTGTTTCCTCTTGTGATAATGTTATTGATGGATGGTAGTGCATTGCTTATGACTTACTGAGTTATAAACTCACTCGGTGTTTCCTTGTCACCCATTATAGGTTGCTTGGACTCATCTATTTTTGCGGGGTCAGGCCGTCATCGAAGTCATCACACCGGATAGCAAGTTTTGGTACTTTCTTCTTAGTTGGCTTAGAAGAACATTTTGGCATGTATAAGCTATTACGTTGTGTTTGAATTTTGGCATGTAAACTTTAAGCCATGCGAAAATGGCACGAATGTTCGATTGAGTTGGATCAAGGGTAGGCATGAGATGGACCTAGTTACTTTCGTAACAGATGCTGGCAGCAGCAGTGTCATGAGATTGAAAAATCACTAAAAATAGTAGGAGTGGAATTAATTGATGAATAAATTATGTAATCGAAGCTCGATGAGTCTGCTTTCATGAGGAAGTAACGAAAAGATCATATGGGCAGTATATTAAGAGATAATCAGATTATTGTGGGACAGGGCCAGAACGGTTTCTGGATTCCCTGCTCCGACTTTGGAAATTCATTACAAATTAACCAGAGATAATTAGGGGTCGTACCATATATGTACAGATTCCTCTCTGAGTCTAGTTTTCATAGAAACAAACGGCATCAGTATTGAAGCCCCGTGCAGGGAGATATCCAAGTCGTAATGGGAAAAGGTCAGTGTAGTCGACCCCTGCAACTTGGGAGACTTTGACTAATAAACTGTACTAATTGGCCCGACCAAAAATTCTAGAAAAAAATACATAGATGGGCACATGAGTCTAGTTTCTGGGAAAATTTACAAAACTTATTTTCGAGTTACGAAACTCAAGATATGATTTTTAAAACGACTAGTACACAGATTGGGCAGTGTCTGGAAAATAAATTTTGTAAGGGGTTAAAGTCAGTTAACACCTCGTGTTCGACTCCGGTGTCGGTGTCGGTTTCGGGTTCGGGGTGTTACAAAGAAAGTTGAATCAATGCCTGTTGTTTGTGACTTCTCTGATGTGTTTCCTGAAGAACTACCTGATTTGCCTCTGATTCGAGAAGTCGAGTTTGGCATTGAATTAGTACTTGGTACTACTCCGTTTTCAATAGCTCCGCATAGAATGGCTCCGACCGAGTTAAAAGAATTAAAATCTCAGTTGCAAGAATTGGCTGATCGAGGGTTTGCTAGACCGAGTTTTTCACCATGGGGTGCTCCTGTTCTATTTGTGAAAAAGAAAGATGGCATAATGAGAATGTGCATTGATTACTGACAGCTTAAAAAAGTGACTATAAAGAACAAATATCATCTACCTCGAATTGATGACTTATTCGATCAGTTGAAAGGTGCTACTGTGTTTTCTAAGATAGATCTAAGATTGGGTTACTACCAGTTGCGAGTAGAGGAATCTAACATTTCGAAAACTGCTTTCAGAATGAGGTACGGGCATTATGAATTTTTAGTTATGCCTTTTGGATTAACGAATGCACCTGTTGTATTTATGGATTTAATGAATAGAATTTTCGGACCGTATCTTGATCAATTTGTTGTTGTATTCATTGATGATATTTTGATTTATTCATGTGATGAATCTGAGCATGCTGAAAATCTGAAAATAGTGCTACAGGCTTTGTGAGATAAACAGTTGTATGCAAAGTTTAGTAAATGTGAATTCTGGTTGCGAGAAGTTGGTTTTCTGGGTCATATTGTATCAGCATTCGATATCCGAGTTCATCCAAGTAAGATTTTAGCTATTCCGGATTGGAAGCCTCCAAGGTATGTATCCGAAGTCCACAGTTTTCTGGGACTTGCTGGTTACTACGGACGATTTGTAAAATATTTCTCTGTGATAGCAACTCCGTTGAAAAAATTGCTTCAGAAAGATGTGAAATTTGAATGGTCTGAGAAATGTTAGAAAAGTTTTGATCGGTTAAAAGCTCTGTTAACTGAAGCTCCAGTATTGGTACAACCTGAGTTAGGTAAAGAATTCGTTGTTTATAGCGATGCTTCGTTGAATGGATTAGGTTGTGTTTTAATGCAAGAAGGAAAATTTGTTGCTTATGCTTCGAGACAGTTGAAGCCGCATGAAAAGAACTATCCAACACACGACCTTGAGTTAGCTTCCATCGTGTTTGCTTTGAAGATCTGGCGTCACTATTTGTTTGGTGAAAAATGTCACGTGTTTTCTAATTATAAAAGTCAAAAATCGTTATTTGCAATGAATGCTCATTTAGTTCTATTTGATGATGGTTCGGTTTTAGCTGAATTAAAAGCGAGACCTTTTTTTTTACAACAAATTATCGAAGCTCAGAATATTGATAATGAGATTATAGCTAAACGAACTCAATGTAATTCTAATTCTGATTATGAATTTCAAATAGATGATGATGACTGTCTGAGGTTCAGAAATAGACTTTGTGTTCCAAGAATCTAGATTTGATTCAAAAGATTTTGAATGAAGCTCACAATAGTAAATTTTCTGTACATCCAAGAAGTACAAAAATGTATAACGATTTGAGACAACTATATTGGTGGCCGAGAATGAAAAGAGATATTTTTCAATTTGTTTCGAGATGTTTAATCTGTTAGCAAGTTAAAGCTGAGCATCAGGTGCCATCTGGGTTATTGCAACCGATTATGATTCCAGAACGAAAATGGGATCGAGTAACCATGGATTTTGTTTCAGGTTTGCCTCTGTCTCTAAAAAATTAAGACGCAATTTGGGTTGTAGTTGATCATTTGAAAAAATCAGTTCATTTTATTCTGATTCGGTTTGATTATTCACATGATAAGCTAGCTGAGTTGTATATTCCTGATATTGTGAGATTGCATGGTGTGCCATTGTCAATAGTGTCTGATAGAGACCCGAGATTTACATCGCGATTCTGGAAGAAATTGCAAGATGCTCTGGGTATTAAATTGTAGTTTAGCACCGCTTTTCATCCGCAAACAGATGGTCAATCAGAACGAATTTTTCACATACTCGAGGATATGTTGAGATGTTGCATTCTCGAGTTTGAAGGTGTGTGAGAACAATATCTACCTTTGATTGAATTCACTTATAATAACATATTTCAATCGAGCATCAAAATGGCACCGTACGAAGCCTTATATGGTAGAAAGTGTAGAACTCCGTTATACTAGTCTGAGCTCAGTGAGAATAAGATTTACGGTATTGATTTTATAAAAGAAACAAAACAGAAAGTGAAAGTAATACGAGATAGTTTGAACGCTACCTCTGATCAACAAAAATCTTATGCAGATTTAAAACAAAAGATATTGAATTTGAGATCGGTGATAAAGTGTTTCTGAAAGTATCTCTATGGAAGAAACTGTTCCGATTTGGTAAAAAGGGGAAGTTGAGTTGGACGTTCATTGGACCGTATGAAATCACCGAGTGAGTTGGGACGGTTGCTTATAGATTGAGGCTACCATCTGAGTTAGAAAAGATTCATAATGTTTTTCATGTATCGATGCTTCGACGGTATAGATCTGATCCATCTCATGTGATATCCCCTTCTGAGATTGAAATCCAATCTGATATAACTTACGAAGAAAAGCCGATCCGTATTTTAGCCCGTGAGATTAAGGAGTTACAAAATAAGAAAATTCCTCAAGTTAAATTGTTGTGGCATTGTCACGGTGTAGAAGAGGCTACATGGGAGCCCGAGAATGCAATGAAACAGTAATATTCGAATCTGTTTAATGGTAAGATTTTCGGGGACGAAAATCCTTAAGGGGGAGAATTGTAACAATTCGAATTTGACCCTAGTCAAAATAGTGGTTTTGGGACCACAAATTTTACTCCGAAGAATATTATAATATTATTTTCTATGTCTGTTATATGTGAACTTATGTCTGTGAAATTTTTGTGATTTAATTTGTCCTTTTCTATGCTTAATTATAAGAAAGGACCTAATCGCGTAAAATGCAAATGTTGCATACTAATTGTTAATGGGGCAAATTGGCCTTAGCTTTTAAAGTAATGTCCTTGCATGTCAAATAAACCATTTTAAAATGGTAGTGGACATTGTTGGACATCCATTATATGTTGAAAATATTATTTTAAAAGGTTAAACTGGTAAAATGCATATTAATGTATATTATAATAAAATGAAAACATGAAATTGGCCATATTATCATGCGTATAGCCGAAAATAAAAGAAAAAGAAAAAGGAGAAAGCCATTTTAGGTTTCGACACTTTGATTGCTTGATTAAGGTACGGTTTTAACTCGGTTTTTTATAATTTCTACGTTTCTGTGATCGTTGCTTTATGTTCTTCAAAATCCATGTCTGAATTTCTGTTTCTGTTAAAGATTTCATGAAATGCCATTGTTGATATCATGAGTTTTGTGATGTTTTTGAATGAATTATGAAGGCTTGGTAGACGGTTCATAAGTTGTCTTTGAGTTTTTGATGAAATTGAGCTATTTGGGTTAAATTTTGAAAATGAGGTTTAGGACTAAATTGTGAATTGAACATGTTGTATGGGCTTATATGGAATCCATGAAAATTCGGCTAGCCCTTGTTGCAAAGAAATTTTGCATATTGGTGATTTTGTGAAAAATGGATTAAATTGTCAAAGTGTGAAAATGTAATGGCTAAAATGTAAAGTGCCCTAAATATGTGTATATGGATTAAATTGAATGAAATGAATGATTGAATGGTTGAATTTGTATTGTATTAGATCAAGAACAAAGAAAATTGGACTTAGATCGGGGGAAGTCCAAAATAGTTGAATAGACGACTCGTTTTATCCGAAATGCGTTCGAGGTAAGTCAAATTACAATTACGTGTTAATTGAAATAAATTTTGCACATATAAACTGTAATCTGTATTGGATGGCCTTGAGTGCCTGATGAATATCTTTGGAGTAAAATATGATAATATGTTAATATCTGAAAAGCTCTATATGTTTCTAAGAAAAGTTGACATCTGTCTGAGACATCGTGTAAGACCGTGTCTGGGACACAGGCCTCGATTGAGATTTATGTATAAGACCATGTCTGGGACATCGGCTTCGTACTTGATTTCGTGTAAGACCCTATCTGGGACAGAGGCATCGATATTAAATTACATGTAATACCACGTCCGGGACGTCGACATTGTACTTGTTTATGAGCATCTATATTGTTTCTGACCCGTCTGATGATAGCGTATGAAATCTGAGTTTGAGTATATGAAATGTATACCCCATGTAGGTACGTTTGTATCGTACTAAATTTCTGAATATGAAAAACTCTGTTTCTGTGAAATATGTATGGAAATGAAGCATGACATATATGCAAACAAAGGAGCATGGTTAAGTTTATGAATTATTCTATGAAATGGTTATGAATCTATATGGGTGAATTGTATTTATATACTTTAGTATTTAGACCAATTGTATTTGGCTTACTAAGCTCTTTGTAGCTTACTCTGTGTGTTTATTGTCTGTTTTACAATTATCGTAACTACTGAAGGCTCAGGGATAGTCTAGGATTGTCACCACACTATCGAACTCATTTTGGTACTCTTGAAAGTGTAAATATTTTCAAGTATGGCATGTATAGGCTAGAAGGTTTATGTATTAAGTTTTGAATTGTAAATATAGGTTATGCAATGAAAGTTGGCTATCAAATGGTATGTTTGTGTTAAGTTTTGGTATGGTTTGAATGAGTTTTGAATGATGATGAAATAGTTGTATTGAAGCATGTTTTGAGCATGAAATTGGCTGAATATTTTGTATGAATGTTGTTTAATTTGGCTTGTAGGAATAACCCATAAAGGGGTGGAAAATTGGCTTAAACCAAGCCTGCATTGTGCCACACGGCCATAGCATACAAGCGTGTTTGTTGGCCGTGGGCTTAAGTCAGTAGCTAGCTAAGAATCACACGGCCGTAGCACACGGGCGTGTCTGTTGGCCGTGGGAATAAGTCAGTATATAAGCTCTGTTTCGGCACGGCTGGTTCACATGGGCGTGTCTGATGCTTGTGTGGGGCACACGGCTTGGTCACACGGGCGTGTGACCTCTATAGAATTGAATTTTTTTTTAAAAGTTCTGAACATTATGAATGTGTTCGGGTTAGTCCTGACTGTTTCTTAAAAGTACAGTTTAGGTCTCGTAGGCCATCTTAAGAGATGATTGCTTATAAAATGATGTTATATGATATCTGTGATTCTGAATTGGTTTGAAATGTTTTGTTTGTCTGGTAATGCCTCGTAACCTTTATCCGATGTCGGTTACGGGTTAGGGTGTTACATTTTATTAGTATCAGAGCTATGGTTAGTCAGTTCTAGGACTATCATAGCGTATGTGAGTCTAGCTATACATGTCATATATCAGAAACTGTGATAGTGTGATAAATCTTGACATTGAAATGTGCTTTTATATATAGCAATGGATCCCAATAGAGCCGTAGCTGACGATGTTGAAAGCAATGCGCCTGCCCCCGCACAAGGGACAGTACAAGATGATTCACAACCGGCTATGAGTAGCCGTGATAGCTTATGTGAATCATCTTGCACCGTCCCTTGCGCAAGGGTAGGCACATTGCTTTCAACATCGTTAGCTACGGCTCTATTGGGATCCATTGCTATATATAAAAGCACATTTCAATGTCAGGGTTCATCACACTATCACAGTTTCAGATATATAAAATGTATAACTAGACTCACATACGCTATGATAGTCCTAGTGTCACGAGGCTAGACCTTTCGTCTCGCAATCCGTGCGGCCTTAGGCGATTCGCTCGTCCAAACTCACCCAAGTCAGCCTTTACTCGAATGAGGATTCCTTAAGAACTCCTCCAAGGAACCAACTCGTACAGCGGAAGCAAACTTATGCCAAAAGAAGCTTATAAAGAACAATAGAAAGGGACGCACACAAAGTGTTTGAGTAAATGCTCTCTATTCTCTTATTCACAAAGAATAATGAAACAATGAATGGAGTGAGTACAAATGAGGGGGAGGCTCTCTATTTATACTTGAGCTCCCCCAAAACCGATGGTCAAGATACAATTATATCGACGGACAAGATTAAAGGGTACCTACCATCAAATCTCTAAGAATATAATATCATATCTTCTAAGATTACATATCTTAGATAAGATATGTAATCTTATAAAATAATATCTTATAAGATTCCATATCATATCTAAGATCTCTAAGATTATAATATCATATCTTTTAAGATCATGTTTCCATATTTGTAGATGGACCTTCAATCTCTTCAAGCAACGGGCCAGTCCGATTGGGCCAACCAGACTTTAATCTGACAAGCTTCTCCAACAGTTCCTTGAATCGGGCCAGCTCACGTGGGTCAAATGATCCCCATCTAAGTAATAGGCCTCCATCGGATGCATTTGGTTTGATGGTCACGGGCTTTGAACTCTGGCCTGTGACACTAGAACTGACTAAACCATAGCTCTGATACCAATAAAATATAACACCCCTAACCCGTAACTGACATCGAACTAGGGTTACGAGACATTACCAGACAAACAGAACATTTCAAACCAATTTAGAATCACAGATATCATATAACATCATTTCATAAGCAATCATCTCTTAAGATGGTTTACGAGACCTAAAATGTACTTTAAAGAGACAGTCGGGACTAAACCAAACACATTCATAAAGTTCAGAACTTTTTAAAAAAAATTTCAATTTTATAGAGGTCACACGCCCGTGTGACCAGGCCGTGTGCCCCACACGAGCATCAAACACGCCCATGTGAACTAGCTGTGCCAAAACAGAGCTTATATACTGACTTATTCCCATGGCCAACAGACACGCCCGTGTGATGCTTAGCTAGCTACTAACTTAAGCCTATGGCCAACAAACACGCCCGTGTGCTATGACCGTGTGGCACAATGCAGGCTTGGTTTAAGTCAATTTGCCACCCTTTTATGGGTCATTCCTACAAGCCAAATTAAACAACATTTATTCAAAATATTTAGCCAATTTCATGCTCAAAACATGCTTCATTACAACTATTTCATCATCATTCAAAACTCATTCAAACCATACCAAAACTTAACACAAACATACCATTTGATAGCCAACTTTCATTGCATAACCTATATTTACAATTCAAAACTTAATACATAAACCTTCTAGCCTATACATGCCATACTTTAAAATATTTACACTTTCAAGAGTACCAAAATGAGTTCGATAGTGTGGTGACAATCCTCGACTATCCCCAAGCCTTCAGCAGCTACGATAACTGTAAAATAGACAGTAAACACACATAATAAGCTACAAAGAGCTTAGTAAGCCAAATACAATTCACCCATATAGATTCATAACCATTTCATAGAATAATTCATAAACTTAACCATGCTTCTTTGTTTCCATATATGTCATGCTTCATTTCCATACATATTTCACAGAGACAGAGTTTTTCATATTCAGAAATTTAGTACGATAAAAACGTACCTGCATAGGTTATACATTTCATACACTCAAACTCAAATTTTGTACGCTATCATCAGACAGGTCAGAAACGATATAGATGCTCATAAACAAGTACAATGCCTACGTCCCGGACGTGGTTTTACATGTAATTCAGTATCGATGCCTCTGTCCCAGACAGGGTCTTACACAAAAGCAGATATGAAGCCGATGTCCCAGACATGGTCTTATACGTAAATCTTAATCAAGGCTTGTGTCCCAGACATGGTCTTACACGATGTCTCAGACATATGTCAACTTTTCTTAGAAACATACAAAGCTTTTCAGATATTAACATATTATCATACTTTACTCCAAAGATATTCATCAGGCACTCAAGGCCATCCAATACAGATTACAGTTTATATGTACAAAATTTAGTTCAATTAACACGTAATTGTAATTTGACTTACCTCGAACGGATTTCAGATTAAACGAGTCGTCTATTCAACTATTTTGGACTTCCCCCGATCTAAGTCCAATTTTCTTTTTTCTTGATCTAACACAATACAGATTCAACCATTTATTTCATACAATTATATCCATGTACACATATTTAGGGCACTTTTCATTTTAGCCCTTACATTTTTACACTTTGACAATTTAGTCCATTTTTCACAAAATCTCCAATATGCAAAATTTCTTTGCAACAAGGGCTAGCCGAATTTTCATGGCTTCTATATAAGCCCATACAACATGTTCAATTCACAATTTAGTCCTTCTAAACCTCATTTTCCAAATTTAACCCAAATAGCTCAATTTTATCAAAAACTCAAAGACAAAACTTATGAACCATCTACCAAGCCTTCATAATTCATTCAAAAACATCACAAAACTCATGATATCAACAATGGGATTTCATGAAATCTTTAGCAGAAATAAAAATTCAGACATGGGTTTTGAAGAACACAAAGCAACGATCACAGAAACGTAGAAATTATCAAAAATCATGTCAAAACCGTACCTTAATCAAGCAATCAAAGTGCCGAAACCTAAAATGGCTTTCTCCTATTTCTTTTTCTTTTATTTTTGGCTATATGCATGATAATTTGGCCAATTTCATGTTTTTATTTTATTATAATATACATTAATATGCATTTTACCATTATAACCTTATTATTAAAATGGTTTATTTGACATGCAAGGACATTAATTTAAAAGCCAAGGCCAATTTGCCCCATTAACAATTAGTATGCAAATTTGCATTTTACGTGATTAGGTCCTTTCTCATAATCAAGCACAGAAAATGACAAATTAAATCACAGAAATTTCACAGACATAAATTCACATATCACAGACGCTGAAAATAATATTAGAATATTCTTCAGACTCATATTTGTGATCCCGAAACCATTATTCTGACTAGGGTCAAAACAGAACTGTTACAATTGGAGGCAGCATCACACTATCAAGCCAACACCTTGACAGTATAAACACATATGCTAGAATTATCAAGTGAGTGGCATTTATAGGGACCTAGTTTTATAACATGTGTTATTATAATTTGGTCAAATATATTGGTCTTTAGTGAGCTAATGATTCTGACTTATAAATCTAGCTACTCATGTTACGTCTGATATTGGTGATGTGCATATGCTTGTTTGCCATGCACGGTTGGTAATATGTTATGTGTTGTTGTAAGAATGTCATGCTTGTGTCTTGATTGTGAATATATAATTACTCAAATATTCCATGTCAATTTCTATGAAAATGTATAAGTGTATGTAGGTAATTAAGTGTGACAATTGGCTTGGAAAATAGCCTTGAAATTGACCACACGGCCCAATCCACACGGACGTGTGACTCTCCGAAGCAAGAAAATTAGTTTAGTTGCCCAAAGATTTTCAAAGTTCTTGGTTTAGTCTCGAACGACCCCAATGTATGTTATAGGTTTTGAAGCCCTATATAAGGGACAATATGCATATGTTCGAGATGTTTTAATTTTTGGTGAAATTTTGTGGCTCGGATTTGCATGTTGTGAATGTTTAAGTTCGGTAACGCCTCGAACCCTGTCCTGACGTTGGATACGGGTGAGGGGTGTTACAAAGCCTCACAAATTTTCACTCGTACTCGGTTATGATCATACGACCCTGTTTCAATTCCAAAAATTCTTTGCGTTTCTGGTCGATAAATCTCTGGCTAATGTATTTCTTACGGAACTCAGTCTGAAAGAATTCCCAGGTCACTATCTCTTTTGGAACAACGATACTAGTGTATTCCACCAGTGATATGCAGTGTCTCGTAATAAGGATATGGCACACTTTAAACATTTGTCCGGAGTACAAGATAGCTAGTCAAACACATGAATGGTATTACCGAGCCACAACTCAGCCTGCTCAGCATCATCATCATCATTAGCTTTAAACTCTTCGGCCCCAAGTTTTCTGATTTTATCTACAGGAGGCCTGTTAAATCTCATCAGATCAATCATTGGAGGTATCACAGGTATCAGAGATGGATTATTCGGGGGTGGAGGTTGTTGTACAGTCAGATTAGTCCAGATATACTAAGTAAACCATTCGTTCATCATTTGATAAAAGGCTTGCTTAGCCTCCCCCTCATGGCTACTCGAGATAGGTCGAGATTCAACTGGCGCTGTCCCATGCGCGGGAGCAAGCGCTACGCTCTCAACATCATCAGCTACAGCTCTACCAGGTTCCATTTACAATATAAAAGCACATTTTCAAATGTCAGAAGTCATCACACTATTGTAGTATAAATTATGGCATGTATAGCTAAACTCACATACGCTACGTTAGTCCTAGAACCGACTAAATTGTAGCTCTGATACCAATAAAATGTAACACCCCTAACCCGTATCCATCACCGGATTAAGGTTATGAGGCATTACCGAACATATTATAATTCATACAGATATGCATAACATAATATTGTTCAAAACTTTAAATCACATCAATTATTATAACTAAATCCATTTACGAAACTCATAATATATGCCATTCATAGCATGATATAAATTACACATATCTCATCATTTATACATATACAGAACGTATAACACATCAATAGTTTTATTATTAAATACTAAAAAAAGTCATGCACATACATAAATTATAAGCCATTTGAAATAAAATATACATTGTCAAATTACTTTAAATATATATATATGAAACTGACATTTTGATCTATATGAAACATGTATCAATCTTCAAAACTTTCATATAGCAGAAATTATATTCATCCATGATATACAATATGATAACCAAATAAAATTTAACTATAATCCAACCAATACCGAATTTGAGCCTAATAACAAAGCCATATTCAATGCTTGAAACACATACCAAATACATTATCCATCCATAGTATTTAGCACTTTAACTGAAATAAGTTTTTACCACATTTATGCATAGCTCATTAAACTTAATAACGAAACCCACACAAAACCAAGACTAAGCACAATTACCATGATCAATACGACAATTACTTATATATCAATATTTAGCCATTTTCGCATGGCATAAAATATAAAACACTTCAAACATAATCGAAATTTATAGCAATATAGCCAATACATGCCATATGTTCGAGAATAAACTTTTAAAAAATACCAAAAGTTGACGATAGTGTGGATGACTTCGATAACAATCCCCGAGCTCGTAACTTACAACCAAAATCTATAAAACAAAGTAACAAAAACACACAGAGAAAGGTAACTTAGCTTAGTAAGCCTTAAGAAAATTAAACAACTCAAATAAATAATCAAATCATTTCATACAGACCAAATTGTACCATTAAAGATATACTTTAACTCAAATAAGTTAACTTGGCTGAATATTCAAGGTCAATTATAACACCACATAAATACTTACCTATATAATATATATAAAATCCAATATATCATGTCATAAAAACTTACCTATATGGCCAAATGCACAAGGTATATTATATTATTTCATATGGCTGAATATATAAGTTCAATATATCATCACATGTAACCTAATGTTCAAGTTCAATAAAACATCTCATATGACCAAATATACAAATTCAATATAATCTCATGTGTAACCGAATATACAAGTTCAATATAAGCTCACATGTAATCGAATAAACAAGTTCAATATAACCTCACATGCAGCCGAATATACAAGTTCAATATAACCTCACATATACTTACCTATGTGGCCAAATATAGAAGTTATTTAGATCAACTTACTTGCTCACTTTCCGCATCTATGTGCAATCTTATAGACATAGACTTGAAATAAATCACCAGCATAAAACCTGCTAGGCATAAGCCTGAATCACACACCGGAACAAGGCTGCTAGACTCAAAGTACGATATTTTTCATCGGCAATAAGCCTGCTAGGCATAAATCCTGATTACATTCACCAGCATAAAGCTTGCTAGGCTCAAAGCCTGAATATCACTATTATAATGTTGTCTCATACACAATTCATGTAACAAAAATTCCATATATTCCTCATAAATCATACGAACTTTTAAACGATATAACCTTGTCAAATTAAATTCAAATACAATATTTCAATTTCTATACACAAACACATTCGGCTAGCTCTTTATGCATTTAAAGATTCCATAACAACATATTAAACTAAGTTACAATCAAGATAAATGATGTCTAATTGCTTAAAGGCTTACCTCGGATATTGACGGACGTTACAAATCGGCTATTCGACTATTTTCATTTTTCCCCGATCCAAGTTCGATTTCTTTTGTTCTTGATCTATATAATTTCAAATTAACCTCATTTAAACACAATTTCATTCAATTTAATCCAACAACACATAAATGGGAAAATTACCATTTTACCCCTAATATTTCATACTTTTACAAATTAGTCCTAATTGCACAAAGCGCAAAATACATAAAATCTGACAATAATATAGTTGGGCAGAACTTTCCATATAACCATACTAGTCCATATATTTCATCTATTTCACATTTTAGTCCCTCAATTTATTATTTTTGCAATTTAGTCCTAATTACTCAAAATCTTCAAAAACTCAAATACAAAACATGTTAATCTAAAATATATTTTTAATATTTCATCATCAAACATCACAAAACACAAATATTTATCAATGGCATAACTCAAAATATGCATTAAAATCATAAATTTAAGCATGGGTCGGATAGTACTTGAAGCAACAATCTC
Source organism: Gossypium hirsutum (assembly GCF_007990345.1). NCBI lineage: Eukaryota > Viridiplantae > Streptophyta > Magnoliopsida > Malvales > Malvaceae > Gossypium > Gossypium hirsutum. The sequence continues at coordinate 44,906,733 of NC_053430.1, read as the reverse complement.
AAAAACGTAAAAATTATCAAAAACCGAACACAAACTAACCTTAAATTAAGCTTCCAAAGTGCCGAAATTCCAAAAAGCTTTTAACTTCTTTTTCTTTCTTAATATTCGGCCAAAAACATGTATATAATGCATGTCTTTTTAGTTTTGTTTTATTATATTACATAATATTTTATAATTTACTTTAATAACATTTATAATAAAATAATAAACCATACATTAATAAGGCTATAACCGTCCAAGGCATATTATCATGGAAAATTTACAACATAAATACCCCATATTTAAAAGCCACTATCAATTCAACCTTTATGATTTAAACTATCAAGTTTTCAACTTACGCGATTAAGTCCTTTTATCAAATTAAGCACACAAACAATCAAATTTTCGTACGAAATTTTCACACATGCAAATTCACATATAATAAACACGAAAAATAATATTTAAATATTTTTTGACTCGGATTCGTGATCCCAAAAACACTATTCTGATTAGGGTCTAAATTGAACTGTTACATCATTGTGTTGCCTTATTTAAATAATGGTTGGATTTGCTTTCAATGGCGGTGGCTCCTTATTTCTCTCAACCACCTCCCACAAATCATAAGGCTAGAGGTAAGTTTTTATTTTCACTACCTAAATTTAGTAATTCTCTCTAGCAAAGATAAGAGGTAGAGGTGGTGAGAAACTTTCTAAAGACATGTTAACAACAACAACAACAAAAAATAAACAAAATAGATTTTTTCTTTCTCAACAAGAAACACACACACACACAAAAAAAGCCCTCAAAGACAATAAGCTCTAGATGCCAATTGTTAGTGTTTTGTAAAGAGAGAAAATAAAGAACAAAGGAACAAAAATAGCAGCAATTGATGCTAAACTGAAATACAACCAAATCCAACGAAATACAACCAAACTTCTAACAACTCCCACTAAGTATTGTTGAAACTTGAAATAACATAACTTGTACGCAAAGGGAACTAACTAACCAAATCAATCAGCACCTAAACATTAGTGCTTAAGCACAAAATATTGGTGAGAAATTAAACTAAATAGAACTAGAAAGAAACTAAATTAAACTAGCTTGCATGCTGAATTTGCGTGCATAAAAAACTAGGTCAATTGCATGGTTGGCCATCGTGGAACAAAAATAAGTATACCATGTAAAAATTCATGTAGGCTTCTATTTGGAAGATAGTTATAAATGAGAAGCTTTTCCCCCTTTTTCCCATGATAAAAAGCTCTTAGAAGAACCAAATTCTCATGTTTAACCTTCCACAGAAGCTTTGACACTGGTAGATATGAGCTCTTATCCTTGCAACTACCTTTCCTCAGTAACCCCAAAGCTATATTTCCTTCATCAGCAAGCTTTGCCTTAGAGATAATCCCATAGTTTGTCATTTCCATGACTTGATCAGTTGCATTCATCACATCCTTTAACGTCAAATGCTTGCCACCTTGTAACAAAATAAACTTATTCTTATCTTCGTTTTCATCAACCTAACTTAGGATGTCCAAATCTATTTTTTTAAGTTGTGTGAACTCCCAGGAACAATAGCTAAACTTACACCTACCAAACCTATTTAAATTGATGAGAAAATTGCCATCTTTCTTTTATTTTATCCCACCATAAAAAGAATCAAATTTGTAAAGATTGATTTTGTAACACCCTATGTCTGACCCGATTGTTGGATCTTGACTACAGAGTGCTTCCCACTAGACCCGAATTTATAAACATACTTCTTAGTTAAAGAAAAATTAATTCCTAAAATGTCATTGTACTTTAATAAAAATAGATTCATAATCCAATTGTCTATTCGTTGTGGTTACATAAGTCCAGGTTTTCATAGACACATAATGTGAACAAATTATCAGCTATTTGGAATAGCCTCACAATGAGTATATATCTATTTAACAGTTATAAAATTCATGTTCAAAATATAAATTTTTCTCAAAATAATTTTCAACATACTACTTATTCGCCTACATTAATCGTGGTATTCTAAATGCAACTAAATGCCAAATTGACTAAGTCTAAAGGCTTCTGTAATAGCCCGATTTAGACCCTAATCAGAACGGTGGTTTCGAGACCACGAATCCGAGTCAAAAATAATTTTTAAATTATTTTTGTGTTTATTATTTGTGAATTTATATCTGTGAAATTTTCGTGATTTAATTTTATCGTTTAGGTGTCTGATTAAATAAAAGAACTTAATCGCATAAATTAAAAACTTGATAATTTAAAGCATGAAGGCCAAATTGTTAGTGGCTTTCTAATTTGGGACATTTATATTGTAAATATCCCATTAATAAGTAAGTGGGACGGCATAAGATATAAGTTACATGGTTTTTCTATTATATTAGTAAAGATATATAAGTAAATTAAATATTATATTATAAATGTCTATTATAATATAAAACATAAAATAAACAAAGCCATATTTGAGTGTTCATATGTTCTTGGTAGCCGAAACTAAATAAAATAAAAAGAAAAGAAAGCAAGCTAGGGTTCGGTCAATATTCAAGCCCATACAAGGTTCGTTTTTGTTCAGTTTTTGATAATTTTTACGTTTTTGAGATTGTTACTTCGAGTACTACAAAGCCCATAGTTGAATTTTTGATTTTGATGAATATTTTGAGTTGTGCCATTGTTGATAGCTTGTGATTTTTGTGGTTTGATGATGAAAAATGAAAGATATGTTTTAGCTTAACATATTTTGTTTTGGAATTTTTGATAATTTTGAATAATTAGGACTTAATTGCAAAAATAATAATTTGAGGGACTAAAATGTGAAATTAATGAAATATATGGACTCGTATAGTAATGGGTAAGTTTCGGCTAAACATGGGTAATTGGAAATTTTGTGTATTTTTTGTTTTGCGCAATAGGGACTAAATTGTAAAAAATTATAAATGTTAGGGGTAAAATGGTAATTTTCCTATTTATGTGTTTTGGGCTAAATTGAATGAAAATATGTTTGAATGAACTTAATTTGAATATTTTTAGATCAAGAATTAAAGAAATCGGATTTGGATCAGGGAAAAATGAAAGTTGTCGACTAGCCGCCCGATTCCATTTTGTATCGTCCGAGGTAAGTTTGTAAGCAAATAGGCGTGTGTATTTAGTAATTAAATGTCAATTTTATATGCTGTTATGAAATGTAGAATTTTTAATATGCTATGGCTGAAAATGATTAAATTTGTCTACTACACTCCCGAGTTCGATTCGACTGAGTTACGACGTCCGAAAGTCCCGTATGAACCTTAGGAATAGTTAGGATACATATGTCATGACATAGGATTCCGATATATGTGTGCGAGTAAGACCATGGCATCGTGATATAATTCTGATATGTGTTGACCATGGCATCGTTATATGATTCTGATATGTGTTTACAAGTAAGACCTTGTCCGGGATAGTGGCATCGATATGTGACTACATGTAAAACCACGTCTGGGACGTTGGCATTGTACGACTTGTGTGATTATCCAAGTGTTCTATCCAATTCGGAATGGTTCATCGGGCAAAGGTAAATTGGATACGAGTGTGTATTACGAGTTAAACGGCCAGGTATGAATTAGTTTGTTGGTTTTTAATGATAATATAAGTTTATACTTAATAAATTGTTTGTTCATGTGAAGTTGATATTAATAAATTTAAGTGCTGTTGGTATGTGAATTCGGCTTTGTGATTTTAAAAGTTGGCCATCAAGAAATGATTCATAATTATATGCAAGTGTGTGATTATATATATATATAAATGGCCCTGTTGGTGATATACATATATGTATAAATATTTATGCGATATTATATTGTAATTTACTAGCTTATGTAAAAGTATATGCATGTTTGATTATAATATAATTAGTTTTTTTTTTTTTTGGAAAGTTGTAAGATAATAAGACAATTTGGCCTTTTGACCATTCAGCCTAGTTAATGTCCAGGTGCGAATGTATACATTGGGATTTATATACAGGTTGTAGGTCGACATTAAATGGTACATAGTTTTTATTTACAATGTATTAGCCTAATTGAGTGGAACACTTTGTTAGGTCAATTATTTGCTTATGACTTGCTAAGCTATAATAGCTTACCGTGTGTATATTTGTTTCTATTTTTTTTTAGATTTTGGAAATCAAGTTATCAGCTCGGGGATCGTCAGCGAGGCTCATCACACTATCTACTATTTTGGTTACCTTTATAAATTAAATGCAAATTATGGCATGTATAGACTAAAGTGTGCTTGACTTGATGAATTTTGGTTTTGTATAAAAGCCATGCGAAAATGGCTAAATTATTATATTAATGATTGGTTATGATAGGTAAGACTTATATTAATCTTGGTTACTAAGTGGTGTGCCTTGAATGCATAATGTTTGTGATGAGCACTATATGTTTTGATAATGGCTAGCAGATTATGCTAAAAATTCTTAGTCAAATGTTTAATGAGTCTATCTATTGATAATTTATGATGGAAGTTTGGGTGCATATATGATTTTTTAGACAGTAAGGTTCGGCCTTGAATGAGTATAGATAAAACGTATGTATGGTATGTTCATTATCATGTGATGGAAAATATAAGATGTGACATTGTTTTAATGTTAGGTGTTTATATTCTAATTTTATTAGCTTAATTAATAATGATAAATACTGCATGTGGTTCATGATTTAAGCTGTCAACCATTTGATATATTTTGGATACTTTAATATCAAGTGTGGCTTTGGCTTTTTGGGTAAATGCGTACCTTGCATGAGCATAAGATGATTATGTTACATAAATACATGTATGCTAGGTTTTGAATTGAATCTATATACAGGATGTAATTATAATATATAATAGACTTGTCTTGATTATATGTACATTCGGTCATGTAGCCTATTATGAATGACATTGTATTAATATAAATTATAAAATATTAGGTACAAAGAAAAGCATATGCAAGTCACAATTGTAATGCTCATTTATACAATAAGTTAGTACATGCGTACATGCATTTGGCCTTACATGTTAATTAAGTTTTCATGAGCTTGGTACCAGAGATGTATTACTAATTATGTATGTCTAATACTTATATGCTAATGGTTATATGAACTTGTTAAATAAGTGTAAATAATGAATGCGTATAACATATATATGATAGCCAGTCAGACCAAGGGATGAAGTAAGTTGACTTATTATCAAATGCTTGCTATTAAAGTATTAATATGTAAAATATATGTCGTTCATAAAAATTTCCATGTTAATGCCGTATTTATAGAATTGTTGATGCATTATAATTTAATATAGTTACCTGTAAACGTTATACCTAATTTTTATCAATAATATGAAATGTTCCAATTAAAAGTTCCGTTAGCTTACGTTTTAAATCTTAATGAATTTTCCGAAACATATTCTTGTGATTATTTAAATGTTTATTCAATTGTTTGGAATTGTGTTTTATTCTGTAATACCGTTATGACCCAATTCCGACGATGGATACGGGTTAGGGGTGTTACAGCTTCGTCTCAAGGCTACCCCATTGTATACACATTACAACTAAGTGGCAGAATTGCCTTCGTTTGACGACTTCTGGCCTAGTCCCTATTTGAACTCTCAAATATCATATTTTAACCTGTAATGCATAACAACATGAAAATAAGTCTAAAATATTAGTGAGTTCTCATACATTTTCTTCCAAATCGATTATACTTTAGATTTATTATCGAAGGTTTGTAGAAGAACAATTTTCTTAGCCTTTGGTGTAGTATCCACTTCATCTAAATTGGCCTAGTTGTATTTAGAACATCACTCCAAATAGTACTCAATTCTGCTTAATTCCAATGTACTTAATAAACTGAAACTTCATGTACGATTGTATGGAGCCAACTTAATTACCACTTCCCTTAATACGACTACACAGATAATGAGCCTCCAACCAGATAAATCCTATAGATTCTCTGTTCATCTGTTATTGTCGCAACTTGTTACACTTCCTTTCCCTAAAAGAGAAAACTTTGCGAGTACATTTTTGCACACCCTTGAAATATAACCATAGGTAATCTCTTTAGTATGCCTTCCTCCAATAATTACATAGCAAATCTTAGGATGTAATCCTATGTGTGTATTCTCATTAGTGTTAGGTACTAATGGAACCTATAACACCCCACATCGCTGCCCTATGCTGGGTCAGAATATGAGGCATTACCTAACTTAAACTTAGGCATATAGACATTTTCATAACACCAAAACATGGTCAAATTAAAACTTTTTCAAATTTATTTATAAACTCCTTAATAAGTGCCTACTAAGCCCAAAACATCCATTGGAACCCATTCGGAAATAATCCGAGTCCTTTAAATCACTCTAAAAATAACTCGTGTGACGTTTCAACATGGTCGTGCTATTGGCCCGTGTGGTTCACACAGCCTAAGTAATACAGGGACAAGCTCGTGTCCTATGCCCGTGTGGAATTAATTCTAAATGCACACCTACAGGGGTTTTCACACGGCCTACAACATGCCCGGGTCTCTAGTCTGTGTCCTTCACACAGCCATGACACGCCCATGTCCTAACCTGTGTGCAAAAACTTGGACATTTTGTTTCTGACGTCAGCAATCCTTAAAGGCCACACGGCCAAGGCACATTCCCGTGTGCTAGGCCGTGCCCTTCACACGGCTGAGACACACGGCCGTGTCTCTGTTCGTATTTTTACTACCATGCACACTGACTTATAATTCTTACGTCTAGGGGACACACGGCCATATCACACGCTTATGTGGTGAACCGTGTGTCACACAAGGCCTAGACACACGCCGTGTGCCTACCCGTATGGAAAAAATAAGGCTATTTATCAAGCCTTTTTGTCACCCTTACTTATGTAACCTACACAAAAATCACTCTACCAACATAAGGGCACATCACATAGCCAAAATAACCACAATGGACAAAATTGCATTTATGCAATTTACTCATCCATCAAAATATCATCTTCTATTTATAAATAAAAATGAGTACTAACCATCATCCATGGCCTTACACAAAATGAGTATCATATTCATCATATGAGCCAACACATTATGGCTAACTAACAAAACACTAAACAAAGACTCGAGTCCCTATACATGCCAGAAAACAAAACAATGAAACTAGCTATACCAAGGTCTTGAGTGATAGTGTGATCGAAGCTTTTGATGGCACTAGATCCCCGATGCTGGCTTGGTAGGACTATTAGGAAAGAAAAGAAAGGAGGGTAAGCGTGGGAGCTTAGTAAGTACATATAAGCAAATAAAGTGTAATTATAAGAAAAACATATTCATCCAACGACAGCTTGTCATGCTTAAAAAATATAAATCACTTAACGTCTCTACCTTACTCTTCTTTTCATTCATGTATACTTAATACACCTAGTTCTTTACTCAGGTCCTAACCATGAGTTTGGTATACATACCTTATCAAAGTATTCACCGACTAAATCTTCGGGTTACCCATTGAACTCTCAAAATACATATAGATACGTGAGGAATTTGCGTCTAAATGCCGTATAAGAAATTAGGGCTACCTCGTGCTATGAAACGCTCACATTTGAGGTACTCACGAGCCTTTTTATCAAGTGAGGACCCGGATCCCATACCTATCATGTAACGTACGCTATTGAGCCACTCACGGGTCTGTACACAAAGTTAGTACCCGGACCCACGTTACCTATAGTATTTATCTCATGAACACAGACTCAACTCATGAGTTCAGACCACATAATTTTCATAACATGCCCCTTTGTATCCTATGCTATGTCTAAGGTCAAACGGGGTTTCATATCTAATCAAATAGCATCGCATTTGCCCACATTGTAATTTACTCGCATAACATTTCATTTAAACATTTATGGCAACAATTAGAATTTAGATACCTAACAACAATATGCTAATTACACATGTCTATTATTAAAATATAAGGAAGTAAGCTTCAATAACACATTATTTACATATGTACTTACCTCGGTACAAAATGATGAAGACGAGCTTAATCCTCGTAAACTTTGTTTTTACCTCGACCAAGACCCGAATCACATTTCTCTTGATCTAAATTAATAAAATTCATTTATTTCATCAGCATATCAATTTAAATACTCAAAAGTTCATAATTACGCAAAATAACTATTTTGCCCTAGACTTTCACAAAATGACCATTTTACCCCTATGCTCGAAAATCAATTTTTATCGAATTTATTCATATTATAAGCCTAGCTAATTAATTTTTAAACTAGAAGCAATCCAAATTTCCATTATTTCTCACATTTATCAACAAATTTCCAACTTATTCAAAATAGTCCCTATTAGGGTTTTCATGAAAAATCCCTTCTTAAAAGTTGTTTATTACACATCTAATACTCATATTATTCCATAAAATTTCAGAAAACTACACATATGATTTCATGGAAAAACCCTAATCTCTCAACCATTTTACAGAATAATCCCCTTCATAGAAAGCTTATGTTACAAGGAGTCCATAAATACAAAAATCATCAAGAATAACCTTATAAATGACTTACTTGTAAGAGATGTTAATGGCTGATATTTTGAGCTCTCAAAACCCCCTTTTGAAGATGACAATTGGTTGAAGAAGAAGAAATAAAAAGATGAAGCCTTTTTTTGTTTTATTTTATTTAAAACTAGTCAAAATTGGTGACCAAAACACCACCGAATTTTGACTTTCCCATCAATTTGTCCCCCCTATGGCCGGCCACCCTATTCTCTAAGGGAATAATTACTCTTTAAGGCCCCAAATTTATGTTCTTTAGCTAATTGACACTCTTGTCTAACAAAATAGTACTTTTTCACTTTATACAGTTTAGTCCTTTTTTCACAATTAGGCAAGCAATCACTAAAATTAATTTACCAAAATTTTCATGTACTTATCTAATCATGCTACAATACATAAAATTATATTTAAAATAATTTTTTCGACCTCAATTTAGTGGTTCTAAAATCACTATTCTGACTAGCCCTAAAATGGGCTGTTACAATTCTTCCCCTTTAAGGATTTTCGTCCTTGAAAATCTTACAGGTAAATAGGTTTGGGTATTGGCTTTTCATGATTTCTTTGGGCTCCCATGTGGTCTCTTCAACCCAATGTCACTGCCATAATACTTTCACAAAGGGAACGCTCTTATTTCTCAGTTGCTTAACCTCTCGGGCTAGGATCTTAACAGGTTCCTCACCATAGGACATATCCGGATGAATCTCAACCCCTGTTGGCGCAATCACATGTGAAGGTTCTGATCTATATCGACGTAGCATGGACACTTGATACACGTTGTGGATCTTTTCCAGTTCTGGTGGTAAGGTCAATTGATAGACAACCGACCCTACTCTCTCGGTAATTTCATAAGGTCCTATGAAACGAGGACTCAACTTGCCTCTTCTACCAAATCTGAGAACTTTTCTTCATGGGGATACTTTCAAAAACACTCGATCGCCAACTTGAAATTCGATCTCTTTTCGTTTTAAATCCGGATAGTATTTCAACCTATCTGAGGCGACCTTCAAATAGTCGTGAATCACTTTAACTTTCTCTTCAGTCTCCTTGACTAGATTGACCTTGTGAATTTGACTCTCTCTGAGCTCGGTCCAATATAAGGGTAGTCGACACTTTCGCCCATATAAAGCCTTATAAGGCGCCATCTTCAAACTCGACTGATAACTATTATTGTAGGCCAATTCAACCAATCGTAAGTACCTTTCCCAACTACCTTGAAATTCGAGAACACAATACCACAACATGTCTTCTAAAATCTAAATCACTCTTTCCGACTGACCGTTGGTTTGCTAGTGAAATGACGTGCTGAAACTCAACTTTGTTCCCAATACCTCTTATAACTTTTTCCAAAAACCTCGAGGAAAACCTCGGGTCCCTATCCAAAATAATTAGCAAGGGCACCCCGTGTAGTCTCATAATTTCAAAAACGTACAAGTCAGCCAATCTCTCAAGGGAGTAGTCGGTATGCACTGGTATAAAATGTGCCGACTTTGTTAGCCTATCCACAATAACCCAAACAGCATCCTTTTTCTTCGGGGTTATTGAAAAACCCGTCACGAAATCTATAGTAATCCGATCCCACTTCCACTCGGGGACCGTGATAGGTTGAAGCAGACCCGAAGGTACTTGGTGTTTAGCCTTCACTTGGTGACACATAGGACACTTGGAAACGAACTCTGAAATGTCTCTTTTTATTCCCAGCTATTAATACATTTTCTTCAAATCGTTATACATTTTCTTACTCCCAGGGTGTACTGATATACAACCACTATGTGCCTCATCTAATACCTTCTGAATTAATTCGGTATCCTTAGGAACACAAATCCTATCCCAGAATCTCAAGCAACCGTTAGAACTGATCTGAAAATCTGACTCAACATCCGATTCGCACAGGGTTTTCTTGGATATTAATTCATTATCACTCTTCTGAGCCTCAAAAATTTCTTGAAGAAACGTCGGTCTAGCTTTTAGCTCTGCTAGAACTGAACCATCCTCTAACAAGGTCAATCAGGCATTCATTGCTCTCAAAGCAAACAATGATTTTCTACTTAATGCATCGACGACCACATTCTCTTTTCCTGGATGGTAATCTATAAAGAACTCATAATCTTTTAATAGTTCCAACCATCTACATTGCCTCAGATTTAAAGCCTTTTGGGTCATCAATACTTAAGACTTTTATGATCAGAGTATACATGGCATATCTCTCCGAACAAATAATGTCACCAGATCTTCAGAGCAAATACTATGGTGGCCAACTTTAGGTCGTGTGTCGAATAGTTCTTCTCGTAAGGTTTCAATTGTCTTGAGGCATAAGCCATAACTTTGCCTTCTTGCATAAGTATACATCCCAACCCATTCAAAGAAGCATCGCTATAAATGACGAACTCTTTTCCTGATCCGGGTTGTACTAGCACGGGACCCTCGGTCAACAACATCTTCAACTTCTCAAAACTCTGATGACTTATCCTACCATTCAAACTTAACTCCTTTTTGAAGCAACCTTGTCATGGGAGTCGCAATCATAGAGAAGTCCTTTACAAATTGCCTGTAATAACCGGCCAACCCTAAAAAGCTCCTAACTTCAGTCACATTCTTTGGTGGTTTTCATTCAACAATAGTAGAAACTTTGCTGGGATTAACCCTAATAAGATCACTCGAAACAATATAGCCCAAAAAGATGACTTCTCTAAGCCAAAATTCACTTTTACTAAATTTGGCATACAACTGATTGTCCCTCAGAGTCTGTAAAATGGTTCCCAAGTGTTCGGCATGTTCTATCATGTCTCTAGAGTATATCAGGATGTCATCAATGAATACAACTACAAACTTATCTAGATATGGCCAAAATACTCTATTTATTAAATCCATAAACAGGGTGGGAGCATTTGTTAAGCTGAAAGCCATGACGAGAAACTCATAGTGGCCATACCGCGTCCTAAAAGTAGTTTTAGGCACATCTGCTTCTTTAACTCGTAGTTGATAGTAGCCAAATTTCAAGTCTATCTTAGAAAACCATGCTGCTCCCTTCAGTTGGTCGAATAGGTCATCAATTCATGGCAACGGGTATTTTTTCTTGATCATCCTCTTGTTTAACTATCGGTAATCTATGTACAACCTCATAGATCCATCTTTCTTTTTCAGAAATAACAACGGAGCACCCTACGGTGAAAAGCTTGGTCTCACGAAACCCTTGTCGGTCAATTCTTGCAACTGTGACTTTAGTTCTTTCAGCTCAGTTGGGGCCATCCGATACGGAGCAATTAAAATTGGTGTTGTCCTTGGCATTAGCTCTATACCAAAATCAACCTCTCTATTAGGGGGTAACCTAGGCAATTCTTCCGGGAATACATCCACATATTCACTTACAACCAGTATTAACTCAAGCAACAACTTTGATTCCTTAGTATTCATTACAAAAGCCAAATAAACTTCACATCCTTTCCTCAAATACTTCTAAGCAGACATAGAAGATATCACCATAGGCAAGTTTCTTGGCTCACCTGATTCAACCCAAAGGGTTTCACCATTTTCACAATTTAGTTTAATAGCCTTTTGTCTACAATTTACTACAGCATCATGGAATGTCAACCAGTCCATACCCAATATGACATCAAACATATTGAATGGTAACAACATCAAATCAGCTGGAAAACAATGACCTTTAACTACTAAAGGACATTTCTTACATACTTTATCGACTATCACATGTTTGCCTAATGGGTTTAACACTTTAATCATAAATTTCGTAGACTCAACAGACATATTCGTGCTAGACACCAACTTCATGCACACATAGGAATGAGTAGAACCAGATTCAATCAAAGCAAAACAGTATTATCATAGAGAGAGAATGTACCGATAATCACATCAGGAGAGGATGCATCTTCACGTACATGTATGGTATAGGTTCTAGCTGGATCTCTAGCTTCAGACCTTACGGTAGTGTCTCTCATCACATTCTTGCTACCAGTCCCGACTCCAACATTCTTCTGCGGTCTTCCTTTAAAATTGGTGCCACTTGGCCTTGTACTCTGAAATTTCTCTTTTTCAGTCATTTCGGGGCAATCTTTAATAAATTGGTCTTGAGAACCACATCAGAAACAAGATCCATCGTTCATTTTGCACTTGCCAAAATGATTTTGACCACAATGTTGGCATTCTGGTTTGGAAGATCTGACATTGCCCACGCTAGCAACTGATGTATCCTGAGACTTAAAATCCGAATCTTGTTTCCTACGATCTCAGTATGAATGTCCAGCTGATGCATGAGAATAAGAGTAGGCGTCTCTGGATTTCTTAAACTGTGATGGAAATGACTTGCTCGTATGTCTTTTCCTTACATCTCTAGTTTCCGCTTTGATTTTTTTCTTTTCCTTGATTAATTCCTTGGCTTTACTGTTCTAATCAACGAGTACTACGAACTCTTTCAACTCAAGGACATCCACTGATAGTCTAATGTACTCATTAAGTTCGTCTTCGAACCTTGTACACATCTTGGCCTTGGAGGATACACACTCCTGAGTGTACTTACTAAGTCAGACAAACTCTCTTTCATATTCAGTGACCGTCATACGGCCTTGTTTCAAGTCAAGGAATTCCTTACGTTTTTTATCCATAAATCTTACACTAATGTATTTCTTCCATAATTCCTCTTGGAAGAATTCCCATGTGACCCTTTCTTGAGGCGCCACCGAAACTAACGTCTACCACCAGTAGTACCTAGAGTCCCTCAACAAAGACATGGCACACTTCAAGCATTTTTCGAAAGTGCAAGATAATTCATCGAATAACCTCATAGTATTCCCAAGCCAGAATTCTTCCCTTTCAGAGTCATCATCTTTATTAGCACGGAACTCCTCGGCTCCATGCTTCCGAATCTTATCCACTAGAGGTCTATTCCACTTTCAAGGTCCATACCCTGGGGTACTACGGGGACAGGTTGAGGGATAGGTGGGCGTGAACAGGGTTGAGCATTCGAGTTTGCTCGAACGAACTCCATGTACCACTCATTCATCATGTGGAGAAAAGCCTCTCGAGCCCCTTCTTTTCCTCCCTGAATAATTGTGGGAGGTCGATTATCGTATGGCACTGCCCCTCTGGCGGGGGCCGGTGCATTACTTTCTACGTCGTCAGCCATAGTTTAATCGAGATCCATTACTATATGAAAATACAATTTAAATGATCAAGAGTTGTCACACTATCACAATTTATTTATGGCATGTATAGATAAACTTGTACACACACTACGTTAGTTTAAGAACTGACTAAACCGTAGCTCTGAAACCACTAAATGTAACACCCCACACTTGTGCCCCATGCCGGGTCGGAATATGAGGCATATAGACATTTTCATAACACCAAAACATGGTCATATTAAAACTTTTTCAATTTTATTTATAAACTCCTTAATAAGAGCTTACTAAGCCCAAAACATCCTAAGCAATACAGGGACATGCCCTTATATTATGCCCGTGTGGAATTAATTCTAAATGCACACCTACAGGGGTTTTCACATGGCTTGGAAGACGCCCGCGTCTCTGGTCCGTGTCCTTCACACGGCCATGACACGCCTGTGTCCTAGCCCGTGTGCAAAAACTTGGACATTCTATTTTTGATGTCAACAATCCTTAAGGGCCACATGGCCAAGGCACACGCCTGTGTGCTAGGCCGTTCCCTTCACATGGCCGTGTCTCTGTCCATGTGTTTACTACCATGGACACTGACTTATAATTCTTATGTGCAGGGGACACACGACCATATCACAAGCCCATGTAGTGAACCGTGTGTCACACACGGCCTAGACACACGCCCATGTGCCTACCTATGTGGACAAAATAAGGTTATTTACCAAGCCTTTTTGTCACCCTTACTTATGTAACCTGTATAAAAATCACTCTCTACTAACATAAGGGCACATCACATAGCCAAAATTACCAAAATGGACAACATTTCATTTAAGCAATTTACTCATCCATGAAAATATCATCTTCTATTTATAAATCAAAATGAGTATTGACCATCATTCATGGCCTTATACAAAATGAGTATCATATTAATTATATGAGCCAACACATTATGGCTAACTAACAAAACACTAAACAAAGACTCGAGTCCCTATACATGCCAGAAAACAAAAAAAAAATGAAACTAGCTATACCAAGGTCTTGAGTGATAGTGTGATCGAAGATTTTGATGTCACTGGATCCCCGATGCTAGCTTGGCGGCACTATAAGGAAAGAAAAGAAAGAAGGCTAAGCATGGGAGCTTAGTAAGTACATATAAGCAAATAAGGTGTAATTATAAGAAAAACATATTCATCCAACGGTAGCTTGTCATGCTTAAAAGATATAAATCACTTAACGTCTCTATCTTACTCTTCGTTTCATTCATGTATACTTAATACACCTAGTTCTTTACTCAGGTCCTAACCATGAGTTCGGTATACATACCTCATCAAAGTATTCACTAACTAAATCTTCGGGTTACCCGTTGAACTCTCGAAATACATATGGATACGCGAGGAATTTGCGTCTAAATGCCATGTAAGAAATCAGGGCTACCTTGTGCTATGAAACACTCACATTTGAGCTACTCACGGGCCATTTTATCAAGTCAAGTCCCGGACCCCATAGCTATCATGTAATGTATGCTTATTGAGCCACTCACGGGTTTGTACACAAAGTCAGTACCTAGACCCACATTACCTATAGCATTTATCTCATGAACACAGACTCAACTCATGAGTTCAGACCACATGATTTTCATAAAATGCCCCTTTGTATCCTATGCTATGTCTAAGGTTCAACAGAGTTTCATATCTAATCGAATAGCATCGCATTTGCTCACATTGTAATTTACTCGCATAACATGTCATTTAAACATTCATGGCAGCAATTAGAATTTAGATACCTAACAACAATAAGCTAATTACACATGTATATTATTAAAATATACCAAAGTAAGCTTCAATAACACATTATTTACATATGTACTTACCTCGGTACAAAATTATAAAGATGAGCTTAATCATCGTAAACTTTGTTCTTACCCCGATCAAGACCCGAATCACGTTTCTCTTGATCTAAATTAATAAAATTCATTTATTTCATCAACATATCAATTTAGACGCCCGAAAGTTCATAATTGGGCAAAATGACTATTTTGCCCCTAGACTTTCACAAAATGACCATTTTACTCCTATGCTCGAAAATTTATTTTTATCAAATTTCTTCATATTATAAGCCTAGCTGATTACTTTTTATACTAGAAGCAATCCAAAATTTCCATTATTTCTCACATTTATCAACAAATTTTCAACTTATGCAAAATAGTCCCTATTAGGGTTTTCATGAAAAATCCCTTCATAAAAGTTGTTTATTACACATCTAATATTCATATTCTTCCATAAAATTTCAGAAAACTACACATATGATTTGATGGAAAGCCCTAATCTCTCAACCATTTTACAAAATAATCCCCTTCATAGAAAGCTTATGTTACAAGGAGTCCAAAAATACAAAAATCATCAAGAATAACCTTATAAATGACTTACTTGTAAGAGATGTTAATGGCTGATATTTTGAGCTCTCAATACCCCCTTTTGAAGATGAAAATTAGTTGAAGAAGAAGAAATAAAAAGATGAAGCTTTTTTTATTTTATTTAAAACTAGTCAAAATTGGTGACCAAAACACTGCCTAATTTTGACTTTCCCATCAATTTGTCCCCCCTATGGCAGACCACCCTATTCTCTAAGGGGCTAATTGCTCTTTAAGGCCCCCCAAAATTTAGGTTCTTTAGCTAATTGACACTATTGTCTAACAAAATAGGACTTTTGCACTTTATGCGATTTAGTTATTTTTCACAATTAGGCAAACAATCGCTAAAATTAATTCACCAAAATTTTCATGTACTTATCTAATCATGATACTATACATAAAATTATATTTAAAATAATTTCCTCGACCTCAGTTTAGTGGTTCCAAAATCACTATTCTGACTAGCCCCAAAATCAGGCTATTACAGAATCGATTTGCAATACAATTCTTGCAAGGCCTTATACAAACCCACGTATCCGGTTTATAAAGAAGGCCCTATAATAGATTAGTAAGGAAAGTCTGTTTACTTAAATAAAGTAAACAGATTTGGTGGTCTACTACAACTAAACCTTGTTTTAAAATGGGACTCGTTCTTGGGGTCTTTTTCTTTAAATTAGATAACCTAACAGACGAATTCTTTAGGATGAATTCTCAAGATGTAGAGTATCAACCATGAGATAGACATGACTAAATGTCATATCGTTCATATAAGTCAAGAATAATCGAACTTACACATAGCAATAGACTACAAGAGATTTAACTCCTCCTTGGAGGACTCATACTAACGAATCCATTGGTCGTGGAATCCTATTTGTAACTAGCCTAAATACATTTCCATGATAGTCCTGATGGACTTCCCAATTATGATCGTCTTGGAAGACTTCCGTATTGGTATTTTCCTAACGAAATTCCACATTAAATCAACCTTATAGACTTCCCAATTAGATTGTCCTAATAGACTTCCCAAATAGATTGTCCGGACGGACTTCCTCATTAGATTGTCCTGGCAGACTTTCCAATTAGATTGTCCTGACAGACTCCACATTATATAATCTTTGTAGACTTCTCAATTGGATTGTCTTGACAAGAGTCCACATTAGATCATCCTAGCAGACTTCCTAATTAGATTGTCCTAATGGGCTTCCACATTAGATTGTCCCGACGGACTTTCCAATTAGATTGTCCTAATGGACTTTCACATTTACGGTAATGCCATATGCATGGGCTTCCATTCATCCCACTAAGGGCTCTTATATATCCCTCGAGGGGCTCTCCAACATCCCATAAAAGGATCTTATACGTCCCACTCAAGGGCTCTCCTACAGGTGCGCACTAAGTCTTTGTATCATTTATCTCCTTTCTTGGCTCAGTCCAATCGAAACTCAAAGCCACATAAATAAAATGCATATGCAAACCCAGGCATGACTATGCAAACCTCATTATATCCACATGCTAGATTGCATATCATACACACATTTTAGCAATTAAAACTAGGAGTTATATGACATATAACATGCCAACATTTCCATTTACATATCATACATACTATCCGCCAATCGTATCACTTTAACAAGCATAAGTGCATTATGCCAATCATTTCATTAATGCATCACAATCAACTTACTCGCACTTATACACTTTCACATCATCATACATTTGTATTCAACACATCATCTTTTGTACAACATAATACTTATGGCAAGCTACATGATAATTCAACTTTTAGTTATGGGATGATTTATCATTTATACAAGTCTGAATACAACATTTTTAGCACACAACTTCAACAAAGAGCATCCATTTAGAGTTGAATTTAGTAGCTCACTTGGAAGTAGACATCAATTTCTTCCACAATTCCTTCCACTAAGCTTTTCCATTGCTTCACAAGCCTCCAGTATGCAAGATTTCTAATTTCTAAAGCTAAATCCTTAGTCTCTCCCCTTCATGCAAAAATACTCATTAATCTTTTTCTCTTCTATGGCAAAATAGAGAAAAAAAAAAGAAGAAGAATAGAAAACAAAGGAATTATTCTCAAAAAATAATGCTTCTCCAACATATGTAGTCTCTGTAATCTTTTTCATTGAAATCAATTCACAACCACCTAGAAAATGCCTTAATCATTTTGTCTCCCACTAAGAAATTGTCTAGTTCTAAACTAACCAAACCATGGTTGAAATCCAACTTTTCCTCAACCAGCCTGCTAGTTGTTCTTATTTACAAAAAAAAAAAGCCTCCAGATTAGTAAACTTTTAAATTTACTATGCCAACTCTTTTTCTTCATAAGATTTTACAAAACTGAGTGTGACTGATTTGATAGGTTTAGTGAGGTTTTTAATAAGTATTTCAGTAAGGTGTTAAAATTTTTTATTTGAATACAACACCTTTTGTTTAGAATACTTGAGCTTATTACAACAAAATCATTGGACAAAATATGAAAGTGGCTCAAGATAATTTAATATATCTTATTAAATATGACTCATAATATCAATTTTTTAACTTACTATTTATTACAATATTTCATTGTAGTGATAGAATTGTTTAAGAGCTTGAAAGTACTTTTAATTGAAAAACCTAGATATAGGATAAGGAAAAATGATGTTACAAATATATGAGGTGTTTATACACTTGATATGTAGTTTATGTATGTCCTTCCTAGTTGGGAAGGTTTCGTAGTCGATAATAGAGTCCTTTAGGATGCATTATCTGTGCCCAACTGTTTGAAGCTGAATAGGGTAAGATAATTTAATATGAAATTCATAGTATGAAAATTTTATTTCCAATATAGGATATATAACTTATTAATTTGTTTTTAGGTTTCTACTACCTTGTTTATGGTGGGTATGCCAACCCTGATAGTTTTAGCCTCTTATAGGGGTAAGTGCTAATGTTTAAGCTAGTGGTGACGTGACCATCAACCTGTCACTACTGAAGTACTTTTCAACATAAAGCATGTTTTTGCTCATAATGTTATAGAAAGATGCTTTGGCTTGCTCAAGTTACATTGGGCAATACTGAAAAAGCACTCAGTTTTCTAAATGTTCCAAACAGTTGCTCTAACTATTGATGCAACATAAGTTAGAATAATAGAGTATAACTTACATATTCAAAAGACAAGAAGGAAAGGAGAAAAGTCAGCACATGATATTTGTTAGTTCAATTTAGATTTATCGATCCTACTCTGTGTAGTCTCGTACAATGAATTATTTTATTTAACGAGTGATCCAAATCACTTATTGGCCAAAGCCTAATCTACCCTTACTCTGGTAATTGCAACCCCAAAAATAAACTCTAATTATTACAATCATTCACCCCAAATACCTTACTTACAATCAATGATTACTCCGAAGGAATATGAAACACAAAGTGCAACAATACCCAACAAAAAAGATTGGAAACAAAGAAAGCTCTCACACAAGCACTCTGTAACATCCTGATTTTGGGCCTAATCGAAACAGTGGTTTCGGGACCACAAATTTGAGATTGTAAAATTATTTTAATATTATTCTTAGTGTTTATAGCATGTGAATAGGTATGTGTAAAAATTTTGTAAGCTAATTTTATCGTTTAATAGATCAATTTGAGAAAAAAGGACTTAATTGCGTAAAATGTGAAAGTTGTATTCTATTAGCTATAGGTGTTAAATAGCTATAAAACTTAAAATTTGAGGTCCTTAATGAGCAATTAGGCCATTATATATGTGTATGACCAATACATGAAGAGTAATAAATGAAAAATCAAAAAGTCAAAAATTGGGTAGGGTTGGTATTTGATGACATTAACTAAATGAATAAAAAAAATAAAATCAAAGGGGTCATCTTTGTTATCCATATTTTCCATCAAAAATTGAAGTGAAAAACCCCCATGGGAGCTTGAAAATTTTCAGCACAATAAACCCTTACATGTAAGTCTTTTTGATGGTTTTTTTTTTGTGTTTTTGGAACCCTTACAGCTTAATCTAGCTAATGAAGGGACTATTTTGCACTATGGTGGAAAGTCAAGGGTTTTTCCATGAGAGAATTAATGCTTTTTACTGAAGTTTAATGGAATAAAATGAATCTTGGTTGTTAAATAAACAACTTTTGTTAAGTGATTTTCATGAAAACACCTAAAGAGGACTGTTTTGTAGAAGTTGTAAAACTGGAATTGTGAGTTGTTATAAGTTTAATGAAGGTTTGGCTAGGATTGGGTAGTAAGGAAATTTGATGAAAATCATTTTTCGAGCCTAGGGCTAAATTGTAATTATGTAAAAGTTTAGGGGTAAAATTTTAATTTTGAAAAAATATGATTTATGGGCTATTTTGAATAATGTGATAATTAAATAAGTGGAATTTGCTATTATAGATCAAGAAAAATGGAGTCCGAGCTTAGATCGGGGAAAGAGCAAGATCTTGGACTAAATCGAATTAGTTGTCCATATTTTGTGCCGAGGTAAGTTTGTGAGTGATTGATACAACTTTTTATTATGCATTTAGCATTTAATGTTATATGAATTGTATAATTGTCTTCGTGAATATTATTGATGTTGTTTGATAAAGATTTGAGGTGATAAAAGTCGGTTGAACCTTAGGAATACTTAGGGTACAAGTAGTATGACATTTAGGTTGATAAGATACCGTATAAGACCATATCTGGGATATGGCATCAGCATCAGTATGAGTTATCATGTGAGACCATATCTGGGATACAGCATTGATACAAGATTTCGTGTAAGACCACGTCTGGAACATGGCATCGAAATGAGAATTCGTATAAGACCATATCTGGGATATGGCATCGATGTGAGATCCCATGTAAGACCATGTATGGGACATGGCATTGGCATCTTATTGTGTATGGTAATTCTGAGTATCCTTAGTATTCCAATTGGTTCCACAGGTAGTCCGAGGATGTGTCAAAGAAAGGACAATGTATAATCATGTTGAAAGGTATAGGGATGTACGCCAAGCTTATAGTTACTGAGATTATGAAAAAATAAGGCACGCCAAGCTTATAGTTACTGAGATTATGAAACAATAAGGCTTCGGTAAGATGAAAATGAAGGCACTACGATCTTGATGTTCTATTGAACCTTATGTAACTTGAATGAGATAGGATATGACTACCATGATTGTTGAAAATGAGATGATTTAAGTTTGTTATGTATGTGTATGAAAATGTATATTTTTATTGCTTATTAATTACATACAAGCTTACTAAGCTTTATGCTTACCCTCTCTCTTTTCTACTTCCTTTTAGTATCGCCAAGCTAGCTCGAGGATCAAGGGACCTCAGAGGCTCATTCACACTATTGATTGGATCTTTTGGGTATTGTTTATCTCAACATTTTGAATATGGCATGTATAGGGACTTGGTCTTTTTATTATATGTCATATTGGTCTAGCCAAATGTGTTGGCTTATAATGATAGTTGAATTATTTTGTATATGACTCATGATGATTGTTGAGTTGTAAGCCTATTCATCTATGTATGTATGTGCCAATTCCATTCTGATATGGCCTATGGATATTGATGATTGAATGTTGATGAATGTCGTGAATGTGTATAAGTTGGTATAATGCATGCATGCAAGCCCAAGAAATATTGCTTATTGGTGTATGAGTGTTGGATAGATATGGATTTGCCATAATAGGGTGTCTTAAACAGGTGTATTGTGATGAGAAGTTGTCATGCATGAGCTATGTTTATGAGTGTTTAAGTGTCATTGAGGCTATATACGTGTTTTCACAATTAAGAGTGCAAATTGGCTTGGAAAATAGCCTTAAAGTTGTCCACACGAGTAGAAACACGGCTTGCCCCATGGGCGTGTGGTCTGGCCGTATGTCCTTTGCACCCTGATTAATGCCAAACAGAATGTCCAGTAGTAAACACATGAGTAGAGAAACGACCGTGTGACTAAGCCGTGTGAGAGACACAGCCCTAGAACATGGTCGTGTGCCCAGGCCGTGGGAAATCATAGTTAGAGGCACGAGCGTGTCCCAAGCCACCTGGGCATGCGCGACCACATGGCCTATCTACAAGGGCGTGTGACTCTCCAACACATGAAAAATTCTTTTAGTATTATAAAAGTTTCGGAAGTTTTCGGTTTAGCCCTAAATCCCTTCCACTACATGTCTTGGGCCTTGTAGGCTCGTTTAAGGGATGTTGTGTATATGTTTGAATGACCATAATTGGAACAAAATTTTGTGGTCCAGTTTTGTGTGTTTGATTGCATTTACGTCCGGTAACACCTTGTACCCTATTCCGGCGTCAAATACGTGTAAGGGGTGTTACACACTCAAAAGGATGCACTTTAAGGAGAACCGAATTAGCCTATTTATAGGCTAAGACCGACACATTTTCCCAGAAACTGAGGAGATAAATAAATCAACGTTTAAAATAAAAGAAATATTCACAGAAAGTCTTTTTTTTTTTACTTTCAAAACAAACCATTCATCTCTAAGCAAATTCAAATAAACTTTGGCTCCACATAAAACTAAGTCAAAGGATCTAATGATAAGGTTATAGTTTGCTATCAACAAACACTTGAAAATAAATCCACCAACACACTTATCATTAATTTCAAATTGATCTAGAAATCATTTGTAGATATGAAACCAACCAAGATAAAACAAGACACAAATGCTAATAAAACTTATTGCAATTTAACTTTAAAACTATTGTCCCAAGTGATATTCGAATAAGTCATGCAACAGCTAAACCAAAGGAAGTTAAAGTCCCTGTAACACCCCGAACCCGGCCTAGATGTTACAGTCAAATCTGAAGATGTTATAGAGAATGAGTTCAGTTGCGTAAAGTCATTTGCATTATATACTTTATAATAATTCTGAAAACATTAATTAATTAGTTTATTTGCCAAAACCTATTTTACAGCGGAAGTCGATAAAATTGATACATTTAGAAACCCGATTTGTTATTATTTTTTTAGGAAACCTCTTTTGCGCAAAAACTGTAGATTTAATGGAAAAGAATTTGTCAAGGAATGCAAATTGTTATCAAACCAAATCAACAGTTAAAAATCATAAAGTCCAGAAAATTACAACTCTCAAAATAAAATCTAAATCATAAATAAAACCATTAGTTAATAGCTTAAAACAGTTTACGGTCGAGTGGTCACTGCCGAGTCTCTACCGTACCAATCCGCCTAAGTTTGTAGTTTACATGGCAAAAAAGAAAAACGGATGTGAGTTTATGTAAACTCAATGTGTAACCCAATAGAAATAAGCATGCAACCAAATAGCATCATATACACAAACAGAAACAAATACAAACTCAGTTCCAGATTCAGATTCAGATATTAGATATTAGATTCAGATAGCAAATATGCCCAAAATCATACCCCTATCCTCTACACACCAACTCTGTCCATCCATCACGCCATGTGGGGTTAAAAACACCTACCCATCCCTACACACCATATCGTGCCATTAAGACACATATCAGATAACATGCAGCCAAGCTGCCAGAATATAGGTGATATACGTCGAACAAAACACTGCCTCCATTCATATACAAATCCCACCCT
Source organism: Gossypium hirsutum (assembly GCF_007990345.1). Lineage (NCBI taxonomy): Eukaryota > Viridiplantae > Streptophyta > Magnoliopsida > Malvales > Malvaceae > Gossypium > Gossypium hirsutum. Next base: position 44,883,101 of record NC_053430.1, on the reverse strand, counting down.
AGTCAGAGATACAGAACTATCACATACAGTATAACAGATTAAACATGATCAGCATGCTTATATACAGATAACGGTACAGATAGGCATATATTTAATGCACTACTCAGATTAGTCTATTGCGATGTCTTATCATACCAATTAAGGTTTAGATAGCCCTTACTGGCCCTACCGTAGGCTCACAGTCGATTGGAGTGACCCATTTGACCCTAGGGAAAATTTTAGAATTATGGGCGCACATGCCCGTGTGGGCCCACACGCCCAGATTGGCATTTGCCCGTGTGGCACATATGCCCAACTTGGCCATGCTCGTGTGGCCAACCCGACCAGACTCGAGTCACCACACAGTTGCGTGTTGCACACGACCATGCCTTTGTCAACCACACAGCCGTGTCTTGCATACGGCCATCCACACCGGCGACCACACCCCCATGTGACATCGCTAGATTTTTTTCGTCTTTTTTTGAAGCCTCATTTTCTGCGTTTTAGGTACACACCTAGTATCGTTTTGATGCGAAAAAACCCCGAACAACTCAACACCTAAGATTTACTACAAAACACTGAATTAACCGCTTAAATCGATATTAAATCAAACTTTCTCAAAACAGACAAAGGAAAATTCCAGTATTCAACGCTTACTCGACTCTTCGAACACCTCCAACTACGACTACACGAAAGATACTTCCTGCCCTTCATGATTCGCTGCTGTCAAAAACCCAATTTAAAAACCAACGGACAGATTCTAGAAAACCAAACACGGATTTAAAGAACAACTCCTACTCGAGCAAAACGTATTAACCCTTACCTACCAACATACAACTACATTGAACCAAACACCAAATAGAAGATAATTTTTCCCAAGATAAGAAAAGAAAAAGAAGAAAAGGAACAGGAGAAAAATGCAGAGAGAGGAAGAAGTAACGTTAGTTTTTCTGAAAAGAGAAAAATTTGGGAAAACAAATTTTACTTAGACCCCACTATATCCACAATCCTAACTACCCACTACTTAGAATTCTAATAAAACTGAAACTCTATCTCAAAGCCGAGCAAAAATAATACCCATGCTTGCGCAAGGATTCGAACATAGGACCTCCAACACACTAACTACTTACCACTCGAACCAGCAGGCTCATTCTGATTTGGATTTACAGGAAATTAATATAAGCCCATTCGAAAAGGTAAATCTTAATTCCAAAAATAACCAAAATTTACAAACATGGGACTTGACCCCAAGACCTCACACACACACCCAGAACATTTAACCACTAAAGTAGATATACACTTGTGTTAGATTTTACAGAAGGAGAAATAAATAATATGGGGTGTCACAACTTTACGCCTTAAAAGAAATTTTGACCTTGAAATTTGCCTGATTGGTACTATGATTCCGCCACAGAACCTTCACTAAAGGTATGGACTTCCTCCTCAAAACCTTAACGTCACGATCCAGAGTCTGAACTGGCTCCTCCTCAAAAGTCAACTCTAACCTAACATTGATCTCCTCAACAGAAACAACATGAAAAGGATCAGACCAATACTGCCTCAACATCAAAACATGAAAGACATTATGGATACGGTATAACTCTGGAGGTAGCTCCAATAGATAAGCGACTGGTCCCACGCGCTTTAGAATCTGATGTGGCCTTATAAACCTAGGCTTAACTTGCCCTTACGACCGAATCTCAGAACCTTCTTACACGGAGAAACCTTAAGAAAAATGAAGTCCCCCAAAGAACACTCAATATGACGTCTCTTCAGGTCTGCATAAGATTTCTATCTATCAAAAGCTACCTTCAGACAATCCCGAATTAGTCTAACCTGATCTTCAGTGTCAGAAACCAATTTAGGACCTAAAACCCGATGTTCACCCAACTCAGTCCAGCACAGCAGAGTACAACACTTACGACCATATAACTCCTCATAAGGTGCCATCTAAATGTTGGACTAGAAGTTGTTATTGTAAGCGAACTCAACTAGCGACAAATAATCCTCCCAACTACCTCAAAAATCAATCACACGACTCCAAAGCATGTCCTCTAGTATCTAATTCACCCTCTCGGATTGACCATCAGTTTAAGGATGGAACCCAGTATTGAAGTCCAATCTCGAACCCAAAGCCTCATACAATTTCTTCTAGAACCACGAAGTGAAGCAAGGATCCCTATCAGAAATAATTGACACCGAAACCCCATGTAATCTAAAAATCTTAGAAATGTATAGCTTCGTTAACTTTTGTAGAGAATAGTCCGTCTGAATTGAAATAAAGTGAGTAGACTTCGTCAACCGATCCATGATGACCCAAACAGATTCCTTCTTAGTGGGTATCAAGGGCAACCCACTAACGAAGTCCATCGTCACACGTTCCTAGTTCCATAAAGGAATCTTAACTGGTTGTAACAAACCTGAAGGCAATTGATGCTCACCTTAACTTGTTGGCACGTCAGACAACGAGCAACTAAATCAGTAACTTCATGTTTCAAACTCGGCCACCAGTACAACTCACAGAGATCTCGATACATCTTATTACCATCTAGATGCATAGTATAAGGGCTACTATACGTCTCCCTCAAAATTGTCTGTCTCAAATCAGAATCATTCAGCACACAAATCTGACCTTAGAAACACAGAACTCTATCGCCATTCAGCCCAAAGCTAGAAGTACTACCACTCTCAATCTGACAAAACCGCAAAACCAAAGGCTTATCCACTAACAGCTTAACTCGAATCTGATCAATCCAAGTCGGCTTAACTTGCAACTTGGCTAACAAACTCCCATCATCAAATAGACTAAGTCGAGTGAACATCGCTCTCAAATTAGTCATTGCTCTTTGACTTAGAGCATCAGCCACCATATTGGCCTTACCAGAATGGTACTCAATCGTGCAGTCGTAATCCTTGAGCAATTCAATCCATCACGTTTCCTCAGATTGAACTCGTTCTAGGTAATGAGGTACTTGAGACTCTTGTGATTAGTGTAAATGATACACCTCTCACCATACAGATAATTCCTCTAGATTTTTAATGCAAATACCACAGCAACCAACTCGAGATCATGCGTCAGATAATCCCCTTCATGTGTCTTAAGCTGACGGGACGCATAAGCCACAAATTTTCCATCTTGCATCAATACGCATCCCAATCTAATGTGCGGTACATCACTGTACACTACAAAATCCTTACCAGGTTCAGGCTGTATCAGAATAGGAGCCTGAGTCAGAACATACTAAAGCTTCTCGAAGATTGATTTTTATGCATCAATCCAAACAAAAGGAACACCCTTGCACAAAAGCTTAGTCAAATATGCCGCAATCAACGAGAATCCCTCAACAAAACACCAATAATAACCCGCAAGACCTAGAAAACTACGAATTTCAAATACATTCTTAGGCTGCTTCCAATCACGCATAGCCTCAATCTTTCTAAAATCCACTCGAATCCCCTCAGCAGAAACCACGTGTCCCAAAAAAGTTACCTCACGCAGCTAGAACTCGCATTTGCTCAACTTAGGTTAGAGCTATTTTTTCTCGAAGAATCTGAAGCACTACTCTAAGATGCTCATCACAATCATCCTCGGTCTTAAAGTATACCAGAATATCGTCAATAAATACCATGACAAACTGATCCAAATATGGCTGAAACACTCAGTACATCAAATCAATGAATGTTGCCGGAGCATTTGTCAGACCAAAAGGCATCACTAGGAATCGTAATGTCCATAACGAGTCCTAAATGTAGTCTTATGAACATCAGCTTCCTTAACCTTCAATTGATGATACCCAAAACAAAGATCTATCTTAGAGAACACTGAAGCCCCTTAAAACTGATCAAACAAGTCATTGATCCTCGAAAGTGGATATTTATTCTTCATAGTCACCTTATTCAACTACCGATAATAGATGCACATCCTCATGGTCCCATCCTTCTTCTTAACAAACAGAACTGGTCACACTAGGACAGATGAAACCATGATCCAGAAGTTCTTGAAGTTGAGCTTTAAGCTCAGTAAGCTCCTCCCATGCCATACAGTATGGAGTGATAGACACCGGAGTTGTACTCAGTAGAAGCTCAATTTTGAATTCAACTTTCTGATTCGGAGGTAAACCCAATAACTCCTCAAGAAAGACATCCAGAAATTCTCTCACTATTCTAATATCCTAATAAAAGAGTCCTTAGAAATAGAATCACTGACGTAAGCCAAATATGCCTCACATCCTTTCTAAACTAATTTCTTAGCTACCAGCGCGGAGATAACATTGGACAGATAATCTCGGCGCTCACTGGTCACAACCACCTCATTACCATCCTTAGTTCTAAAAATGACCTTGTAACACCCCTTAACCCCAACCCGTCACTAGAACAGAGCTACGAGGCATTACCGAAATTAAACACTAATAACGAGCAACACTGAGTCATAAATCTATATTTTAATTTAAAATTTCTTAAATTCTATCTTTAAGACACTAAAATGGACCTACGAGGCCCAAAATATACTTAAGAAGTATTTTGGGATTAAACCGGGAACTTTGGAAACTTTTCCTTAAGAATAGGGCACACGCCCGTGTCGCTTGAGATATTCCCGTGTGGCCTGGAACATGCCCGTCTGGCCTGCCCGTGGGTAGATCTGACTTACTCACACGGCCGTGCGACTAACTGTGGGCAATTCTGACTTTGCCACATGGCCTGGGCACACGCCGATATGACTTGGCCATGTGAAAACATGATTTTTCACCATTTTAAGCTATTTTCACATACTAAACACACCTAATTCATGCCCAAAACATTTACTTATAAATCTTGATCAAATAACATTCATCAAACCTTTCAAACTTAGCAACTTTTTATTCACTCATTTCATTACCTTTTAAGGATTATGCACCACATTTACATTCAAAATATAAAACATTTACAAGTGACAAACACCAAACCTAGTACATGCCACATTTCTAAAAGATAGATGCATCACCAAAGTTGAGCTAAGGTCGGGATTGACTCAGATGCTTGACTGAACTTTAACTTTACCTAACCTGCGCACGGGAAACAACCGTACGCTGAGTATTGGAAATACTCAGTGGTATTATCATAATTCAAATTATAACAACAATAAAACATCATAACATACATAGATAATTAGCAAATCATACATACAAATCATATATATATAAATGAATACCAAACTATCATATTTCCATTATATCATTTCCAATGATAGATCTAATAAGTCATCAATGAGATTTCAAATAACTCATGAACCTTTGATTCAACTCTCAACCACATATAATTATTCAATTCATATTTCAAATATAAACACTTCATAAACCTTTGGTTCATGCTTTCAATCTCTTTACAAATTTCATCTCACATTTCATCTTACAGTATCACTTCCTCATTTTATTCGATAGCTCGATTAATCAAATTCATTTGATTTTATTATTTCACTTATTTTCCCCTATTAACATGACCCAGACTTTGGTGAATACACGGATCCAACCAAACACACCAGAATGGCGACCAAAACCTCATCGGATAGTTCGAAGCAAATAAATGACGACCAACGTCTCATTGGCTAAGCCGAAGCAAAATGGCGACCAACGCCCCATCAAATCTATCCGAAGCAATAATGAAACACCAAGTGTCTCATCAACTCGAAGTCGAAGTATCCCTGAACCTTTCCAATCCTATGGCATGCCAACTATATCCACTATGCCTGACTAGTTAATAGGGTATTAGATTACTTCCTCTATTTCAGTCAATTCACATCAATTGCACTTTAACCATATTTTCTCACATATTTCTCAATTCAAATTCATATGCATAGCAACATTACTCAATTCAATCATACAATTCAGTTTCATATACATATATTTATTCATCAAATAAATCTATTTCACATTCAACTTAAATATCAATATTTACCTCACATTCAAATTCCATACACATATATTAAAATTAAACATTTAATAAGAAATAACTTGAATTATGATAATACAAACCGATATTTTTCTTCAGCTATTCCTCGATCACTTTTTCTTTTCCCTTCGTATTCAACGTCTCAGTTTCCTTGTTTGCTACGAAAATTAGCATAAGTACAATTAATTAATAACACACATATTTTATATAAAATAATAACTTTTCATGCAACTTTTACCTAAATCCCAAATTTGTCCTAACCATTTTCATCTTCTTCCTTTTTACATTTCACATCATTTTCTTATTCAATTTCCATCAAAACTTCAATATAACCATTAAATTTTAATCATTTTACCATTATTTCAAACTTCTTTCAATTTAGCCCATAAACTCAAAACTTATAGCCTAGTTTACAATTTAGTCATCTAATCAATTCTAATAAATGATTCTATCAATTTAATCCTTAATTTTATCATTTATTCAATATAAACCCTACTCACAAGTCTATCAACTTTAAATATTTCCACACAAATTCAAGAGTAATTTACTCTAAGACTCCAAAAACATCAAAATCACAAAGAAATGGACTTAATTGACTTACCAATTTAACTTCCAAGCTTTCAAACCCTAATTTCTCCTTTTTCTTTTCTTTTCTTCTTTCTTTCCCCAAATTTCGTGACTTTCTCTGTAACTTTTCTATTCTATTTTTTTATGATTTGTTTATTATTACTTTCATTTACTAAATTAATAATTAATAAAATATCTAATTAATACTAATAAAAATATTACATGTGTATTCATACACACATGTACACATGTATAAATCCCACACCATACATTTGTCATTATCTCAATTAATAGATAAAATATAATAATAATAATAATAATAATAATAAGTAAATACCTTTTACTTAATAAATAAGTAAATATATATATAACATACATTTGTACCAATAATATAAATACACATGTATTTATTATCTATCTTACACATTTCACTAATTTGGTTTAATTACTAATTTAGTCCCTTGTCATTTTTCACTATTTTAAAATTAATCTTTTACGCTCTATTCAATTTAGTCCTTTTTAATAATTACTTCTAATTAAACTAAATTCACCTAATCAAAATCTAATTCAACCCATAACTAACTTCGTAAATATTTTTAATAAATATTTAAAGACTCGTTTTCCTAAGACGGAGGCCATAAATTTACTTTTTCGGTGCTCGTGAAATATGAGTCGTTACATTTCTCCCCCTTAATAAATTTCGTCCTCGAAATTTACCTGAGAATAGATGGGGGTACTGAGCTCTCATAGTTTCTTCCGGTTTCCAAGTCGCTTCTTCCACCTTATGACTTTTCAATAGCACTTTCACTAGAGGAACCCTTTTATTTCTTAATTCTTTTATCTCCCATGCTAGAATCTCAACTGGTTCTTCTTCATAAGATAAATCCGGTTGACTCTCAATATCTTCAATAGAAATGACATGAGAAGGATCTGATCTATATCTGAGTAGCATTGAAACATGGAAAACATCGTGTATCTTCTGTAATTCTAGAGGTAAAGCTAATCGATAAGCAACTAATTCGATTCTCTTTACAATTTCATACTGTCCAACGTAACAAGGGCTTAATTTTACTTTTCCGACCAAATCTCAACACTTTCTTCCACGGAGAAACTTTAAGAAATACTTTATCCCCATCTGAATACTCAATATCCCGTCGTTTCAAATTAATGTAGGACTTTTGTCTATAAAATGTAGCTTTTAATCTTTCTTGTATTTTCTTGACTGTCTCTTCTGTTTCTTGAATCAATTCCGGTCCAATCACTTTTCTTTCATTCAGTTCAGTCCAACACATAGGTGATCCACATCTTTGTCCATACAATGCTTCATACGGAGCCATCTGAATACTTGATTGGAAACTATTATTATACACAAATTCAGGTAAAGGTAAATAACATTTCCAACCTGATTCAAAATTAGTGATGCAAGCCTAAAGCATATCTTCTAATATTTGAATTACCCGTTTGGATTGTCCCTCAGTCTGCGGATGAAATGCTATGCTGAAATTAAGTCGTGTTCCTAGTAACTCATGTAACTGTCTCCAAAATCTTGATGTAAATTGAGGATCTCGATCTGAAATTATAGATATTGGAATACCATGCAATCTAACAATTTCTCGAATATACACTTCTGCAAGCTTCTGCAATGACCAATCTGTTCTGACTGTTATAAAATGCACTGACTTAGTAAGTCGATCAACTATTACCCAAATAGCATTCTTTTTGCTCACCGACAGTGGCAATCCCATAACAAAATCCATAGTGATACAATCTCATTTCCACTCAGGAATACTTATCGGCTGAAGCAATCCAGTAAGAACCTAAAGTTCTACCTTTACTTGCTGACATTTAAGACATTTACCAACATATTCAACTATATCTCTTTTCATTCTGGGCCACCAATACAAATCTCGTAGATCACGATACATCTTTGTGCCTCTCGAGTGTAAAGCAAATGAACCATTGTGTGCCTCTTGGGGTATTAACTCTTTCAATTCAGATTTAGCAGGAACACAAACTCAATCTCGGTACCTTAAACATCCATGTACATCGATGCTGAAATTTTCTACCATACCAGTCTGTATCATCTCTCTTTTCTTTAACAATTTGTCATCTTTCAATTGAGCTAATTTAATTTGATCTAATATCACTAGTTTTACTTCCAATTTAGCTATCAAACTCCCATCATCACAAATATTGAGCCGTGCAAACATTGCTCTCAAATCAATTGCGGCTTTTCTACTCAAAGCGTCAGCCACTACATTAGCTTTTCCTGGATGATAATCTATGACACAATCATAATCTTTTAAAAGTTCGATCTATCATCTCTGTCTCAAATTCAATTCTTTTTGGGAGAGGAGATATTTCAAACTTTTATGATCTGTATAAATATAGCATTTTTCACCGTATAAGTAGTGTCTCCAAATCTTCAAGGCAAAAATCACTACTGCTAGCTCCAAATCATGAGTTGGATAGTTACGCTCATGTGGTTTCAACTGACAAGATGCATAAGCTATTACTTTCCCCTCTTGCATCAGTACACAACCCAAACCACTTAATGAAGCATCACTATATACAATAAAATCCTTTCCCGATTCTGGTAACGTCAAAATTGGTGCCTCTATCAACATTTGGTTCAACTTTTCAAAACTTTCTTGACACTGATCATCCCATACAAATGGTACATTTTTTTTGTAGCAGTTTGGTCATCGGCAGAGCTATACAATTGTATACAAACGTATCCATTTACAAATATTCTATAATACCAGCTAAACCAAGAAAAATACGTACCTCTGATACGTTTCTTGGCGGTTTCCACTATACAATTGCTTCAATCTTCTTTGGATCAACTCGGATTCCATCTGTAGATACTACATGACCTAGGAATACAACCTCTGACAACCAAAATTCACATTTTCTGAGCTTTCCATACAATCATTTTTCCTGTAATATTTTTAGTACAATCCTAAGATGCTGATCATACTCTGAATCTGACTTCGAATGGACTAGTATATCAACAATAAAAACTACTACAAACTGGTCTAAATATGGTTGAAAGATGCAATTCATGATATCCATAAAAGTAGCTAGAACATTTGTCAATCCGAATTGCATTACTAAGAACTCATAGTGGCCATATCCTGTACGGAAAGCTGTCTTTGGAACGTCGCTTCCTTTTACTTTCAACTAGTAATAGCCTGATCTTAAGTCAATCTTCGAAAATACAGAAGCTCTTCTCAACTGATGAAACAAATCATCAATGCGAGGAAGTGGATACTTGTTCTTGATTGTTACTTTATTAAACTGTCTATAGTCAATGGAGAGTCGCATCGAGCCATCTTTCTTCCTAACAAATAATACCGGAGCTCCCCACGGTGATATACTCGATCGAATAAACCACAGTCTAATAAGTATTGCAAATGTATCTTCAGCTCTTTTAACTCTGTAGGTGACATCCGATATGGAGGTATAGAGATTGGAGTTGTGCTTGGATAAACCTCAATAACGAACTCGACCTGCCTATCTGGCGATAAACCCGATAATTCTTCAGGAAATACATCAGGAAACTCACAAACTGTCTAAATTTTACCGCACTGGCTTCCAACCAAATCTGAACTAATAACATATGCCAAATATGCTGAACAACCCTGCTGAAGTAATTTACTGGCCTTTATTGCTGAAACAATTTGTGCTGGCCCACTAGTACGAATACCATTTACTTCAACCCGACCTTCACTCGCTGTCTGAATGCTGAATCTCTTTTTATAGCAGTCCAAAATGTAATACCCCGTACCCGAGTCCGTCGCCGGAGTCGGACACGAGGGGTTTGCAGACTTAAATCACTTCTTTGCCAATCCATTTTAAAAATTTCCAGGCAATTGGCTAACTGCGTCACTGTCACCTTAAAAATTATATCTTGAGTTTCACAACTCGAAAATCAGTTTCGTAATTTTTCCCTGAAACTAGACTCATATGGCCATCTACATATTTTTTTATAGAATTTTTCGTCAGGGAAATTAGAACAGTTTATTAGTCAAAGTCTCCCATGTTACAGGGATCAACTACACTGAACTTTGCATATTACGACTTGGATATCTCCCTGCACAGAGCTTCAATACTGATTCCGTTTGTTTCTATAGAAACTAGACTCAGAGAGGAATCTATACATATATGGCATGACTCCTAATTATCTCTGGTTAATTTATAATGAATTTCCAAAGTTGGAACAGGGAATCCAGAAACTGTTCTGGCCCTGTCTCACGAGAACCTGAATATCTCTTAACATACTGTCCATATGATCGTTTCGTTACTTTCCTATGAAAATAGATTCATCAAGGTTCGTTTAAATAATTTATTCACTATTTAATTCCATTCCTACTATTTTTAGTGATTTTCCAAATCTACATCACTGCTGCTGTCAGCATCTGCCTTTAAGGTAGACTTTACCTATTTCATAGTTTCCATGATTCAACTAGCCCTTTTAGCATAAATAGCACAAATTATGATAGTGATTAACCATTCCCATGGCCAATCCTTGTTAAGCATATCCACACCTCTCAATAACCATATCCATACCAAATGATTATAACATTATGCTCAAACATATATAAGCCATTTTCGCATGGCTATCCAAAATTATACAAATCCAAAGGGTCCATGACCCACAACAAAAAGGGTAGTCCTATACATGCCATTTTCAGAGTTCAACCAAAAGTGTACCAAAAGGGCTTTGATAGTGTGGGAGACTTCGACTTCCAAAAATCCCGAGTCCGATAGCTGACGAGCCAAAATCTATAAAACAGAGAAACAAAGAAACGGAGTAAGCAATTTATGCTTAGTAAGTTTTGAGCAAGGGATTACAGCACAACAAAAGTATAGCATTCATATAGCTAAACGGATAATTTCATATGCACAAATTCTCAATATCATACTTTCTTCACATTACCAACCCTTATGTTCATACACAAAAGATCAACTTAGCCAAAGGCCGGTAGCTCATTTATCAACTGAGTGAATACTTATTTGTAAGGGCTCAACTAATTCAAAGCACATACGAAACATACCTCAATGTTGGGATGTTTCAAGCGTATTAACTGAAATTTTTACAGCAAGATCATTCATTCCCAAATCACGTACCTTCGGAATTTAACCGGATATAGCTACTCGTTCAAATGCCTTCGGGACATAGCCCGGTTATAGTAACTCGCACAAATGCCTTCGGGACTTAACCCGGATTTAGTAACTCGCACAAATGCCTTCGGGACTTAACCCGGATTTAGTAACTCGCACCAATGCCTTCGGGCTTAGCCCGGAATTAGTATCTCGCACAAATTCCTTCGGATCTTAGTCCGGATATGGTCACTTAGCATAAAGCCTTCGGGACTTAGCCCGGACATCATTCGAATAACCATGCACATTTAACAATAAATCATGACACATTAATATTTCATTTTCATTTCCAAAGTTCAAACACAAGACACTTATCACATTTACAATTTCGGCTCAATAGCCACATATAAGAGCATGATTTTGATTTACTTAAGACATAATCTAATCGAATCATAATTTAAGTCCCATTACTCGAAAACTTACCTCGGATGTTGTCGAACGATTCCGATGGCTATTCGACCACTTTTTCCTTCCCTTTGTCGGATTTAGTTCCCCTTTGCTCTTGAGCTTAATTTAACAAATAAATTGATTTAATCATTTGAGCATCGAAAAGAGGAACTCAAGGTACTTGGCCCACATATATTCATTAGACATTAAAGTCACATATGTACGGAATCATGAATCAAACTCAACACATTAGTTAATACTCTCCTTAGCCGAATTTTCTAAGTCAAGATAAAGCCTTCAATACGCTTACCTATGGCCGAACAACACATCAACCTATGTACTCATTCATGTGGCCGATTATGCATGTCTATGTTGAGGCCAATTATATACTCAATACCACACACAAATGGCATACCTTTTACTAACTAATGCATTACATATTATAACTCAATACGCATCCATCATGTACTCCATAACCGAAACACCATCATGTGTAAATATATACCTTGAGATATTGTATATGTCATACCAATATGTCATGTGCAAACATATATATATATGTGCAAGGGCCGAATCTCAAAGTTGATTATAACTAAACATGAACATAAATCCAAAACACAAATCTTACCTACCATGCAATAAGCATACATCATACTTATGGATATACCATGGCCGAATACATCACAACACCATACCATTTCAATTTTGGTCATGGTTAAACAAAGAACTCAATGTCTCACTCAAAAATGCTAAAAAGAAAATCCAAGAGTCATCAATCCACCATCACATGTATCATTAACAAGCTTCATATTTAGCATGCAATGGCATTAACACAAAATCCACCTAGGCCGAATATCATCCCCATGACATAGCAAAGATTTGAACCATGGGCTAATTAGAACTCAAGCTAGCAACTAAAAACATGCATGAATCTCATGGCACAACCTCAAACATACCTTAATCTAGATACAAGTATGGCCAAACCTCCTCCTAATCCTCTTCCAAACCAAACATGAAGCAAGAACTCCTTCCTCCTTCCTTAGAATTTTCGGCCAAAAGAAATGAAAAAGGATGAACAAATTTTTTTTTCTTTTCTTTAACTCACGGCAATGGGGGGGAACACTCACACACATTCTTTCTTTTTTTTTTCCATTTCTTTATTACCCATACTCCATATTTTATTTTTCCTAACATACCTCACTAACATAACATGTTTGTGACATGTTTCCACTCATAGCATGGCCGGCCACTACTAATTAGGGGGGGAAATTTGACATGCAAGTCCCCCCTTTTTATTTCATGCACTAATAGATCCTTATGCTTTGACCTATCACATTTCAAAATTTTCTCACATAAGTCCTATTTACTAAAATTCACCTACAATTAAACAAAATTCAAATATGAAATTTTCACACATGCATATATACATATAATAAGCATCAAATATGACAGTTAATTATTTTTATGACTCGGTTTAGCGGTCCCGAAACCACTTCCCGACTAGGGTCAATTTTGGGCTGTCACAACTCTCCCCCACTTAAGAAATTTTCGTCCCCGAAAATCTTACCGGTAAATAAGTTTGGGTATCGTTCTTTCATCGAGCTCTCGGTTTCCCAAGTAGCTTCCTCGATCCCGTGTTTGAGCCATAACACCTTTACTAACGGAACCCTTTTGTTTCGCAACTCCTTCACTTCACGAGCTAGGATACACATCGGTTCTTCTTCATAACTCATATCGGCTTGAATTTCAACCTCTGATGGGCTAATTATGTGCGATGGATCAGATCTATAGCGTCGAAGCATCGAAACATGAAAGACGTCGTGAATCTTTTCAAATTCAGGAGGCAAAATCAATCGATACGCAACTGGACCAACTCGTTCGGAGATTTCGTACGGCCCAATGAATCTTGGACTCAACTTGCCCTTACGGCCAAATCTGAGTACCTTTTTCCAAGGCGAAACTTTAAGAAACACTTTATCTCCCACCTGATATTCAATGTCTTTTCATTTCAAATCCGCATACGATTTCTGACGATCTGTGGTTGCCTTCAGACTTTCACGGATTACCTTTACTTTCTGTTCGGCATCTTTAATCAAATCAACTCTGAAAATTTTACTTTCACCGAGCTCGGTCCAAAACAATGGTGTACGGCATTTACGACCGTACAAAGCCTCGTAAGGTGCCATCTTAATACTTGATTGAAAACTATTGTTGTAAGCGAATTCAATCAAAGGTAAATACCGTTCCCATGAACCACTAAACTCGAGGATGCAACATCTCAACATATCCTCAAGTATCTGAATTATCCGCTCGGATTGACCATCGGTTTGTGGATGAAAAGCGGTGCTAAAATGCAGCTTGGTACCCAAAGCTTCTTGCAATTTCTTCCAAAATCGTGAGGTGAATCTCGGATCTCTATCCGACACGATAGAAATAGGTACCCCGTGTAGTCTCACAATTTGAGAAACGTACAATTCAACTAGTTTATCCAATGAAAAATCCATACGCACGGGGATAAAGTGAGCCGACTTAGTCAGTCTATCAACAACAACCCAAATCGCATCCTTCTTACTTGCTGACAATGGCAGTCCGGACACAAAGTCTATTGTGACTCGATCCCATTTCCACTCGGGTATCATGATTGGCTGAAGTAATCCTGAAGGCACTTGATGTTCCGCTTTCACTTGTTGACATATTAAACATCTCGAAACAAAGTCGGAGATGTCTCGTTTCATACCATGTCACCAAAACTGACGTTTCAAATCGTTGTACATTTTCGTACTCCCCGGGTGAATTGACATTCGGCTACAATGGGCTTCGTTCAGAATCATCGAAATGAGTTCTGAATTTCTTGGAACACACAACCGACTTCTGAACCTCAAACAATCGTCATCATCAATTTGAAATTCGGATTCCATATTCGGAACACATTCAGCCCGTTTTGCAACCAATTCATCATCGACTTTCTGAGCTTTACGAATTTGACAAATCAATAATGGTTTGTCCTTTAATTCAGCTACTAACACATTGTCGGGTAGAACAGACAAGTGCACATTCATCGATCGTAAAGCAAACAGTGATTTCCGGCTTAAGGCGTCCGCAACCACATTAGCCTTTCCCGGGTGGTAATCAATGACAAGCTCGTAATCTTTCAACAACTCAAGCCAACGTCTTTGTCGCAGATTTAAGTCTCTTTGAGTCATCAAATATTTGAGACTTTTCTGATCCGAAAATACATGGCACTTTTCACCAAATAAGTAATGTCGCCATATTTTTAAAGCGAATACGATGGCAACTAGTTCGAGATCATGGGTCGGATAATTTTTCTCATGTGGCTTTAATTGTCTCGACGCATAGGCCACCACTCGACCTTCTTGCATCAATACGCAACCCAACCCAAGTAGGGATGCGTCACTATAAATGACAAACTCTTTGCCTGATTCGGGTTGCACTAAAATTGGAGCTTCAGTCAAATAAGTTTTCAGTTGATCGAAACTTTTCTGAAATTTCTCCGTCCATTCGAACTTAACATCCTTTTGAAGTAGCTTCGTCATTGGTGTGGCTATCATCGAGAAACCTTTGACAAATCGTCGGTAATATTTCTTGGAGGCTTCCAGTTAAGTATGGTTGAAATTTTGCTCAGGTCAACTCGAATACCCGATGCGGATACCACATGACCCAAGAAGCTAACCTCCTTAACCAGAACTCACACTTACTGAACTTAGCATATAACTGCTTATCCCGCAAAATTTGCAACACTAGTCTCAGGTGCTCAGCATGTTCGGTCTCATCTCTTGAATAGACTAAGATGTCATCAATGAACACAACTACGAACCGATCCAAATATGGTCTGAAGATCCGATTCATCAAATCCATAAATACCGCAGGGGCATTAGTGAGCCCAAACGGCATCACTAAGAACTCGTAGTGACCATATCTCGTTCTGAAGGCAGTTTTGGGTATGTCCGAATCTCGAATTCGCAACTGATAATAGCCCGATCTCAAATCTATTTTTGAGAACACTGAGGCTCCCTTCAGTTGGTCGAACAAATCATCGATACGCGGTAACGGATATTTGTTCTTTATTGTCACTTTATTCAGCTGACGATAGTCAATGCACAACCTCATGGTTCCGTCCTTCTTTTTCACGAACAATACTGGTGCACCCCAAGGTGAGAAACTTGGTCGAGCGAAACCTCTATCCGTCAATTCTTGCAACTGAGCTTTCAACTCTTTTAACTCGGTTGGTGCCATACGATACGGAGCTATCGAAATTGGCGTAGTCCCAGGTACAAGCTCAATACCAAACTCTATCTCCCGAACAGGTGGTAAACCCGATAATTCTTCAGGAAAAACATCCGGGTATTCACAAACCACCGGCACAGATTCGGGTTTCTTTTCTAATTCTTTGTCATCAAGTACATACGCAAGGTATGCTTCGCACCCTTTTCTTACATATTTCTTGGCCAACATTGAGGATATTATAGCTGGCAACCCCTTTAAGTCCGTAGACTCAACTCGGATTATCTCGTTATTTGCGCACCTCAAATCAATAGTCTTGCTTTTGCAATTCACAACCGCATCATGCACGGTCAGCCAATCCAAACCAAGAATAACATCAAATTCATCAAACGGCAAAAGCATCAAGTCCGCCGGAAAACAGGAACCTCGAATTACTAGGGGACATTTCTTACACACTTTGTCGACAAGCACGTAACGACCTAAAGGATTTGACATCCGAATTACGAACTCAGTAGACTCAATAGGTAAAGTCTTACTGGATGCTAAGGTTTCACATATGTAAGAATGAGTAGAACCGGGGTCAATCAAAGCAATTACATTAGTATTAAAGAGAGTAAAAGTACCGGTAATAACATCAGGCGAAGAAGCATCCTCGCGGGCACGTATAGCATAAGCTCTAGCAGGCGCACGAGCCTCGGATCTGGTCGTAGCATCTCTAGATCCTCTCTGACCACCACTAGCATTGCCCGTATTTCTAGATGGTCTACCTCGAGCAGTGGTAGCACCCGGTTTCCCACTCTGATTTACATTCTGTTCAGACAACCTCGGGCAATCTTTAATGAAGTGGTCAACTGATCCGCACTTGTAACAGGAGCGGTCATGGAATCTACAACTCCCTGAATGCCATTTACCGCAATATCGACATTCCGTTCTATCTCGACGTTCATTCCCAACACTGGCGACCGAAGTGCCTCGTGTACCCACAGGGGGTCGATCACGATCTAGTCTAAAAAGGCCCGAAGTGCCTCTAGACCGGCCCACATCATCTCGAAATTTCTTCGATGCCTGTTGAAGAGACTTTCCCGAGGATCTTTTACGAAACTCTCCAGTTCCCACATCAACTTTTTGTTTTTCTTTTCTAAGCTCTTCGGCTTTACAAGCTCGCTCGACAAGTACTACGAACTCTCGTATTTCAAGAATGCCAACGAACATTTTTATATCTTCATTCAGCCCATCCTCGAAGCGTTTACACATGATAGCCTCGGACGAAACACATTCCCGAGCGTATCTACTAAGTCTAACAAATTTTCGCTCGTAATCAGTAACTGACATAGAACCTTGCTTAAGCTCAAGAAATTCCTTCCGTTTTTGATCAACAAATCTCTGACTGATATACTTTTTCCGAAACTCAGTTTGGAAAAACTCCCAAGTTACTTGCTCTCGGGGCACAACAGAAGTCAGAGTACTCCACCAATAGTAGGCAGAATCACGTAGCAAGGAGATAGTACACTTTAGGCACTCATCGGGTGTGCAAGATAGCTCGTCGAGTACCTGGATAGTGTTGTCCAACCAAAATTCAGCTTGCTCGGCATCATCGCTGTCCGTAGCTTTAAATTCAGTAGCCCCATGTTTTCAGATTCTGTCAACTGGGGGCTTATTTGACCTTATTTGGTCAGTTTTCGGAGGTATTGTAGGTGCGGGGGTTGTATTAGTCGGGAATGGAGGTTGTGGAACAGCCGTATTAGTTCGAATGTATTGGTTGAACCAATCATTCATCACGCTATAGAAAGCTTGTCTAGCTTCATCATTCGGATTACTAGCATTAGGTTGAGAGTCCGCCGGTGCTGTCCCTTGTGCGGGAGCAGGCGCTACACTCTCAAGATCATCAG
Source organism: Gossypium hirsutum (assembly GCF_007990345.1). Lineage (NCBI taxonomy): Eukaryota > Viridiplantae > Streptophyta > Magnoliopsida > Malvales > Malvaceae > Gossypium > Gossypium hirsutum. The sequence goes on along the minus strand of NC_053430.1, from coordinate 44,864,946 downwards.
CTACCGCTCGGTCGGGATCGGGATCCATTACTATAAATAAACACATTTGCAAATGTCAGAAATCACCACACTATCAAATAATCACATAAAATGACATGTATAGCTAGACCCAACGCATTACGGTAGTCCTAGAATCGACTAAACCGTGGCTCTGATACCAATAAAATTGTAACACCCCGTACCCGAGTCCGTCGCCGGAGTCGGACACGAGGGGTTTGCAGACTTAAATCACTTCTTTGCACAATCCATTTTAAAAATTTCCAGGCAGTTGGCTAACTGCGTCACTGTCACCTTAAAAATTATATCTTGAGTTTCACAACTCGAAAATCAGTTTCGTAATTTTTCCCTGAAACTAGACTCATATTCCCATCTACATATTTTTTTATAGAATTTTTGGTCAGGGAAATTAGTACAGTTTATTAGTCAAAGTCTCCCATGTTACAGGGATCGACTACACTGACCTTTGCGCATTACGACTTGGATATCTCCCTGCACAGAGCTTCAATACTGATGCCGTTTGTTTCTATAGAAACTAGACTCAGATAGGAATCTATAAATATATTGAATGACTCCTAATTATCTCTGGTTAATTTATAATGAATTTCCAAAGTCGGAACAGGGAATCCAGAAACCGTTCTGGCCCTGTCTCACGAGAACCTGAATATCTCTTAACATACTGTCCATATGATCATTTCGTTACTTTCCTATGAAAATATATTCATCAAGGTTCGTTTACATAATTTATTCACTATTTAATTCCATTCCTACTATATTTAGTGATTTTCCAAATCTACATCACTGCTGCTGTCAGCATCTGCCTTTAAGGTAGACTTTACCTATTTCATAGTTTCCATGATTCAACTAGCCCTTTTAGCATAAATAGCACAAATTGTGATAGTGATTAACCATTCCCATGGCCAATCCTTGTTAAACATATCCACACCTCTCAATAACCATATCCATACCAAATGATTATAACATTATGCTCAAACATATATAAGCCATTTTCGCATGGCTATCCAAAATTATACAAATCCAAAGGGTCCATGACCCACAACGAAAAGGGTAGTCCTATACATGCCATTTTCAGAGTTCAACCAAAAGTGTACCAAAAGGGCTTTGATAGTGTGGGAGACTTCGACTTCCAAAAATCCCGAGTCCGATAGCTGACGAGCCAAAATCTATAAAACAGAGAAACAAAGAAACGGAGTAAGCAATTTATGCTTAGTAAGTTTTGAGCAATGGATTACAGCACAACAAAAGTATAGCATTCATATAGCTAAACGGATAATTTCATATGCACAAATTCTCAATATCATACTTTCTTCACATTACCAACCCTTATGTTCATACACAAAAGATCAACTTAGCCAAAGGCCGGTAGCTCATTTATCAACTGAGTGAATACTTATTTGTAAGGGCTCAACTAATTTAAAGCACATACGAAACATACCTCAACGTTGGGATGTTTCAAGCGTATTAACTGAAATTTTTACAGCAAGATCATTCATTCCCAAATCACGTACCTTCGGAATTTAACCGGATATAGCTACTCGTTCAAATGCCTTCGGGACATAGCCCGGTTATAGTAACTCGCACAAATGCCTTCGGGACTTAACCCGGATTTAGTAACTCGCACAAATGCCTTCGGGACTTAACCCGGATTTAGTAACTCGCACCAATGCCTTCGGGCTTAGCCCGGAATTAGTATCTCGCACAAATGCCTTCGGATCTTAGTCCGGATATGGTCACTTAGCATAAAGCCTTCGGGACTTAGCCCGGACATCATTCGAATAACCATGCACATTTAACAATAAATCATGACACATTAATATTTCATTTTCATTTCCAAAGTTCAAACACAAGACACTTATCACATTTACAATTTCGGCTCAATAGCCACATATAAGAGCATGATTTTGATTTACTTAAGACATAATCTAATCGAATCATAATTTAAGTCCCATTACTCGAAAACTTACCTCGGATGTTGTCGAACGATTCCGATGGCTATTCGACCACTTTTTCCTTCCCTTTATCGGATTTAGTTCCCCTTTGCTCTTGAGCTTAATTTAACAAATAAATTGATTTAATCATTTGAGCATCGAAAAGAGGAACTCAAGGTACTTGGCCCACATATATTCATTAGACATTAAAGTCACATATGTACGGAATCATGAATCAAACTCAACACATTAGTTAATACTCTCCTTAGCCGAATTTTCTAAGTCAAGATAAAGCCTTCAATACGCTTACCTATGGCCGAACAACACATCAACCTATGTACTCATTCATGTGGCCGATTATGCATGTCTATGTTGAGGCCAATTATATACTCAATACCACACACAAATGGCATACCTTTTACTAACTAATGCATTACATATTATAACTCAATACGCATCCATCATGTACTCCATAACCGAAACACCATCATGTGTAAATATATACCTTGAGATATTGTATATGTCATACCAATATGTCATGTGCAAACATATATATATATGTGCAAGAGCCGAATCTCAAAGTTGATTATAACTAAACATGAACATAAATCCAAAACACAAATCTTACCTACCATGCAATAAGCATACATCATACTTATGGATATACCATGGCCGAATACATCACAACACCATACCATTTCAATTTTAGTCATGGTTAAACAAAGAACTCAATGTCTCACTCAAAAATGCTAAAAAGAAAATCCAAGAGTCATCAATCCACCATCACATGTATCATTAACAAGCTTCATATTTAGCATGCAATGGCATTAACACAAAATCCACCTAGGCCGAATATCATCCCCATGACATAGCAAAGATTTGAACCATGGGCTAATTAGAACTCAAGCTAGCAACTAAAAACATGCATGAATCTCATGGCACAACCTCAAACATACCTTAATCTAGATACAAGTATGGCCAAACCTCCTCCTAATCCTCTTCCAAACCAAACATGAAGCAAGAACTCCTTCCTCCTTCCTTAGAATTTTCGGCCAAAAGAAATGAAAAAGGATGAACAAATTTTTTTTCTTTTCTTTAACTCACGGCAATGGGGGGGAAACACTCACACACATTCTTTCTTTTTTTTCCATTTCTTTATTACCCATACTCCTTATTTTATTTTTCCTAACATACCTCACTAACATAACATGTTTGTGACATGTTTCCACTCATAGCATGGCCGGCCACTACTAATTAAGGGGGGAAATTTGACATGCAAGTCCCCCCTTTTTATTTCATGCACTAATAGATCCTTATGCTTTGACCTATCACATTTCAAAATTTTCTCACATAAGTCCTATTTACTAAAATTCACCTACAGTTAAACAAAATTCAAATATGAAATTTTCACACATGCATATATACATATAATAAGCATCAAATATGACAGCTAATTATTTTTATGACTCGATTTAGCGGTCCCGAAACCACTTCTCGACTAGGGTCAATTTTGGGCTGTCACACAAAATCACTCCATGTTGAGATAACCAGTCCCTTCCCAATATTATATCAAAATCCCCATATGGCATAATTAACAAGTCAACCGGTAAAGTTTTATTCTGTATAATCAACGAGCATCTTGGACAGGACTCGACACCTCAATAGACACTCCAGATATTTTAGATTTTAGTTTTCCCGATTCAACTAATTTTGAATTAATATAGGAATGCGAAGATCCAGGATCAATTAAAGTTTGAACAAGCTCAGAATATAATAGAAATATACCTATTACCATATCATGAGCACCACCTTCTTCGCGGTTTCTGACCACATATGCTCTAGCCGGCACCCTAGCTTTAGACTGTTGGGTCACTATGTCATTCCCTCTTCTCATACCTCCTCCTCTAGATACTGATCCACCTCTGCTTGATCCTCTGCCTCTAGCAGTAAAGACCGATCTCTATGATGTCACAGGTATAGCACTATCATTCTTCGGGCAATCTTTAAAATAATGGTCTGTAGATCCACATTTAAAACACCCTCTGGTTAATCTCCAGTATTCACCTCTGTGCTTTTTTCCGCAATGTTCACAATCTGGAATATTAACATCTCGGGACGGACCTCTTACACTGCCGATGGATACTGTAGTTTGTTTCCCCTGACTTTTTTCTCTTTTACCTGATCTAAAACTAGATCTCCATCCACTTCGGGAATCCCTAGATCTTTTAGGTAAAGGGTTCGAACTTGCAGTTCTCATACATTTCCCAACCAATTTAGAAGTTTCGGACTTTTTTTCAAATTCTAAGACTTACTCTACCATCTTGGCCTGCTCAATCAAATCAACAAATTCAGTAATACGTTGAGATATCAACTGTAATTTGATCTCATTTCGTAAACCCATAAAAATCTCTTACAATTGTCAGCTTTAGTTGGAATAAACTCTAAGACGTATCTGCTGAGTCTCTAGAATTCCCTCATAATCTATTACTGACATGTCACCCTGTTTCAACGTCAAAAATTCTTGCTTCTTGTCTTCGATATACATTTCTCCGATATATTTCTTTTGAAACTCTTTCTGAAATAGATCCCAAGTTATTTGATTCTCGGGTAAATTTTGAACTACTGATTCCCACCATACGTAAGCTTCCCCTTGCAGTAATGATACAACACGTAACAGACTTTCTCGAAGGGTGCATTCTAGTTGTTGCAATACTCCCTTGGTCGACTCCATCCAATTTTCAGCTATGGATAGATCAACTCCTTTCAAACCCGAGAATTCTGTGGCACCATATTTTCATAGTTCCTTAATTGCGGCCCATCTAGGAACAGATACAGTCGTAGTAGCAGGTATAGACTCACTGCTCGTTGAAAAGCATCAACTAATATTTTTACTAATTCAGATTCATTTCTACCTTTTTCATCTTTTTCTACATTAGGGGGTTGATTTCTAACTTGATTTACACTAGGAGTAGCTGACTCCATTTCGTCTAAATGATACGATTCTTCATCCCTAGTGAACATTTCTTTATTTATATCATCAAGGTGTTCATCAGACATCTTTAATCTATAAAACAAATACAATTAGATAGGCCAGCATCCAAAAATCTCAACTCAGTTTTAACTTGAATGTGGCATGTACTTCTAGACTCACTTACGAGCTCGATTTAGTTTGAGAATCGGCTAAACCTGATAACTCTGATACCAATAAAATGTAACACCACTTAACCCCAATCCGTCACCGGAACACGATTACGAGGCATTATCGGAATTAAACACTAATAACGAACAACATCGAGTCATAAATCTATATTTCAATTTAAAATTTCTTAAATTCCATCTTTAAGACCCTAGTATGGACCTACGAGGCCCAAAATATACTTAGGAACTGTTTTGGGATTAAACCGAGAACTTTGGAAACTTTTCCTTGAGAATAGGGGCACATGCCTGTTGGCCGAGACATGCCCGTGTGGCCTGGAACATGCCCGTGTGGCCTGTCGTGGACAAATCTGACTTATTCACATGACCATGGGACTAACCTGTGGGTAATTCTGACTTTGCCACACGGCCTGGGCACACGCCGATGTGACTTGGCCGTGTGAAAACATGATTTTTCACCATTTTTAAGCTATTTTCACATACTAAACATGTAACACCCCTATCCCGTAACCATCGCCGGAATAAGTAAGGGGCATTACCGGACTTGTAACTCATGACAGAACGGTAAAACTTTTTTTTTTTAAGATCATTCATTTGGATAAACACTAAACACAGCCAGGGATAAAATGTAAACTTCTATAAGTAAACATCCAAAAGGTGCCATTTTCATATGGCTTATATACAATAGTCAAAATATCATTCTACTATATTGTCTATCCAATACATGCCATAAGCTAACTCTAATTACATAGTTGCCGTAATGGTAGATAGTGTGACGAAGTGCTGATGATCCCCGAACTGGTAGTCAGAATCCACAACCTATAAACCAAAACATGATCGAACAGAGTAAGCTTTTGTAAGCTTAGTAAGTTTTAAGCAAAACAAAGTGTTCTCATTCACTATCATTGGTAATTCATTTCAACTATTCGATGAAGTTAATCTAGAGCTTCATCTCGAACTATAATATCAATAAACGCATCACTTGGCTGTCACATATATACTTTCGAATGATAATGACCTAGATGGTCAAATATTTCCAAAGCACATTCTTCATCAATTTTCAACTTTCAATAATCCTTTCCACTTGTTCATAATCACATCCATATTTTTAAGTATTTCAACATGACAAGTACTAAATTTCCATAGGCACATAAAGAACCAAACATATTCCTTATCACATATACGTAAGCTTACAAAACATAATCCTTACCTTGTACTGGCACATCTAGCTGAACCCAACCCATACTCAAATCATAAGGCTTTTGGGCAGAATATGTACTAATACATAAGAATATTTCGTCACATACTTCATTATACAAGCATACCATTACCAATTAGATCATTCTCATATTTGGAGTTATAATATTAATCACATTTACCTACCTCTTTGATACTGATAATTCACCTCAAAATCACTCCACCGATGAGTAAGTAATACGTACCTGAACGTCCTAAATACATAATACTTATTTGATGGTAACTTATTGCAGATACTCAATACCAAAGTCTTACTTGAATCCTAGAATTTAGCCGTCGGGTCTTTAAAGCTCGGATATAGTACGAGCACGAAGCCTACGGACATTAATCAGGATAATATTCTCGCCTAAAGCTTGCGGGGTTTTAACCCGGATATAGTACTGACACAAATGCCCTTCGGGACTTATCACATTTATACACTTTCACATCCATCACATTGGCCATTCGGCCTTATCACATATATACACCTTCACATCCATCACATCGGCCATTAGGTCTTATCTCATATATACACTTTCACATTCATCACGTTGGCCATTAGGTCTTATCTCATGTATACACTTTCACATTCATCACATCGGCCATTAGGCCTTATCACATATACACACCTTGTACATCAATTTCATCATAACAAAATTGACTAGGTATACTAGTCATTTACGGCTTATAGCTTCACTTTACTATGGATTTGATACTTTGATTACCAATATTTAATCGATAGCTTATAAGCAACTCAAATAGTTTTATTAAGGTTTACAACATAATCACAAATTCAGCACAAGCTGTTTTTCCTGAGCAACAGTCATTAAATTATTCGTAAATGGAGCTACGAAACTCCAAATGAAGTGCCGTTAATTTTCCCTGAAAATAGACTCATACATATTTTATCCAACAAATTTTCAGAATTTTGGGTTTGGCCAATCAATGCCATATATTTCTTCAAGTTTCCACTATTTCACTGTTTGACTATGCTGACCACTCTTCGCTACGAATCAAATTTCTCATTGTACAAAATTCAAAATATGTTATAGTTTATTTAATTTGAAACTAGACTCACTAAGGCATCTAGAATATAAATTTTGTCTTTTAAAAATTTTTGTACAATTTATAATGATTTTCTAAAAACAGAACAGAGGATTACAGTGTCATTCTGCACTGTCTCACAAAAATTTAAATATCTCATTATCGGAAATTCCTTTGCTTACACGGTTTCTTTTATAAGAAACAAGAGTCATTAAGCTTTAATTTCATGTTTCATTCAGCCTCTAATTCAAATCCATAAATTTATGGTGATTTTCTAAAGTCACGTTACTGCTGCTGTCCTAAGCAGACTATTTCAAATTACACTTAAATTCCCAAGCTCTAACACTTAAGAACTTACCATTTGAGCTTAGAACATAACATGGCCACATCATATCTTATTAAATCAACTCATCATGTCCTATTATGATTGAATTTACTCAACGTTTAATCACTTAAAACTTACCTCGGAAGTGGTCGACGACTAGATATCCACGGCTATTCGTTTACTTTCTCTTTATCCAAAATTGCCCCTCTATGCTCTTGAGTCTTATTTGAAGCCTTCTTTTGCCGAATGCCCTAAGCTCAAAGGTTTCTATTTTCTTTCTCAACGCACGGCAAGAAGAAGAAGAAATGGCCTTGTTATTTTCACCTCAAACATGTTTTATTCATTTATTTCATTAACTTTTATTATTTCTATTTTATGAAACCATTTTCTTTAATATAAACAAATATATTATTAACATTATTTACTAACATACAAAGCACAAAATGCCAAAATGTGTCATTCATGCCCATCCTTGCCGTCCACTACCAAGAAAAAGGAATGTTTGACATGCAAGTCCCTCATGCTTCAAACCATGCAATTTTTAGCCACTTCCAATTAACCTATGACATTTTCAAGATTTTTCACATAAGCCCCTTTTATTTATTTCACATCCAAATGACAAAATTTAAAGCATGAAATTTTCACACATACTTATTCATAAATAATAAGCATAAATATAACAATTAATTATTTTTGTGACTCGGTTTTGTGGTCCCGAAACCACTTTCCGACTAGGGTCAAATTAGGGGTGTCACAAAACACACCTAATTCATGCCCAAAACATTTACTTATAAATCTTAATCAAATAACATTCACCAAACCTTTCGAACTTAGCAAATTTTCATTCATTCATTTCATTACCTCTTAAGGGTTATGCACCACATTTACATTCAAAATATAAAACATTTACAAGTGACAAACACCAAACCTAGTACATGCCACATTTCTAAAATATAGATGCATCACCAAAATTGAGCTGAGGTCGGGATTAACTTGGATGCTTGACTGAACTTCAACTTTACCTAACCTGTGCACGGGAAACAAACGTACGCTGAGTATTGGAAATACTCAGTGGTATTATCATAATTCAAATTATAACAACAATAAAATATCATAACATACATAGATAATTAGCAAATCATACATACAAATCATATATATATAAATTCATACCAAACTATCATATTTCCATTATATCATATCCAATGATAGATCCAATAAATCATCAATGAGATTTCAAATAACTCATGAACCTTTGATTCATCTCTCAACCACATATAATTATTCAATTCACATTTCAAATATAAACACTTCATAAACCTTTGGTTCATGCCTTCAATCTCTTTACAAATTTCATCTCAAATTCCATCTTACAATATCACTTTCTCATTTTATTCGATAGCTCGATTATTATCAAATTCATTTGATTTTATTATTTCACTTATTTTCCCCTATTAACATGACTTGGACTTTGGCGGATACACAGATCCAACCAAACACACCAGAATGGCGACCAACGCCTCATCGGATAGTTCGAAGCAAATAAGTGACGACCAATGTCTCATCGGCTAAGTCGAAGCAAAGTGGCGACCAACGCCCCATCGAATCTATCTGAAGCAATAATGACACACCAAGTGTCTCATCGACTCGAAGTCGAAGTATCCTTGAACCTTTCAATCTTATGGCATGCCAAGTATATCCACTAAGCCCGACTAGTTAATAGGGTATCGGATTACTTCCTCTATTTCAGTCAATTCACATCAATTGCACTTTGACCACATTTTCTCACATATTTCTCAATTCAAATTCATATGCATACCAACATTACTCAATTCAATCATACAATTCAATTTCACATACATATATTTATTCACCAAATAAATCTAATTCACATTCAACTTAAATATCAATATTTACCTCACATTCAAATTCCATACACATATATTAAAATTAAACATTTAATAAGAAATAACTTGAATTGTGATAAAACAAACCGATATTTTTCTTGAGCTATTCCTCAATCACTTTTTCTTTTCCCTTCGTATTCAACGTCTCGGTTTCCTTGTTTGCTATGAAAATTAGCATAAGTACAATTAATTAATAACACACATATTTTATATAAAATAATAACCTTTCATGCAACTTTTACCTAAATCTCAAATTTGTCCTAACCATTTTCATCTTCTTCCTTTTTACATTTCACATCATTTTCTTATTCAATTTCCATCAAAACTTCAATATAACCATTAAATTTTCATCATTTTACTATAATTTCAAACTTCTTTCAATTTAGCCCATAAACTCAAAACTTATAGCCTAGTTTACAATTTAGTCCTCTAATCAATTCTAATCAATGATTCTATCAATTTAATCCTTAATTTCATCATTTATTCAACATAAACCCTACTCAAAAGTCTATCAACTTTCGATATTTCCACACAAATTCAAGAGTACTTTACTCTAAGACTCCAAAAACATCAAAATCACAAAGAAAGTGACTTAATTGACTTACCAATTTAACTTTCAAGCTTTCAAACCCTAATTTCTCCTTTTTCTTTTCTTTTCTTCTTTCTTTCCCCAATTTTCGTGACTTTCTCTGTAACTTTTTTATTCTATTTTTTTTATGATTTGTTTATTATTATTTTCATTTACTAAATTAATAATTAATAAAATATCTAATTAATACTAATAAAAATATTACATGTTTATTCATACACACATGTACACATGCATTAACCCCACACCATACATTTGTCATTATCTTAATTAATAGATAAAATATAATAATAATAATAATAAGTAAATATCTTTTACTTAATAAATAAGTAAATATATATATAACATACATTTGTACTAATAATATAAATACACATGTATTTATTCTCTATCTTACACATGTCACTAATTTGGTTTAATTAAGAATTTAGTCCCTTGTCAATTTTCTCTATTTTAAAATTAAGCTTTTACGCTCTATTCAATTTAGTCATTTTTAATAATTACTTCTAATTAAACTAAATTCACCTAATCAAAATCTAATTCAACCCATAACTAACTTCGTAAATATTTTTAATAAATATTTACGGACTTGTTTTCCTAAGACGGAGGCCCTAAATTCACTTTTTCGGTGGCCGCGAAATATGGGTCATTACAGACCCTCTTAGTCGTGCAATCCAAACTAACTCATGGATTGTTATAGGCTGTAACACCCCAAACCCGACCTAGACGTTATGACTGGACTGCGACATCAAAAAATGTTAAAAACATTTTTTCGTTCTAAGTTCAGAAAATCGTACTTGATGTTCAAAGGATTAATTCATTAAGGGTTAAAGTGAATGGAAGCTGTGCACCAGGTAGGAAACCGGAAAAGAGGAGGTGAGTCCATCGGACTGCTTAAGTACCAAGCTCTTTCGGATCCAATCCTAGACATGCACACCGCCCTTGCCACACTCCAACATCATGTATTTCTTTTAAGTAACCATTGTAATTATGTTCATTTTAAAATAAAGCATATCTAATTTTGGGAAACGTTATCACAGTAGAAGCCTTGTTCGAGATCGTGTTACTTTGGAATCAGTTTATGTTTTTGGAAAACGAACCCTAGATCTAGCCCATTTTGATAGTTAATATAATTTAAGATCATCATGATAAGTTATAAATCAAAACCCAAAAAAAATAATTATAAGCGGCCTTATTACATAAAAAAACCCAAATCATCAAAGTAAAGAAAATTGAAGTCCAAATCACCAGAAGAAATCCATATTGCAGAACGAGCGGCCACTCCGAATCCCTCGCAGCTCCAAGCCCACTATGGTTGGGGATTACCTACATGGATGAAAATAGGGGCTGAGTTTGGGGAAACTCAGTGTGTAAAATTAACCCAACCATAGCCCATATAGGTTCAAACCACAGAAACAGAATAAATTGGCCTTAGCCCAGAACAGAATACAAAATTAAGCCCATAGGCCCATAACAGATCAGATCAGATATTTCATGTATATGCAGAACCCAACCCATAACCAACCACATACACCCCCTTACCAACCTTTCACCATGTGGGGAGACTACTCGACCCACCCAACCGCTACACGCCTCAGAAATATGCAGCATGGCTGCCAGAACAGATAATGTGACAGAGTCACCAGATACATATAATCGTGGCAGAGCCACCAGAACAGATATATATGTGGCATAGCCACCAGGACGCTTCCTCCATAATATAACCCATGTCCCCATGCACAGATTCACAATCATGGCATACATCATACAGAATCAGGTCATCATGCTTTTTAGTCAAAAATAACCCTAAGGGTATAATGGTCAATTTACATCTAGGGGTATAATGGTAATTTTTCATGCATAAGGGTATTTCAGTAATTATAACCTATGGCTAGGGTTTCATGCCCGTTTTAGCGTTACCAAGTATTCGGAAGCACTTACCTCGTCTTTTAACCAAAGTGGGCCTGTTGGCCCATTAGCCCAGTTTAGGCCCATTAAGCCCAAAACGTCATAATGCACAAAATATCGCATTCTACAGTCTTAACACTTGAATTTAGCAAATACGTTAATCAGTCTTTCTTACAAGCATTCGTACACTCGCCAGCCCACAAAATACCGGCTTTTCGGCATTTCGGCATTTCAGCTTTTGCCGATCTAGTCTATGAGAGGGTGTCAGTTACACACCTGTTTTATGACGATTCGCTGATGAGATCCACGTACGAACTGCCTACAATTATAATACTACCACGTTAATCTTACTACCGAAACAAACTACATATTAACTTCTTACCATATTCGGCCAACAACACCTTAGGCCTTAGTATTCCTACCTTTGCTGAAAATAGTGTCTCGATCCAGATCCGTTCGCTCCACTTGTCCAAGCCCTTGATCAACATCCTCTTAATCACACTATTACCAAAATAATACTATTATCACAACCCCTTAGGGCTACATGTCCAAAAAAATGACAACCTCCCTAAGCTTTTAGGGATTCCGGCTTTTCTTAAAATATGCAAGATAGACTAAGTTGGAAAGACTTACCACCGATTCTTCCAGTCAACGTTCCCCCTTAGTTCCTACTTGATTCTGATGCAGTTCTAAGCCCTCAAACGATAACAAAAGTTTAGCCTTCAGTGATCTCAGTATTCGGCTATGTCTCCAGGATAGTGTGGGAGTTTCGGCTTTTTGCAAAAGTGTAGAGAAAGATAAAATATGAGGGGTTTTACTTGTGGTATTGTCGACAGAAACCTAGGGTTGTGGTTGAGAGAATCGGCCAAAGATGATGAGAAAAATAAGAGATTTGGCTAGGGAAAAATCGGCACAAAAGGAGTCAAGTTTTCGGGATTTCAGGATTTAAGGCAATCGGCTATAGTCTTAAAAATAATGGAAGAAAGGTGGTATAGAGTAGGGTGGCTGAAGGATTCGGCTATGGGGTAAAGAAGAAGAAAAGAATAAGTGGATGGAGAGAAGAGAAAAAGAAAAGAAGAAGAGAATGGTCAGGAAACGGCACCACTTACCACTAATGCCGAATTTATACTGGCACTAACCCTAGCCGAAATTCCCATGCTAAAGTCCCTTGGCTGGCCACCTCTTGTTTCCTTGATCAGCTCCTAGATTTCCTCCCTTATCTGCTCCTAAATCCTATCCCTTATCAACTCCTAAATCCTATCCCTTATCAACTCCTAAATCCTCTCCTGACAGACTTTCACTTCAGTTCCACTGCTTACCTTTTCTGAACATAAAAATAATAATTCCCTTAATATGTTGTCATTGTGACTTGAACCTTAGCTCTCCCTAGCATCCACCCACCACTTTTATAGCCTTGCCAGTGGCGTCACATGCCACTTTGCCACTTGCTTCCTTATGTCTTATTTTACCCAAATAATATTTAAGACCCCTGTTAACCAGAACCCCTTTTTCTTATGGAATTAAAATTAATTAAAACTACCGGGTTTTACCTTAAGCTTGGGCCTTGTAGAGGCCCACTAACGTACTTAATCCTACGACAAACAAACAGGACACAGAATTTTCAAATTTTTCCAACATTTTTAAAATTCTCGAAAATTGGGGCGTTACACAGACCCTCTTATTCGTGCAATCCAGACTAACTCAATGCTTTGCCAACCAATCCATACCCAGTGTAACAACTCGTTTTTAGGGTTAAATGGAATAGTAATTTTGAGACCACAATCTAAAGTCAAAATATTTATTTTAATATTATTTTAATATTTACAGCATGATAGTAGAGTAGTGTGAAATTTTCATGAAGAAATTTTACTGTTTGAGTGGTTAATTCGGTAAAAAGGACTAAATTGCGTAAAGTACAAAAGTTATGTTCTATAACCTAAAGGTCTCAATAGCCATAGAAATTTAAATTGAAGGTCACTATCTGGAAAATAGCCTATTTTTGAGTTATTGTATGATAGTGGAGTGGCATTTGGTGTAATTTCAAATGTTTTAAAAGGTTTAATAGGTAAATAAGTAATTAAAGTTAAAATTAATAAAACCAAAAGCCAAATTTTATTTCTATCATCATCCCCACTGAAAATTCAACCTAAAATCAGCCATGGGAGAAGCTTGTGGTTCAGCCAAGCTTTAACTGTTTGATTAGGTACGATTTTAGCTCCGTTTTTTAGATCGTTGCTTCGTAATCTAGCTAGCCCCTGTCTCTGTTTTTAAAACTGTTAAAGATTTTCTAAGATGCCATTGATGAATATTCATGCTTTTTGATGATTGATGATGAAATATGAAAGTTAGATGATAGTTTTACATAGTTTACAAAGTGATTTTGAGTAAAAATGCAAATTATTGACTAATTTGTGAAGTTATGACATTATGTCGTTAAAAGTATGAATAAAGCGAAAATATGGGCTGTTATATGATTGAGTAAAATTCTGCTAGCTTGGGTTTGTGCTTAATTTCATTAAATTGTGATTTTATGTGATAAAGACTAAATTGCAAAAATGTGGAATAATAGGGGCAAAAGTGTAATTTTGTAAAAAAGTGTAAATTGTGTTAAATTGAATGAATCAATGATTAAATAAGTAAAATTTGTTATTATATAGATTGAGAAAAATGAGATTGGATCTAAAACGGGGGAAAACAAAGCATCAGATTAGTCAATTTAATTTGTCGTTACAACGAACGAGGTAAGTTCGTATTCTAATAACGTATTTAAATTGTTTTACAAATGCTTATTTATTATTGAATTATATACATTTATTGGTCATTGAACTATCATGAATGTCAAATGAGCAACTACGAGCAAGAATTAATAGAGTTACGACATTCGAAATTCCCTACGAACCTTAGGAATAGTATAGGATACGAATGTCATGACATTAGGTTACTGAGATGTGATTACATGTAAGACCATGTTTGGGACATTGAAATTGTATTGTGATTACGTGTAAGACCATGTTTGGAACATTGGCATTGTTATTTGATTTCGCGTAGGACCCTGTCTGGGACAGTGGCATCGATATGTGATAACATATAATACCATATCTAGGGCATAGTCAATGGGCATAGTCAATGGGACAAGCTATATGTGATTGCCGAGTATCCTTAACGGTTCCGAACGATTCAATGGGCATAGTCAAGATGAGAATGAAAGTACAATCAAATTAAGTGATGCAGGTTTGTACAGAACCTATATGAGAATCAAGTGAAAATAATTTGGTAAGTTCTTAGTGTATCATGCATATGAAATGAGAAAGATTTATATATAAGTATGTTTCATGCCAAAATGTGTTTATTTCACTATAATGAGGTATGAATTGAATGATATGCAAGATATGAATTATAGTTGTTTTAACTAAATACACATATGACACATAGTATGCGAAACATCGTTATTTGATGATATTTCACATAATTCACTTGGTCAAGAAAAGATGATGAATACTGAATTGAATAAAGTTTGTATATATAATTGCTTATGATATGAAAGTGTGAATGAATTGATAAGAAGTATTCAAACCATACATGTTTTGAATGAATAAACTCATGAAAATCTTAATCATCTATGTGCATGAATTCGAGATAAAATGGTGAAATCATATGAATTATATCATTTTTGAATAATTGTTTAAAATGTGGTTATTTATTAATATGATTTTATTACAATACAAGCTTACTAAACTTTATAGCTTACTTTGTTTTTCTTTTCTATGTTTATAGAGTTTTGAAAACTTGCTCAGGTTGGAAGTCGTCGGAGATTTCATCACACTATCCAGCTATAGTTTGGTACTTATGAGCTTTGTGATTTTGGTTATATGGCATCTATAATCTTGAGTCTTTTTGATAAAGATTTTGGTTATATATTTGGTCATTTTATATTGCCTACTAATGACTTATGTTTGATGGGTAATTTGCATTGCTTAATGGCATAATTTGGTATGGTTGATGATGGTTCAAGACGACCATTTGGTCATTTGGTATATGATGAATATTTACTTATGAAAAGCATGATTTTAGACTTGATAAAGGAATGGCTAATAGATGATTTATGAGTCAAGCTTTGTGTATGATTGATGGTAGTAAAAATACATACTGAAATAGATTGTATTGATGAGTATGATATGAATTTTGGTATATGTTTGAATATGTGAGTAATGAGGAATGAATCATGCTAGTTTAAAATTTGTTTGAATGTACAAATGGTATTGAATTGAGTATATGAATGCTTGATCATGAAATAACATTATTTGGATGCATATAAATGTATTGAAATGGCGCTATTTTGGTTATTAAGTGTGTTTGTGGAAAGGGTGGCAAATTGGCTTTACAAATGGCCTATTTTTGTCCGGACGGGCGTGTGTCTCAGCTGTGTGTGACACATGGTCATGTTACACGGTCATGTGTCCCCTAGGGTACCCTTTTGAATTAAGGCAGTATACCCTACAGTTTTGACATGGTCTAGACACACGGACATGTCTATTGGCTGTGTGAGACATACGGGCTGGCACATGGGCGTGTGGTCAGCCGTGTGATCCAAGTTAGTAACCTCCATAATTTTCCCACGGCCATGGCACACGGGCGTGTCTTTGGCCGTGTGGTATAAGTCAGTATGTATTCCCTATCTTCATATAGCCTGTGAGGCATGTCTGGTGACCGTGTAAGGCACACGGCCTGTTCACACGTGCGTATCACCCTTATACGTTTAAAATTTTTTATAAGTTTCTTAAAGTTTGCAAATATTATCAGTTCAGTCCCGAACCACTTCTAAGCATGTTTTAAGGTCTCGTAGAGCCTTATAAGGGACATTGTGAATGTTTTGAATGGATTTTGAGTATGAATATATAAATATAGGTGAATGAAGTGTGTTATCCAGCAATGCCTCGTAACCTTATTTTGGTGACTAATACGGGTTAGGGGTGTTACACCAAGGATCAAGTTGAATTCCCCAAATAGAAGCTCCATCAGATCCGCTAGAAATATCGCCCCTTGTACCTCTAAAGGAACGTCCCTAAAAAGTTTACTAACCAGAACAAACTACCCCAATGGACTCAGTACAGTAACCTCACTAGTAGTGCTCTCAACAGAAAGTCTCAAGTTTTCAGATACTGAAGTAGCTACATAGGAGTGTGTAGAACCTATGTCTATCAAGGCAATATAAGGTACATAAAAAATAAGGAACGTGCCTGTGATGACATCAGGAGCATCTCCATCCTCTCGGCGTCGTGCAATATAAACCAGTGCAGGCTGCCTTGCCTCAGTCTGACTAGCACCTCTGCCCGATGCTCTCTGCCCATGTCCCATACTGTTACCACCTCTAGCCTACCCACGGCCACTAGGTGGTTGCTAAACATCCCTCTAAGGCTGCGCAGAACCTGGTCCCTAAGTTGCATCTGATCAGCCCTCTATGGATACTCTCGAGTACAGTGCTTTAATGACCCACAACTCAAACAAGCCCCTATCCTCCTCCAACACTCGTCCGGATGGCGCTTACCACAATCAGCGCAGAACTGAATCCCAGTAGGAGAAACAGGGGCTGTCACTCTAACCAGCCCATCAGGTTTGGCCTTTTTCTTAAGCCTCTGAATAGAACTAGAGGGTTCCGGACCCCTCATGTTCTTACCTCTCTCACGGTCTCTATTTTGGCGCTCCATGCGCTTAACATCCTCAACGATCTTCGCCTTCTCGACCAGAACTAAGAAATCTCGCTCCCTTTGTGGAGTAATCAGTACCCTCAGATTATCCCTTAATCCAGCCTCAAACTGGACGCACCTCTCATACTCAGACACCACTATACCTCTAGCGTAGCGGCTCAACCTCAGAAATTTAGCCTCATACTTGGCCACAGATCTATCACCATGCATGAGATTCATGAACTCACGCTTGCTAGCATCCACATAACTCGCTCGCACATACTTACTCTAAAAGGTGGGCTTACAGAAGTCCCAACTAAACGATCAGGCTGAGTACCCTCATCAATTGTCAACCACCATTGACAAGCCTCATCACGAAGTAGAGAGACTACACCCTTAAATTTATGCTTTAGAGTACAGTCTAGATCATTCATGATCCTCTCGGTGGCCTCCAACCAATACTCAGCCACACTAGGGGCGACTCTAGTGACACCCCTAAACAACTCAGCACCATTAGATCGGAGTCATTTAGTTACCGACCCTCAGCCCCCAGCTCCAGAATAGGGTCTAGTGACCCTTTCTAAAATTCTCAGCATGGCTTGGGACAGTACGTCGTCCCCAGTCGAGCGACTTTGAGATCCAGTCTCGGTAGCAAGCGAGACTGGTGTCCCACTAGTATCTAAGTGCGACATACTGCCTAAAGAAGAAGACTCAGCTCAAGCCCCATACCACTCTACCAGAGCCATGAGTACCACGTCTGCGTGTTCCACGAGCGCTCATCGTTAATTCGAGTTTTAATCTGCATTAAAATTTTTATACATCAGTTTCAGTATTTATTAACATATGTTTTATGCATAAATTACTAGAAGCTTAGAATTATTTTCAGAGGTTTCAGTCTTTAGCTAACTCAGTACAGTTTTAGAGGATACTATCTACAGTGTTTCAAAGTAGTTCAAACTAAGTTTCAGAAATACTTATAGGATCGGCGTCGGAGACTCGGTGCAACACGTATTTATTCAGAATATTTAAAAACCATTTCTTTTTAAAATACATTTTGGAACCTAAAATTTACAGCCCGAGTTTTGTAACCTAGCTCTAATACCATTAAATGTAACACCCTAGACCCGGCCTAGACGTTATGGTAGAATCTAAAGATGTCACAGGGAATGGGTTTAGTTGCTTAAAGTCATTTCCATTATATACTTTATAATCATTCCAAAAACGTTAATTAATTAGTTTATTTGCCAAAGCTTATTTTAAAGTGGAAGTCGATAAAACTGATACATTTAGAAATCTATTTTTTTTAAGGAAACCTCTTTTGCGCAAAAACGATCAATTTCATGGAAAAGAATTTGTCAAGGCATGCAAATTGTTATCAAACCAAATCAACAGTTACAAATCATAAAGTCCAGAAAATTACAACTCTCAAAATAAAACCCAAATCATAAATAAAACCATTAGTTAATTGCTTAAAATATTTTACGGTCAAGTGGTCATTACTGAGTCTCTACCACACCAATTCGCCTAAGCCTGTGGATTACTTGGCAAAACAGACAAACGGATGTGAGTTTATGTAAACTCAGTGTGTAACCCAACAAAAATAAGTATGCAGTCAAACATCATATACACAAATAGAAGCAGATACAAACTCAATTCTAGATTCAAATTCAAATATCAATTTTAGTTTAGATAGCAAATATGTCCAAAATCTTACCCCCATCCTCTACACACCAACTTCGTCCATCCTATCACACTATGTGGGGTTAAAAAAACCCACTCATCCCTATACACCACATTGGGTCATTAAGATACATATTAGATAACATGCAGCCAAGCCGCCAGAATATAGGTCATATACGCCGAACAGAACACTTCCTTTATACATATACAAATCCCATCCCAGTTAAAGATACAGAACTATCAGATACAATATAATAGATTAAACATGATTAGCAAGCTTTTATACAAATAACAGTACAGACAGGCATGCATTTAATACACTACTCATATCAGTCTATCGAGATGTCTTAGTATACAAATTAGGGTTTAGATAGCATACAAACATGCCCACAGTCGATTGGAGTGACCCGTGCGAGCTTAGAGAAAATTTCAAAATTATGGGCCCACACGCCTAGATTGGCCTTTGCCAGTGTGGCCTACACGGCCTGGCCCAAAATCCACACGCCCTTATGACATGCCTGTGTGGGGTCACATGCCCATGTGGCCCCCATGCCCAACTTAGCCATGCCTATGTGGCCCACACGGCCACACTCGAGTCACCACATGGCCATGCCTTCGTAAACCACACAACCATGTCTCGCACATAGCCATCCACATGGGCGATAGACAAATTCATTTTTTAGCTTTTTTCGAGGCCTCATTTTCTTCATTTTGGTTACAAACCTGGTATCGTTTTGATGCGAAAAAACCCCAAAACCGCTCAACACCTAAGATTGACCACAAAACACTTAATTACTCACTTAAACCAATATTAAATAGAACTTTCTCGAAACAAACAAAGGAAAAATTCCAGTATTCAATGCTTACCCGACTCCTCGAATGCCTCAACTACGACTCCACCAAAAAGACTTCCTGCTCTTCACGGTTCACTGTTGTCAAAAACCCAATTTAAAAACCAACGAACAGATTCGAGGAAACCACACATGGATTTAAATAACAACTCTTACTTGAGCAAAATGTATTAACCCTTACCTACCAACGTACAACCACCTTGAAACAAACACCAAAACAGAAGATAATTTTACCCAAGACAAGAAAAGAAACAAGAAGAAAAGTAATAGGAGAAAAATGCAGAGAGAGGAAGA
This sequence comes from Gossypium hirsutum, assembly GCF_007990345.1. NCBI lineage: Eukaryota > Viridiplantae > Streptophyta > Magnoliopsida > Malvales > Malvaceae > Gossypium > Gossypium hirsutum. Next base: position 44,844,326 of record NC_053430.1, on the reverse strand, counting down.
AGTAACGTCAGTTTTTCTGAAAAGAGAAAATTTTGGGAAAACAAATTTTACCTAGACCCCACTATATCCTCAATCCTAACCACCCACTACTCAGAATTCTAATAAAATTGAAACTCTATCTCAAAGCTAAGCAAAAATAATACCCATGCCTGCGCAACGATTCAAACATAGGACCTCCAACACACTAACTCCTTACCACTCAAACCAGAAGGCTCATTCTGATATGGATTTACAGGAAATTAATATAAGTACACTCGAAAAGGTAAAGCTTAATTCCAAAAATAACCAAAAATTTACAAACATGGGACTTGACCCCAAGACCTCACACACACACCCAGAACACTTAACCTGTAATAGCCCGATTTTGGGCCTAGTCAGAATAGTGGTTTCGAGACCACATATCTGACGAATAAAAATTTATTTTTATTATATTTTTATGGTCTACAATTTTATGAAATGATTTAGTAAAAATTTTGTTTGAAAATTTTGATGTTTGAGCACTCAATTTAGTAAAAAGGACTAAATTGTAAAAAGTGAAAAACTTGAGTTCTACATGCTAGAGGTGTCTAATTGGTGGACAAAAATAGACATGAAGTAAGAGAATTTTAATGTTTTAAGAAAAGGGCATTTTGGTCATTTAGTTAATAAAAGAATTAATAGTCAAATTAAAAGCCAATTTTTTCTCATCTTCTACCCATGGTCGAAAATTTCAAAGGGGAACCATATCTAGGGTTTGTTCATCTTTCAACCTCGATTGTAAGTCCATTCTTGTCCCGTTTTTAATGCTCTTTACATTTTTGAAGTCGTTATCACTCAATCTATCTGTTTCTACCACTTATTTGAGAAATGATTAAGGTTTAGAGTTTGAGCCATGTTAGACATGTGTGTATTGTGATGTCTAATGGTAGATAATGCAAGCTTGATGTTTGTAAATGACTTTTGCTAAGTGATTTTCGATGAAAATGCCTAAAATGACCTATTTGTAAAAAGTTATAAAATAAGTAGTAAAAATGTGAAATAATGGAAAATATGGGCTGTCATAAGCATGAAAGAGCTTCACCTAGGCTTGGAAATCGAAGAAATTAAATCCATTTCTTTTACGAGCCTAGGGACCAAAGTATAAAAATGTCAAAGTTTAGGGGAAAAAACATAATTTTTCCATAGTGTAATTTTTGGACTGAATTGAACAATGTGAATATTAAATGAGTTAAATTTGTTATTGTAGATCAAGAGAAATGAGGTTTGGACCTAGATCGGGGGAAAAAAAAGTGTTTGACGATTAGGTCCCATTTCTACTATTATTGTACCGAGGTAAGTTCGTATGTAAATAATGCATTGGTTTAATTATGTTTTAAATGCTTTATTATTGTATGAATTGTGATTGACCCTTGGACGTATTCGAAAAAGTTTCAACTAGGGGTGAGCATTCGATCGAATCGAGTCAAATCGAATCAAAAATTTTCGAGTTAATCGAGTTTTCAAATCTAATTTATCATCCTAACTTTATTTGAAATTTTCTCGAATCGAGTCAAGTGAGATGAAATTCGAATTGAATCGAATCGAATTTATTTGTTCGAGTTAATTTTTTAAAAACTGATTTTCTTTAAAAATTTTCAAAAAAAATAATTTTCTTTAAAATTTCTAAACATGATCATACAACAAGAATTGAAATAAATAAGTGAATAAATAAAAACAACACAACATCAACCTAAATAACCAACACGAGTCCAAATAAACAACAAAAACAATACAACAAGATTATAATAAAAACATAAGTAAAAGTCGAAGTAAAAAACATGAGTCGAACTAAACAACAACATTATAATAAAAAAAACATAAGTAAAAGTCCAAAATATAATAGAAACCTACACCAGTCCAAACAAGTAAACAAAAAAAGAACACAACAAAAGTCCAATTAACCAACAAAAATAATAAACCAAACCAAACTAATAACAATAACACATCAGTTCAAGAACCATTATAAAATAGTTTAAGTTTCTTCTTGTGCTTCAAACATCGTTGACAATGGCATTGATAATCTTGAAATATCTAGTAAAAGTATTGAATAAGTTAGTTAAATGATGAAAAATAAGCATCCATGTTAAAATAAGCATCCGACAGGAAAAACTTAAAATAAAATATCTAAACCTTAATCAGTACTACTTGGCGGTCATCTTTAAAATTACTATGAAATGCATTACCAACTTGAGTGATATAGCTATGAAATGCATGCATATGTTGGTGTTAGCAATCTGTTTCATGTTGGATCAGTAGGCTTTAAAATTACTTTTTATTACCATTGGATTATTTCTTACAGTAGCAGAATAACCTTTGGGTTCTTTAGAGTTCAGTAAGTTGGAATTCAGAATTTATAATGTTTAAGATTTTTCTAATTCTAAAATTTATAATATTCAAGTTATAAAGTACCAAATTAATATTCAAAGCAACACGATAGTTTTATTAAAATTACTAAACACTTCCAATAAACAACAGGAATGCAACTTAAAAATTACTAAAAATAGGTGTAATAAATTACTAAGAAGCAGAGGCAGTCAAGCACTCAAGCAGATGAGGAATTCAAAGGAAGAAGTTTCAAGATAAATCTTACCTTAAAATGCAACAAATTGGAGTTTAAAATAGAAGAGAACAGCAGTAACTCGATTTTTGAAGGTAAAGATTTTGATGTGAAGAAGAAGAAGAAGAAGAAGAAGAAGAGAGTTTATTTTAGGCTTTTTGAGAAAGATAGATTTAGGGTTTCAAAATAAAAATGGAGATTGGAAAGTGGAGTGGAGACTTGGAGGAGAGAACAGAAAGAAAAAATTGAATGTGGGGTTTGGGGTTTCAAAAAAATCGATAGAATTTTAGAATTTGGTGGGGGTTGACGGGTTGGGGGTTTAATTTGGATTTTGGGGGAAAAAATTTTGGGCTGATGGGCATGGGCTTAGGGGAATGGTTAAAGAATTAAAAGGTTAATATTTTAAAAAAAATAAAAAAATAGTTTATATTCAGTTTATTCGAATTATTCGAGTTATTCGAATTCAAAAATTCAACCCGACTCGAACTCAGAATTCGAAAAAAAAATCGAGTTGATTCAATTAACTCGATTCGAATAATTCAAAATTCGAGTTTTTTTTTCAATTTTTTCGAATCGAATCGAATTTTGCTCACCCCTAGTTTCAACAAGCGTGAAATCTCGGTTGAACCTTAGGAATAGATAGGATAAAAATGTCATGACATTAGGGTTACTGAGACTATGTGTAAGACCATATTTGGGATATGGCATCAATACAAGACTACGTCTAAGACCATATATGGGATATGGCATCGATATGAGACTTTGTGTAAGACCATAGCTGGGCTATTGGCATCGATACGAGATTACATGTAAGACCATATCTGGGATATGGCATTGGTACGGTACCATGTGTATGGGACCCCCAAGTATCCTTTAGTATTCCAAGTGGTTCAACTGGTAATTTAATAATTATGTCAAAGATGAATTGTGTAAATCTAATTCGGAATGACTCAGGTATGTACGTAAAACTCGTAAGTAATGAGCTCGTTATGTGATGAACCTTCAGTAAGGTTATGGTTGAGTAGGTTATGATTATAAGATCTTAATAATATTTATGCCAATTATCATCATGTTAATTGTATGTCAAATGTTTGGATATGATGCTTATTATTTGCATAGGAACTTACTAAGCTATATAGCTTACTCCCTTTTCTTTTCCCTTGCTTTATAGTGTCACCAAGCTAGCTCAGGGATCGGAGACTGTCGAAGATCCACTCACACTATCAACTTATTATTTTGGGTACCAATGAATTCAACATTTTGAGTTGTGGCATGTATAGGGACTTGTTCATTTTGTTATGTGTCATAACTGAATTGGCCTAATGTGTTGGCCTATATTGGTTGGTAATTCATCTTGTAAATGGCCATTTGAAATTGGCTAAATATTGGTATAAGTATATATATATGATGATGCTTTTCATGGATGTGGGAATTTGCTTGATTTGAATTGATATGTGTATAAAATTTGTGTATGATAAATGTTAGTATGTGAATGAAGTGTTGTTGTCTTGGTTATGGCTGATTTGGTTGTTTGTATGCGCTTGGATTGGTGTTGTATGTTTTTGTGTAGGTATGTGCATGGAAGGGTGACAAAATGGCTTGGTAAATAGCCTTATTTTTGTCCACATGGGTAGATACACGGAAGTATGTCTAGGCTATGTGTGACACACAGCTTGCCCCATAGGCTTGTGTTCCGACCGTGTGTCCCCTGCACCTTAATTATTGCAAAACAAAATGCTCGGAATTGACCAAACGGGCATGTGTCTTAGTCGTGTGGATGACACGGCCTTGTACACGGACGTGTTCCCTGGCCATGTGAAGTCTACACCTATTTTATGAAAATTAATTTTCCGCACGACCTAGCACACGGCGTGTGACTTAGCCGTGTAAGCTCAGTTTGGTCATGAGTTACAAGTCAGAGAGTTACACGGGGTCGGGACACGGGCGTGTGTGATCACACGGCATGCCCACACGGGCACGTCCCAAGCCACACGGGCGTGTGACCCCTATTTAGTGAAAAATTTCCTTAACTCTGTAAATTTTCTAAAGTTCTTGATTTAGTCCCGAGCCACTTCCAATGCATGTTTTGGGCCTCGTAGGCTTGTTTTAAGGACCATATGAATGTTTCGTACCCTATTCTGGCGTTGAATATGGGTAAGGGGTATTACATAACCACTGAAGTACATACACACTTGTGTAAAATTTTACAGAAGCAAAAATAAATAATTTGGGGCATCACAATCCCAACAAATCTTAACAAGTCTTGTATTTTACCATGTTAGGACCCAAAATGCTATCATCATTGCATGTTGTCTTTTGCATAACTTTATTAGGAGAGAAATGTAAGTAGATCTACATAGAGGGGGACTTAAGTGCAATAGAAAACAATGAAGCGTATGCCATTAAAAATGAGAATAGATTTAATCACCAATATTGAACTTTCTTATGAATGGAAAATTTTCATAACCCAACTTGCAACTGAAATGTGGAATCTACGGAGGACAACAAGAGAAGAGAATTGAGCTTCATTATGTTTTTATCTTATACTTTTTCATTACAATTGTATGAATTTTTTTATCAAGGCATTTGTAATATTGTTATACATTGTATTTTCTATTTATTATTTAATATATCAAGTCTTTTAATGAATGATGTTAGCTTTTTATTTTTCGTAATATTGTTATATTTTTTTATCAAGATGTTGGTAATATTGCAACACAAGGTTCTATATCATAAAATCAATTTTCGAGTCAACCGCCTAAATGAAAAGGATGCATTGAAATGATATTGAGGATTCAAAGCTTATTTCATGCAAGGTTATATACTAGTCTTGGAGAATATGATGAAGGATAAGTATATAGAATATGGGTTGAAAGTTAAACTTCACATAAATTCAAGACTTTGGACTTTGGAAAATAAGTTGAAAGTTGTGTATGACATGATCTATGGTCACAATAACAAGGATTTTGAATGAGATAAAAATAAAAAAAAAGTGGTTATTGTTGAAAAACCTATATAGCATGCATATATGTAGGTAATTATATAATCTAAATATAATTATAATTTTGTCGTGTTATAAGTGTTTCTTTTTTCTTCTTCTATATGATGCAAATGATGTATATAAGGTCTGCAATGAGTTTCTTTTACTACAAGAATTTTGTGTTCTTTTAATTTCACAAAGAAATTTTAGTTCCATGTTTAACATAAAGCTAATTTAAAATAGATTCTACAAATTTTTTTATTATTTTATTGGAAAAGCTTGGTTGCATGAATGTACTAGACACATTCTTACATTTCAATGAATAATCTACTATTTTCTCCTTTCAAGTTCCCATATAAACATTTTTCATGTTAATTCATTGCTAACATTGTTCTTTGCCTATATTGTTTACTAAAATATATTTTTAGATTGTGTTGTTTTAAAAAAATGAAAAAGTTGAATATAAGTTTTAAAACAATATGTTTTTATGGATGTCTTTCCAATTTAGTTAAGCATTTTTAATAAAGATATATTTAGGATAAATCAATTATCTATACACACTTGTACATATTTTTGTTAATTTGGTATGTGCTAAATTGAAATTGTAAGTAGTTATAAGTTTGATTATTTGTGATTGTCATTTTGTACCAACACTACCAAATACTTAGAATAAAAATAGAGTTTTTTTTTTGGCGTGTTCTTCTATTAGTGGGGTGTAATTGTGTTTTCCATGCATTCTTATTAATAAAGCCACAAAAATGCTGCCATATGAAGGACTATAGGTTTCCCTTATTTTGATGAGTTCACCATGATATATTGAAAGGATAGAACTACTAGAAAGGATGTTCAAGATACTATTGATATCTTGGATGACATTAATAAAAAATGAAAGCTTTGTGTTCTTGAGTGATCTAGCTCATCAAATTTTGAAATTGGTCAGAGGACTCTAATTCTTATATTAGGATTTTTTTATTGTTTTTAGACATTATGCGATGTTTAAAAATTATGTTTTATGCATATTTTCTTATGTTTTTAGAATGTTGTTGTTAAAAGGTACTAGGAAGGTGTGAGATATTGTTGAAAAACCTATATAGCATGAATATATGTAGATAATTATATAATCTAAATATAATTATAATTTTACCTTGTTATAAGTGCTCCTTTTTCTTCTTCTTCTATATGATGCAAATGATATATTTGAGGTCTACAATGAGTTTATTTTATTGACAAGAATTTCGTGTTCTTTTAATTTCAGAAAGAAGTTTTAGTTCTATGTTTAACATAGAGATGGTTTAAAACAGATTTTACAAATTTTTTTTTATTGTTTTATTGAAAATGCTTGGTTTCATGAATGTACTAGATGCATTCTAACATTTTAATGAATAATCTACTATTTTTTCCTTTCAAATTACCTTATAAACATTTCTCTTGTTAACTCATTGCTGACATTTGTTCTTTGTCTATATTGTTTATTAAAATATATTTTTAGATGGTGTTGTTTAAGAAATGAAAAAGTTGAATATAGGTTTTAAAACAATATGTTTTTATGGATGTCTTGCCAATTTAGTTAAGCATTTTTAATAGAGATATATTTAGGATAAACCAATTATCTATAAGCACTTGTACATATTTATGTTTATTTTGTATGTGCTAAATTGAAATTGTAAGTAGTTATAAGTATGATTATTTGTGATTATCATTTTGTACCAACAGTACAAAATACTTAGAATAAATATAGAGTTTTTCTAGCTTGTTCTTCTATTAGTGAGGTGTAAGTGTATTTTCCATGCATTCTTATTAATAGAGCCACAAAAATGTTGCTATATGGAGGACTAGAGGTTTCCCTTAATTTGATGAGTTCACCCTGATGTATTGAAAGGATAGAGCTACTAGAAAGGATGCTTAAGATACTATTGATATCTTGGATGACATCAATAAAAAATGAGAGCTTTGTGTTCTTGAGTGATCTAGCTCATCAAATTTTGAAATTGGTTAGAGGACTCTAATTCTTATATTATGATTTTTTTATTATTTTTAGACATTTTGCTGTGTTTAAAAACTATGTTTTATGCATATTTTCTTATGCTTTTAGAATGTTGTTGTTTAACAGTACTAGGAAAGTGTGAGATCAGTCCGGTTCGGTTCATTTTTTTAGCTTTTAATTGAATCTAGGTATTCGATTTGTTTCATTTTTCGAACCAAAACCAAATCGATAGATATAAAAAACCGCTTATTACCAAACCGTACTAAATTGGCTCAATTCATGTTTCGGGTTTTCATATTATTTTTAACTTTTGGACTTTATTTAGACAAAATTATATTTGGGTTTGGACTTTTCAACTTTAATTAGATAAAATTAAATATTTTTATTTTATGTTTCTTTTACACGATTTGACATTTTTAATTTTTTTCAATTATACATAAAATCTCAATGAATATATTTATCTAAAAAATAATTTTTTAAAATCTATAATTAAACCTTAATTTAATCGCTCTCAATCTTCATTGAACATAATCAAATGTTAAATTATTTATATTTTATAACTATTAGTGTGTAATGATAGATAAAAATAACCAAACGTGGAAATGTTAATAATGATAACCAAAATTTTAGAAGTTATAACAACAACAATAATAATAATAGAAAAAGAACATAGTACATAATAAGTAAAAAAGAGATGAACACTTGAATTCTTCAAAGTTTTAACAACAATAATAAATAAGCAATGGATTTGTAAGAGACTAACACTGAAATTAGATTAGGGTTTATTTTTCATTTTTACTGAAATTAGATTAGGGTTTATTTTTCATTTTTCATTTTAATTATAGAATATATAAAAGAATAATATAAGCTATATTTAGAATTTAGAAACAATGTGTTTTGTTTTGGGTTTTAAATGGGTTTACATATTGAGCTTATATGTTTAAAAAGTATTGAGTTTTTAAAACTCGTGGCCAGCATTTACCCCTTAATTTAGGCCTACAAAATGCGGAGAATTAGTTATTGGGCTCGCTCCAATAGATACCTTGAGAAATCAAAAGAAAAATATTGAATTTATTTTTTGAAATTTTTAAATGTTTTATTTTGAACTTTTGATGTCTAATGGAATAAATGAAAACTGAACTAAATCGATGTACTTTAATGACATTATCTAATAGAAACCAAACTAAATTATAAAAAAACTCAAATCGAATTGAACCGAATTGTAGATTAATTTGATTTTCAATATGATGATTTTTTTTTCTCAGACTAGTACCAAGTCTAATTTTAGTTTCAACTTTATGTGAATCTGTAACACCCTAAACCTGGCCTAGAAGTTAGGCCCGAATTTGGTGTGTCACATTGAAGTGTTTTATCAAAAACCATGTTTTCATTGAAAACCCTTCTTACTACTCAAAACTTTTGGCCATTTTAAAACTTGTGAAACGTTAATTCCCTTAAAACATTACTTGCTGCGGAAGCTTACTTTTAAACAGTTGCGGAAACGAGATATTTTGAAAACCAGTTGTTGTTTTGGAAAACCATTCCCTACTTCTAACAGATATTAAGCATAGTAAATAAATTTCCCAAATAAAAGGTTAAGAAAATAAAGAGGCCTTAATACAACCCAAATCAAAAACTAAAGTGCTTAACTAAATAAATGAAATAGAAAAATATGTGCAGTTGTGTGGTCGTCTCCGAGTCCCTCTACGACACCAATCCACCTAACGTTGGGGATTACTTGCACAGTTAATAAACGGGGTGAGTTTACGAAAACACAGTGTGTAATCCCCTTACTAGAGTAACAGTTAGTAAACATATAGAATTCAGAATCAGTCTGGGCCAGAGCCCATTACAGTAACAGTACAGTCCAGTTCAGAGCATACGTAGGCCAAAGCCTGTTACAATATCATTTGGGTCACAACCCATAACAGAATCAATTGGGCCTAGCCCATCTTAGCCTTAATTGGGCCGAAGCCCTTGTCGCAATACTATCACAATAATATCATACATGCAATGCTATGCAACCTACCCCAATAATCGAACCGCTACACACCAACTCCGTCCCCCGGTACACATCATGTGAGGATATAAATATCGACCCACCCATCCGATATACATCAATGGTAGCCCGGTTGCGGTACTACCTTTATTACAGCAAGCTGCTAATCAAATATTAGGCTTAATAGCCATCGGTGGATCCACAGTCATCAAGCAACCATGCGATCCTCATATACTTCCTCCGTTCCTGTAACATCCTGATTTTTAGGTTTTTCGCGATTCTCGATATTTTGGTAAAGTTTTTAAAATTTGGTATTTGGTTGTGGAATTCATAATTTGAGTAGGTAAATGGGCTTACGGAAGGCCCATGTGCTGGCCAAAACCCGGTTGAATTTTTGAATTATGGACTTAAGAAGTTAGGGGCCTTGGATAGGTGGTCTTATTAAAATTTATGGGTAAAAGGTAACACAAATGAGCCTTTGGTAAAGTGGCTAAGTGACGCCACTAGGGAGCTATAAAGGTGGCGTGTAAGTGTTGGGGGAAGACCTGGGTTCAATTTCCTGTGATGGCAAAGGTAATGTTATTTTTATGCTTGTGCATGTTAGAGTTTAAAGCTGGATGGAACTCCGTGGGAGAGAGTTTGAATCAGTCAAATGCATGAATTAATGAGGGATAAGGGGAGAGATTTTAGGGATTTGAGAAGAGGATAAAGCTTAGCCGAATTGAGGGGATTAGTGAGGGAATTTTGGCAGATGGGTTTTAGTTAGTGATTTTCGGCAATAGGAATTAGGGTGCACCGTTTTCTCCTTTTGGTATAGTCTTTTTCTCTCTTTTCTTTTCCAGCCGAATCTGCCTTCCTCCCATTTGTCTTTTCTTTTTTTCTTTTCGAAAACCAGCCCACTACTCCCCTTCGTTCACCTATTGTTTTTCTTACCACCACTACTGCCGAAATACCGCAAAAGCCGAAATCTGTGAAGCTAGGTGGTGCCGATTTCTTGTTGACTAGCAAACCTCTTTTTCTTTTCACTTTTTAGTGGCCAATTCCCTTATCTTCTAGGCATAAACAGATTCAAGAAGAGAGACTGTGGTAAGTGCTCGAACTCTAAACGATTCCTATAGTAACTGTTGACAAAAGCCGAAACCCCTATAGTTTAGGAGATGGCCGAATGTAGGTATAGGCTCTATTGGGTTTTTCTTTTAATATTTTTATGGTTTGTTTAGTGGAGGAGCAGCAAGGCGTAGGATCGACTTGGATTAGTCTGGATCATCGGAGTGGCTAGAGCTAGTTATCAATTTCGGCAAAAGTAAGGCTCTTAAGGCCATTATGGAGGGTAGCCGAATGTATAAGTGTTGATATTAGATGGTTCCCAATTTGGTTCAATTATTGTGAGCTGATCTATTAACGGTTGATTATAGGAGAAATCGTGTAGGGGATCTCGTCAAAGAATATCGCAAAACAGGTGTGTAACGAACCCTTTTTCATAGCTTAAAACGATAAATGCCGAAAAGTCGAAATGCCAAAATTCTGGCATTTCGAAGACTTGTGAGCAAGCGAATTCTTATTGGTTAGTTAGATTCGTTGGGTTGATGATCAGGAACGTTGGAAAAGATAAGGGCACGATTTTTGGCATTACGGAAGTTGGGCCTCGAGGGGCTAGAATTGGGCCCAATGGGCTTTCGGGCCCATTTGGGTAAAATTGGTAGAAAATGAAAACCTGTTAAATTGTGCATTAAGACGGGTAACAACATTATGGAATTTAGGCTAAATGGCCTAGATGACAAGATCGGCTAAGTAGGGCCCATTAGGGATTTTTGGCCCAATAACTCGGTTTCGCTAAAAATGGGCCAGAATTGCTGTTTAAAACATAAGAATGGTTAGTAACTAATAATGAACATGGAAAATCCTAATATTTGGTAAAATTATGAAATTAACCTTATAGTATGAAAATGACTATTTTGTCTCTAGGTAAAAATAACCATTATACCACTAGGGTTTAATTACAACTTTGATACGTGGGATATGATATACATGATATGTATAAAATGCACATGATATGTATGATATGCACATGATATGTATGAAATGCACATGATGTAATCATAAATGCATTGAGTTGGGTTTTTATATGGATGGAGGAAGTGCAAAAGGGCTTATGCCCTAGTTTATTGAAAAGGGCTTATGCCCCAGTTTATTGCAAAGGGCTTATGCCCAAGTTTATTGAAAAGGGTTTATGCCCTAGTTTATTGAAAAGTGTTTTGCCCCAGTTTATCAAAAGGGCTTCGCCCCAGTTATTAAAAGAGGCTAGGCCTCTAGTTATATGATAAAGCAGCTATGCTGCCAGTGGTGTGTTGGTTGGGTGGGTTGAGTCATTCCCTACATGGTGTGTTGGTTGGTACGGGTGGAGAGTAGCAGATGGTGGGTCGAGTAGTCTCCCCAAATGGGCTTGCATTCATTCTTTCATTGACATCACTCGTGATAATGAAATGGGCTACGGGTTAGTAACCGTTAAACGAAAGGCTTCGGCTTAGTAATATGAAACATGAAAAGGCTTCGGCCCAATGTTATGAAGTATGAAATATGAAAAGGCTTCGGCCCAGTATATGCTGAGATTGGATTTGGGCTTAGGCTCAGCAGGCTGATATTGTTTTGGGCTCTAAAAGGGGCTTGTTGCACACTGAGTTTCCAAACTCACCCCCTTTCCTTAACCTTGTAGGTAAGCCTTGATTTAGGGACTTGGAGTCGGAGGGGATTCAGAGTGGCCACGGTGATCGCCTTTGGGCTTTTGAATAAGTGTTTGGTTTTCATTAAGTTTGCTTTATTTATTATTTATTTTTGGGTTGTAATAAGGCCATTTTGACTTGATTTTCTTTCTTTTCTGGGATTATTTTATTTTTAATAACTTTAATTTGGTTGTTAATAAATGGGCTAGACTTAGGACGTGTTTTCAAAATGATAATTGTTTTCAAAATAACACCACGCCACGATTATCCGATTTATCAAAGATTTCAACTTAAATAAATTACAACTCGATTTAACCAAGTGTGGCAATGGTTGTGGGCATGTCTAGGATTGAATCCATTCGAAGAGCTTGGTACTTAAGCAGCCTTCATGGCTCACCTCCTCTGTTACAGTTTCCTACTTGGTGCCCAACTTCCATTCACTTTGTTAGATTAACAAAAGTCAGTTTTTAAAACACTAAAACGAAACATGGATTTTTACCTTTAATGTGGCACGTCAGATTCGGCCATAACGTCTGGGCTGGGTTTGGGGTGTTACATTTAGTGGTATCAGAGCCTAGGTTGCAACAACTCAGCTGTGGATAAGGTCCGAAAAATGTTTTGAAAAAAAATTTACCAAGAAGGGTATTTTTTTGGAAATAGTTTTGAAAAGATTTTCTCAAAAACGTTTTATAAAGGTATACATGATAAAATGGTTTAAGTTTTTCTGGGTTTTTTTAAAACTGGTCTAAAATCAAGAATTTCAAAACAAAGGTGTTTTTTTTCTCAAATTTTAAGAAAATCTATTTTCTGTGATTAAATACATGGTTTGTGGTTTTTGGTTTGGAGAAAGAAGTGGCGCACTGAATCCCCGGCACCAAGTCTGTAAGTATATTCTCTTTACGATATGTGATAATGATTTGATGCTATAAATAGAACTGAGACCCTACTATGATACTTTAGATAGGGTAGAACTGAAAAATAGTAGGAATGAAACTGTAGTTAGGCTACGACAATGCGAAAACAATCATATGAAACTGTAGTTAGGCTACGACAATGCGAAAACAATCATTGAACTGTTATATTTCCATAAGACATCTCGTAATAAATAATTGAACATTATACTAATGACATAAAATTCGTAATCAGATAAGTCAATATGAGTACAAGAGGAACTCGTGGACGAGGCCACGGACGTGGTCGCGGAAGGGTACAAGCTGAATCTTCATCCTCAGGGCATAGTCCAGCTGATGAGGCATCTGTGCCACAGGCAACAGAGACTGGGTCTTATGATCAGGCTGCGGGGGATGATGCTTTGTCCCAAGCCATGTTAAGGGTTTTAGAAAAAGTTGCTAGAGCTAGCACTGGGACAGTAAATAGGGGATCCATCTCTGAGCGACTTCGGGCTAATCGAGCAAAAGTTTTTAGGGTCGTATCTGGAGTAGCCCCAAATGTGGCTGAATATTGGCTAGAAGCAACAGAGCGAATCATGGACGATTTAGATTGCTCTATGGAGCAAAAGCTGAAGGGGGCTGTGTCGCTGCTACGTGACGAGGCATACCGATGGTGGATCACCGTAAGAGAGAGTACCCCAATTGAGCGAGTAACCTGGGAATTGTTCAAAACTGCTTTTAAGGGGAAGTATGTTGGAGCGAGTTATGTGGATGCTCGTCGGAAGGAATTTTTGAATCTGACTCAGGGTAATAAGACTGTCGCGGAGTATAAGGCAGAGTTTTTGAGGTTGAGTCGATATGCCAGCGGGATAGTTGCAACTGAGTATAAGTGTAGTGTTCGATTTGAGGATGGCCTCTGCGCTGAGCTTAAGATATTGATAGCTCCACAGAGGGAGCGTGGTTTTGCTGCGTTGGTAGAGAAAGCTAAGATAGCCGAGGAGGTAAAGCGGACTGAACGGCAGAATCGTGAGAAGGATCGACCCAGATTTAAGAGGGATTTTAGACCCTCAGGTGCTACGAATCGGAACGTTAAAAGAGCAAGGATGGAGGAACCGGTTCGAGCAGTTCCAGTAAATACTTTTAGACCGCAGGCTTGTAGGGACTGTGGTAAGGTGCATATGGGGGAGTGCTGGAAACAAACTGGAGCATGTTTTTGATGTGGGTCCAAGGAGCATAAGTTCAGAGAATGTCCTCAGAGAACAGCCTAGGAACTAGCTGCGGAGCAAAGGGATGTCCCACCACAGTGAGGAGGACCACCGCCCCAGAGAGGTCGTGGGCAAGGTAGAGGTGGCTATGGAAATGGACGAGGACGTGGGGCACCTAATAGGGGTGCTAGACATGCTGAAGCTCGATAGCCAGTGTTGGTTTATGCTGCACGACGTCGTGAGGAGGGTGACACTCCTGATGTTCTAACCGGTATGTTCTTCATTCATAGTACGCCTTGCACTGCTTTGATTGATATGGGTTCCACTCACTCGTATGTTGCTTGTGATGTATCTGAAGAATTCGGTGTGCTTCCTGAGGAGACTGTGAGTGGGATATCGGTGATAAGCCCATTAGGACACTCGGTTAAGGTAGATAAACTCTTTAGGGCGGTGCCTTTAGAGACGCAAGGTAAGATTTTTGAAGGAGATTTGATGGAACTGGCATTTGGGGATTTTGATCTTATCTTGGGAATGGGCTGGCTAACTAAGCATAAGGCGACGTTGGATTGTGCTACAAAGAGAATGGTACTAAGAACTGCCAAAGATGAAGAGATAATGGTCATAGGGGAACGAAGGAATTATTTGTCTAATGTTGTTTCGACTTTAAGAGCCGAGAAGTTGATTCGAAAAGGTTGTGAGGCGTACTTGGCCTTTGTAAGCCAAACTGAACTTAAGGAGATAATGGTAGAGTCGGTTAGGACCATTAAGGAATTTCAAGATGTATTCCCAGAGGAACTTCCTGGATTACCCCCGAGCAGAGAAGTCGAGTTTGGAATCGACTAGTTACTTAGAACCGCTCCTGTGTCCATTGCGCCTTATAGGATGGCACCAAAGGAGTTGGTAGAATTGAAAGCTCAGATTCAGGAACTGTTGGATAGAGGGTTTATAAGACCAAGTGTTTCCCTGTAGGGCGCACCAGTGTTGTTCGTAAAGAAGAAAAATGGGACTATGCGAATGTGTATTGACTATCGGCAGTTGAATAAACTGACCATCAAGAACAAGTATCCGTTACCAAGAATCGATGATCTGTTTGATCAACTAAGAGGAGCCTCGGTATTTTCTAAGATCAACCTTCGGTCAGGATATCATCAGTTGAGAGTTAAAGAAGTGGATATTTATAAGACGGCATCCAGGACTCGATATGGTCATTACGAGTTTCTGGTAATGCCTTTTGGTTTGACTAATGCACCGGCAGCATTCATGGATTTAATGAATCAGGTGTTCTAGCCATACTTGGATCGGTTCGTAGTCGTTTTTATTAACGATATCTTGGTGTATTTGGAAACAGAAGAGAAGCATGATGAGCATCTTCGTGTTGTGCTACAAGTGCTAAGGGAAAAGAAACTTTATGCAAAGTTTAGTAAGTGCGAGTTTTGGCTAAAGGAAGTCACTTTCTTGGGGCATGTTGTGTCTGCTGAGGGGATCAAGGTGGACCCTCGAAAGATTGAGGTAATTCTGGAATGGAAGCCACCGAGGTCAGTAACAGAGATCCAAAGTTTTCTAGGGTTGGCAGGTTATTACCGAAGATTCGTGGAAGGATTTTCTGTGTTGGTAGCACCGTTAATGAAACTTATAAGGAAGGGAGCACCTTTTGTTTGGATGAATAAACAGCAAGAGGCTTTTAAGAAGCTGAAAAAGGTTTTGACAGAAGGCCAGTGTTGATTCAACCAGAGTCTGGTAAGGATTTCACTGTTTACAGCAATGCGTCACATGTAGGTTTGGGCTGCGTGTTGATGCAAGAGGGTAAAGTGGTCGCTTATGCTTCACGACAGCTTAAGCCTCACGAAGTAAACTATCCTACACATGACCTGGAGTTGGCAGCGGTGATTTTTGCGCTTAAGATATAGAGGCATTACTTGTATGAAGAGAGATGCGTTATCTATACGGATCACAAGAGTCTTAAGTACTTGCTGACTCAGAAGAAGCTGAATCTTAGAAAGCAAAGGTGGATAGAGTTGTTAAAGGACTATGACTACTCGATCGAGTATCATCCAAGAAAGGCAAATATCGTGGCTGATGCGTTAAGTCGAAGGACCGTGACGGAGTTGAAGGCAATGTTTGCTCGTCCAAGTTTGTATGACGATGGAAGCTTATTGGCAGAGTTACAAGTGAGACCGACTTGGATAGAATAGATTAAGAAGCAACAGTTGGAAGATGAGTCATTAGTTTCTCAGTTTCAGCAAGTGGAGAAGGAAGAGAATCCAGACTTTGGGATAAATAGCGAGGGATTTCATTGTTTTCGAGGAAGAATTTGTATGCCGAAGGACTCTGACTTGAGATTGATGATTTTGAAATAGGCACATAATAGACCTTGTGCTATGCATCCAGGAGTGAGTAAGTTCTATCGAGACTTGCGAGAGCTATATTGGTGGCCTGGGCTTAAGCGAGAAGTGACCGAATTTGTGGGGAGATGTTTGACGTGTCAACAAGTGAAGGCCGAACATCAATTGCCTTCAGGATTGTTACAGCCGGTAAGGATACCACTTTGGAAGTGGGAAAGGGTAACTATGGATTTTGTCAGTGGGTTGCCATTGACACCTTCTAAGAAGGATTCAGTTTGGGTAATCGTGGATAGGCTCACGAAATCTGCCCATTTCATACCTGTCCGAACCGATTACTCACTTCAGAAGCTGGCCAAGTTGTATGTGGTGGAGATAGTACGGTTGCATGGAGTGCCAGAATCGATAATTTCTAACCGAGACCCAAGGTTTACATCTCGGTTTTGGCAGAAGTTGCATGAGGCGTTGGGAACGCGATTGGATTTCAGTACGGCTTTTCACCCTCATTCGGATGGGCAGTCAGAGAGGGTCATTTAGATTTTAGAAGACATGTTGAGAGGTTGTGTTATTGAGTTTAGGGGCAGCTGGGAGGACTATTTTCCATTGGCGGAGTTCGCGTATAACAACAGTTACCAAGCAAGTATTCAGATGGCTCCTTACGAGGCACTATATGGGCGAAGGTGTCGTTCGCCTACTTGTTGGGCAGAATTGGGGGAAAGGCAAGTACTTGGGCCAGAATTGGTAATAGATACTGAAGACAAGATTAAGTTGATCAGGAATCGGTTAAAGGAGGCAGCGGATCGACAAAAGTCTTATGCCGATCTGAAACGTAAGGATATTGAATATGCAGTTGGGGACATGGTCTTTTTGAAAGTTTTGCCTTGGAAGAAGATATTGAGATTTGGTAAGAAGGGCAAGTTGAGTCCACGGTTTATGGGCCTTATCGAATTATTAAGCTAATAGGGCCGGTGGCTTACCAACTAGAGTTACCTCCAGAGCTGGATCGTGTTCACGACGTTTTTCATGTGTCCATGCTAAGGCGATATCGTTTGGACCCAACTCATATCATGCCAGTTGCAGAAATCGAAGTACAGTCGGATTTGACTTTCGAAGAGGAACCTATGCAAATACTTGATCGCGACGTCAAGGTGTTACGAAGGAAGTTAGTCCCATTAGTGAATGTACTTTGGAGGAACCATGGCAAGGAAGAAGCTACTTGGAAGACTGAAGAGGCGATGCGCCAGCAGTACCCTCAACTGTTTGGTTCAGGTAAATTTCGAGGCCGAAATTTCTTTAAATAAGGTAAAGTTGTAACATCCTGATTTTCGGGTTTTTCGCGATTCTCGATATTTTGGTAAAGTTTTTAAAATTTGGTATTTGGTTGTGGAATTCATAATTTGAGTAGGTAAATGGGCTTATGAAAGGCCCATGTGCTGGCCAAAACCCGGTTGAATTTTTGAATTTTGGACTTAAGAAGTTAGGGGCCTTGGATAGGTGGTCTTATTAAAATTTGTGGGTAAAAGGTAACACAAATGAGCCTTTGGTAAAGTGGCTAAGTGACGCCACTAGGGAGCTATAAAGGTGGCGTGTAAGTGTTGGGGGAAGACCTGGGTTCGATTTCCTGTGATGGCAAAGGTAATGTTATTTTTATGCTTGTGCATGTTAGAGTTTAAAGCTGGATGGAACTCCATGGGAGAGAGTTTGAATCAGTCAAATGCATGAATTAAGGAGGGATAAGGGGAGAGATTTTAGGGATTTGAGTGGAGGATAGAGCTTAGCCGAATTGAGGGTATTAGAGAGGGGATTTCGACAGAGGGGTTTTAGTTAGGGATTTTCGGCAATAGGAATTAGGGTGTGCCGTTTTATCCTTTTGGTGTAGTCTTTTTCTCTCTTTTCTTTTCCAGCCAAATCTACCTTCCTCCCATTCATTTTTTCTTTTTTTCTTTTCGAAAACCAGCCCACTACTCCCCTTCGTTCACCTATTGTTTTTCTTGCCACCACTACTGCCGAAATACCGCAAAAGCCAAAATCTGTGAAGCTAGGTGGTGCCGATTTCTTGTTGACCAAAACCTCTTTTTCTTTTCACTTTTTAGTGGCTAATTCCCTTATCTTCTAGGCATAAATGGATTCAAGAAGAGAGACTGTGGTAAGTGCTCGAACTCTAAACGATTCCTATAGTAACTGTTGACAAAAGCCGAAACCCCTATAGTTTAGGAGATGGCCGAATGTGGGTATAGGCTCTATTGGGTTTTTCTTTTAATCTTTTTATGGTTTTTTTAGTGGAGGAGCAGCAAGGCGTAGGGTCGACTTGGATTAGTTTGGATCATCGGAGTGGCTAGAGCTAGTCATCAATTTCGGCAAAGGTAAGGTTCTTAAGGCCATTATGGAGGGTGGCCGAATGTGTAAGTGTTTAATTTAGATGGTTCTTGATTTGGTTCAATTATTGTGAGCTGATCTATTAACGGTTGATTATAGGAGAAATCGTGTAGGGGATCTCGTCGAGGAATATCGCAAAACAAGTGTGTAACAAACCCTTTTTCACAGCTTAAAATGATAAATGCCGAAAAGTCGAAATGCCGAAATCCTGACATTTCGAAGACTTGTGAGCAAGCGAACGCTCATTGGTTAGTTAGATTCGCTGGGTTGATGATCGGGAATGTTGGAAAAGGTAAGGGCGCGATTTTTGGCATTACGGAAGTTAGGCCTCGAGGGGCTGGAATTGGGCCCAATGGGCTTTCGGGCCCATTTGGGTAAAATTGGTAGAAATGGAAAACCTGTTAAATTGTGCATTAAGACGGGTAACAACATTATGGAATTTGGGCTAAATGGGCCTAGATGACAAAATCGGCTAAGTAGGGCTCATTAGGGGTTTTTGGCCCAATAACTCGGTTTCGCTAAATATGGGCCAGAATCGCTGTTTAAAACATAAGAATAGTTAGTAACTAATAATGAACATGAAAAACCCTAATATTTGGTAAAATTATGAAATTACCCTTATAATATGAAAATGACTGTTTTGCCCCTAGGTAAAAATGACCATTATACCCCTAGGGTTTAATTACAACTTTGATACGTGGGATATGATATACATGATTGATATGATATGCACATGATATGTATAAAATGCACATGATATGTATGATATGCACATGATATGTATGAAATGCACATGATGTAATCATAAATGCATTAGGTTGGGTTTTTATATGGATGGAGGAAGTGCAAAAGGGCTTATGCCCTAGTTTATTGAAAAGGGCTTATGCCCCAGTTTATTGAAAAGGGCTTATGCCCCAGTTTATTGAAAAGGGCTTTGCCCCAGTTTATCAAAAGGGCTTTGCCCCAGTTATTAAAAGAGGCTAGGCCTCCAGTTATATGATAAAGCAGCTATGCTGCCAGTGGTGTATTGGTTGGGTGGGTTGAGTCATTCCCCACATGGTGTGTTGGTTGGTACGGGTGGAGAGTAGCGGATGGTGGGTCGAGTAGTCTCCCCAAAGGAGCTTGCATTCATTCTTTCATTGACATTACTCATGATAATGAAATGTGCCTACGGGCCAGTAACCATTAAACGAAAGGCTTCGGCCCAGTAATATGAAACATGAAAAGGCTTCAACCCAGTGTTATGAAATATGAAATATGAAAAGGCTTCGGCCCAGTATATGTTGAGATTAGATTTGGGCTTAGGCCCAGCAGACTGATATTGTTTTGGGCTCTGAAAGGGGCTTGTTGCACACTGAGTTTCCAAACTCACCCCCTTTCCTTAACCTTGCAGGTGAGCCTTGATTTGGGGACTTGGAGCCGGAGGGGATTCAGAGTGGCCACGGTGATCGCCTTTGGGCTTTTGAATAAGTGTTTGGTTTTCATTAAGTTTGCTTTATTTATTATTTATTTTTGGGTTGTAATAAGGCCATGTTGTAATCAGTCAAATTCGAAGTCTAAGTCAGTCATTTACCTTTAAGGGCAAAACAATCATTTTACCCTACAGGGGTATGTCAGTCATTTTACACTACAAGGGTATTTCGGCAATTTTACACTACAAGGGTATTTTGATAATTTTTTAAATTAGGAGTGTTTTGGTAATTTTACAAATCGAGGGTATTTCGGTAATTTTACAAATCGAGGGTATTTCGATAATTTTACAAATCGAGGCTATTTCAATAAATTTACAAATTAAGGGTGTTTAGGTAATTTTACAAATCGAAGGTGTTTCGGTAATTTCACAAATCGAGGGTGTTTCGATAATTTCATAAATCAAGGGTATTTCAATAATTTTACAAATCGAGGGTATTTCAGTAATTTCACAATCGAGGGTATTTTGGTAATTTTACAAATCGGGGGTATTTTGGTAATTTTACAAATCGAGGGTATTTCAGTAATTTCACAATCGAGGGTATTTCAGTAATTTTACAAATCGAGGGCATTTCAGTAATTTTACAAATCGAGGGTATTTTAGTAATTTCTCTTTATTATAGCTTTATTACTTACCTTGGCTCGTTAATAAGTCCTCGTTGGCTAAAGTGAACAGGTACTATGCACCAGGTAGGATTCTAGAGAAGAGGAGGTGAGTCATTAAAACCGCTTAAGTACCAAGCTCTCCCTAGATCCAATCCTAGACATGCATATACCTATTGCCACATCTTAACCTTATGACTCGTCCACGGCCGCGATTAATTGATTATTTAATTTTTATGTCTGCTTGAGTAGTTACCAAAAACTAGGTCCACAACCCCTTTACTAAACACTGACAAATCCACACTTATTCATTTGGCCCCTTTAGGCCCAATCTCGTTCACATGGCCCATCAGGCCCATTCACATTCATATGGCCCTCAGGCCCAACTACTTCCCACCTAACAGTTAGATTTACACAAGCGGGCCCACAGTCCCATCGAGGCCCAGAACAGCCCTAGCACACGAGAACGTTTGTGGCGGCTTTTAGCTTTTGCCGATTTCTAACAAAGAAGGGCGTGAATACACTCCTGTTTATGAGAACACGCTGAAGTCCACGATAACCAACCTTGGCACATCTTGCATTGGGTCTTAATCACCTTTTTCTTTTTCACCAACTCATCTGGTTCGCTTTATTTAAAGTCCGCTTCTCACCAATTCCTATGTTAGCTTCCCGATGTGGGATTACTTTCAACCATTAGAAAAATTCCTTATTTTCTTATGACCACCTCAACCACAGAGTTCCAGTCCAACTCCACCTCTTACATAGCTCAAACAGCAAACTAAATACTCCATTGCGCATCCCAAGACTTGAACCTTAGACCTCACAATTACATAACACGCCACTTTGCCACTCCACCACAGGCTCTTTCTGTGTCATATTTTATCCTCAATTAAATATAAGGTCTATAGGCCAAAGTCTAGGTTCCTTTAAAAAAAAAACCAAAATAAATTGCAAGAGCCAAGACTTGAACCCAGGCTCCCTTGCAACCTTAATGACACCACAACCACTAGACCACAAGCTTTCTTGTGTCATTTATTTACCACAATAATTTAAAAAGCCTTCATCCAAGCACCCAGGGTTTTATTCACTTATTACCAAATTTTTTGCTAAAGCCTAGGTTTGAACCCAAGATTTCTCCAACACTTCTCAGGGCCATTAACCACTAAAGCAGACATTTAATTGTGTCATTTTCTTGTACAATTAAATGCTTATATACAACCTCCTTACGGACCCATACTAAAGGCCCAATACGTCTAGGCCCAAATTCGGGGCGTTTCAATTCTACCCCCTTGAAGAAATTTCGTCCTCAAAATTTTTAACTATGTGAACAAGCGCTTAGCTCAATCTACACCACTACGCTCCCGTTGCACACTCCAGTTCCAAACTACACGAATACACTTTTAAATTAATCTTAAAACCTCTCACACCCAACCAAAACATCTAACCATAGAAGCAAACAGATATTTACCACACATGCCTACAATTTCTATATTCAAACATCACATCCAAGCAAAACACACCTGACTTAAAAGGAACTGTGATCCCTCTTCCTATTTTACTCCAAGTGCCTAGCCTGAAGTGTTTCACCATACGCCTTAACTCTTGCCTCGAACACTTCTTCCAGCACTTTCTTTACCAATCGAATTAGTGCCTCTGTAACACTCCTCACCCGTATCCAACATCGGGATGGGGTTCGAGGCAATAACGGACTTAAACATTCACAACAACACATAACATATTACCAACCATGCATGGCAAACAAGCATATGCACATCATCAATATCAAACATAACATAAATAGCTAGATTTATAAGTCAGAATCATTAGCTCACTAAAGACCAATATATTTGGTCAAATTATAATAACACATGTTATAAAACTAGGTCCCTATACATGCCACTCGCCTGATAATTCTAGCATATGTGTTTATACTGTCAAGGTGTTGGCTTGATAGTATGCTGTTGCCTCCGATGATCTCCAACCCTGAGCTAACCTGACAACACTAAAAGAAATGGAAAGGAGGGGGTAAGCTTTACGCTTAGTAAGCTCACATGAAATAATAATAAGCAATTTACTAACATGCTTTCCATAGTAAAACTAACCCAATTGTACATTTACACATGTTCTAGTTAAGCTACTTTCTTGAGTCACAGTCACTAAATCATTTATATCTGGAGTTAAAGAACTCCAAATTAAGATCCGTAAATTTTCCCAGCAACTAGGCTTATATATATTTCCACCATAAAATTTTCAGAATTTTTGGTCCAGCCAATAAGTACATTTTAATATTCTAAGTCTCCCCTATTTTGCTATTTGACAGCTTCGATCTTTCTTCACTAAAATTTATTTATCTCATAGTACGAGACTCGGATAATGTTCACATTTGTTTATATTAAAAGTAGACTCATCAAAGATTCTATTAATATAAATTATAGCCCATAAATATATTTTTAAAATTGTTAACAATTTTTCCAAGTCATAACAGGGGATCTCAAATTCATTCTGACGCTTTCTCACAAAAATTAGAGTATCACATAATATAAAACTCTTTTTCTCCCCTTGTTTCTTTTATATAAAAATAGACTCATTATGATTTAATTCCATAATTTATTTTAAATTTAATTCAACTTACATAATTTTTGGTGAATTTTCAAAATCACACAACTGCTGCTGTCCAACATTGTTTTACTACTAAAATTCACTCTTACATAATTTCACTTAATCCATTTTGTCTTATCGAAGTTTACTCAAATATTGAGCATATTGCTAAAAATTTTCTTAAACATATACCTGCACTTATTCATCATATAATCATGTTCACATGTATTTTTACTTAATCGATTTTCCGGTTGAATTCTTCGGAATAATAACTGATACTCAGTTGCCTGCACATATTTTCACACTTGTAGCCAAAGCTATGTGGTACGCATAGTAGCCTACACTTAGTACTACACATGCGACCAATTATCCGGTACACGTAGTAGCCTGCACTTAGTACTACACACTTGACCTAACCATCTGATACACGTAGTAGCCTACACTTAGTACTACACACGTGATCGAAGTTATCGGGTACGCATAGTAGCTTGCACTTAGTACTACACATGCGACCAATTATCTGGTACACGTAGTAGCCTGCACTTAGTACTACACACGTGACCCCAAAATAGATCATTCGTATCGTTTCTATTCCGAAGGCTCAACCGGGAAATTCCTCACTTTCCAACATGTTACAATTTATTCATAGTCCTTTTTCAATTTGCAATTTACAACAAATATCATTCTATAGGAAGCCACGTTTCATATGATAAAAAAATATAATAAAATAAAAAGAATCGATAAATTATTTACGTACAAACTTACCTCGGATCCAGAAATGACAATTTACCATTCTAGTCCATAACCTTGTATTTTCCTGATTTAAGCCCAAATCTCGATTTCCTTGATCTATAATATCACATTTAGCCTACTAAATAGTCACACTATTCATATGGGTCTAAAAATCATTTTTTTACAAATTTTCATTTTGACCCCTAAACTTTTGCATATTTGCACTTTTGTCCCAAGGTTCAGAAATTAAACTTCTTCCTATTTTCTTATGTTTTATGACATTCTGATCATTTTTACCTTCTATGGAAACATCAAATTCTCACTCTAACATGTACTTATGAACATTAGGTATTTTTACCAATTATACCGTTTTACTCATTTTCACGTAAAATCGCTTAGAAAAAGTTGTTTAACACAATTTCAAGCTTCATATTCTACCATTAAACATCAAAATACATGCATATCATTCATGGGTAAATTTTTAAACATAAATCCTAGCTCAAAATAATGGTAGAAATGAGCAGATCATGTTATCGGGATTTCAAAAATACATAGAACATTAAAAACGGAGCTCGAAATCACTTATTATTAAGCTTGGAAGCTCGGCCAAACCCTAACCATGGCTGATCTTGGTACATTCTGCTGTAGCAAGAAGAAAGGGACACATTTGGGGTTTAAAATTTGTCTTTTAATTCATTTTACCCTTAAATGACCAAAATGTCTTTTTACTATTCTTTCAAATTTTACCCAACCAAGGCCATTTTTGTCCAACAAGTTATACAATAGTTTAATTATCATTTAAGGACCTCCTATTTAAAATTTCATGACAATTAGACACCTCTAACATATAAAACTCAACTTTTGCACTTCTTACAATTTAGTCCTTTTTACTAAATTGAGTGCCCAAACATCAAAATTTTCGAACAAAGTTTTCAAAAAATCATTCCGTGAAATCGTATACCATTAAAATATAATAAAAATGAAAATTTTCTTATCAAATTTGTGGTCCCAAAATTACTGTTCTGACTAAGCCCAAAATTAGGATGTTACAGCCTCCGTACCAAGCTCCGGGTTATTGTCACCCGAAGTTAGCGGACTTATCTCATGTTCCGAGGAGACGGGTAACTCCTCGCGACCTTGCTTGCCTTCGAAATCCATCACAGTACTGTTGCTAACTAAAAAAAAACTGATTTCCAGAACATACATTGAATAAATACAAAATCTAACTTTAAGTACAATCTAACAGAAAACTTACGAATTCGACGCCGGAGACTCGGTAGCCACACTTTTTGGAAAATATTTAGAAAAACATTTCAAATACTTCAAATCTTTTCAAACCTTTTTGAAACAATTCTTTCGAAAATATAATTTTAAAACCCATTCCACAACTAAGTTTTGCAACTTGACTCTGATACCACTAAATGTAACACCCTAAACTCGGCCTAGAAGTTAGGCCCGGATCTAGCGTGTCACATTGAAGTGTTTTATTGAAAACTATGTTTTCATTGAAAACTATGTTTTCATTGAAAACCCTTCTTACTACTCAAAACTTCTGGCCATTTTAAAACTTGTGAAATGTTAATTGCCTTAAAACCTTACTTGTTGTGGAAGCTTACTTTTAAACAGTTGCGGAAATGAGAAATTTTGAAAACCAATTGTTGTTTTGGAAAACCTACCCTACTTCTAACAGATATTAAGCATACTAAATAAATTTCCCAAATAAAAGGTTAAGAAAATAAAGAGGCCTTAATACAACCCAAATCAAAAATTAAAGTGCTTAACTAAATAGAAAAATATGTGCAGTTGTGTGGTCGTCTCCGAGTCCCTCTGCGACACCGATCCACCTAACACTGGAGATTACTTGCACAATTAATAAATAGGGTGAGTTTACGAAAACTCAATGTGTAATCCCCTTACTAGAGTAACAGTCAGTAAATAGACAGAATTCAGAATCAGTCTGGGCAGGAGCCCATTACAATAATAGTACAGTCTAGTTCAGAGCATACGTGGGCCAAAGCCCGTTACAATATCATTTGGGCCACAGCCCATAACAGAATCAATTGGGCCTAGCCCATTTTAGCCTCAATTGGGCCAAAGCCCATATCACAATAATATCACAATAATATCATACATGCAATGCTGTGTAACCCACCCCAATAATCCAATCGCTACACACCAACTCCGTCCCCCGGTACACATCGTGTGGGGATATAAATATTGACCCACCCATCCGATACACATCAATGGTTGCCCGATTGCGGTCCTACCTTCATTGCAGCAAGCTGCTAATCAAATATTAGGCTTAATAGCCATCGGTGGATCCACAGTCGTCAAGCAACTACGCGATCCTCATATACTTCCTCCGTTCCATAATTCCCAACCCATGCAATATGTCGTATATGTCATGCTCAATCATCACACGTATATGCAGAATGACCATACTCAGTAACAGTCTTTTAAACATATATTAAGAGCATATCAGTCATACAACCACAATCAAGTCAATTAAAACGCAGTCATACATTCATAATCAAATAAGTCAAATTCGAAGTCTAAGTCGGTCGTTTACCCTCAAAGGCAAAACAGTCATTTTACCCTATAGGGTTATGTCTGTCATTTTACACTACAAGGTTATTTCGATAATTTTACAAATCGGGGATGTTTCAGTAATTTTACAAATCGAGGGTATTTCGTTAATTTTACAAATCGAGGGTATTTCAGTAATTTTACAAATCGAGGGTGTTTTCGTAATTTCACAAATTGAGGGTGTTTAGGTAATTTTACAAATCGAGGGTGTTTCAGTAATTTTACAAATCGGGGGTATTTTGGTAATTTCACAATCGAGGGTATTTCAGTAATTTCACAATCGAGGGTATTTCAGTAATTTTACAAATCGGGGGTATTTTGATAATTTTACAAATCAAGGGTATTTTAGTAATTTCTCTTTATTATGGGTTTATTACTTACCTTTGCCCGTTAACAAGTCCTCGTTGGCTAAAGTGAATAGATACTATGCACCAAGTAGGATTCTAGAGAAGAGCAGGTGAGTCATTAAGACCGCTTAAGTATCAAGCTCTCCCTAGATCTAATCCTAGACATGCATATACCTATTGTCACACCTTAACCTTATGACTCGTCCACGATCGCGATTAATTAATTATTTAAGTTTTATGTCTGCTTGAGTAGTTACCAAAAACTAGGTCCACAACCCCTTTACTAAACACTAACAGATCCACACTTATTCATTTGGCCCCTTTAGGCCCAATCTCGTTCACATGGCCCATCAGGCCCAACTACTTCCCATCTAACAGTTAGATTTACACAAGCGGGCCCACGGGCCCATCGAGGCCCAAAACAGCCCCAGCACACGAGAACACTCATGGCGGCTCTCAGCTTTTTCCGATTTCTAACAAAGAAGGGCGTGAATACACACCTGTTTATGAGAACGTGCTGAAGTCCACGATCACCAACCTTGGCACATTCTGTATTGGGTCTTAATCACCTTTTTCTTAGCTTCTTGATGTGGGATTACTTTCAACCATTAGGAAAATTCCTTATTTTCTTATGACCACCTCAACCACTGAGTTCTAGTCCAACTTTACCTCCTACATAGCTCAAACAACAAAATAAATACTCCATTGCACATCCTAAGACTTGAACCTTAGACCTCACAATTACACAACATGCCACCTTGCCACTCCACCACAGGCTCTTTCTATGTCATATTTTATCCTCAATTAAATATAAGGTCTATAGGCCAAAGTCCAGGTTCGTTTAAAAGAAAAACCAAAATAAAGACTTGAACTAGGCTCCCTTGCAACCTTAATGACACCACAACCACTAAACCACAAACTTCCTTATGTTATTTATTTACCACAATAATTTAAAAGGCCTTCATTTAAGCACCCAGAGTTTTATTCACTTATTACCAAAATTTTTGCTAAAGCCCAGGTTTGAACCCAAGATTTTTCCAACACTTCTTAGGGCCATTAACCACTAAAGCAAACATTTAATTGTGTCATTTCCTTGTACAATTAAATGCTTATATACAACCCCCTTACGGACCCATACTAAAGGCCTAATACTTCTAGGCCCAAATTCGAGACATTACAGAATCGTATTTGTAACAAAATAAAATAAAATAAAACGATGTTGTTTGATTGCTATTTCATTTCGTATAATCTTTTTTAGTTGGTAAAAGTAAAACCTCATAATTTTATTTGTAACGGTAGTCATATCCATAATTGTAATCGTAATATATTTGTATTTGTATTTTTGACACATTTAAAATTTCTATCATATTCGTGTTTACATGGTTGACATTAAAAAAATACATATAGGTTTTTCAAAGTTTACTTTGTAAATTTTTTAAAGCCACAAGTCACATTTTATAAAATAGTAAATTAGTATTATATGTTCAACATTTTAACCAAATAAAATAAAATACATATATTACATAAATTTAAAATGCCTACAAACATTGTGCTAATTATTCCTTATATTTTAAACTTTTTCTTATGTTATTAAACAAGTAATTAAATAGGGTATTATTATTTAAACAATTATATAAATTTTTTTATTTACAGTTTGACTCCAAATAAAATGTTTAGGGGTGAAGTCAAAAGATTTTTTTTTTTGAGAAGGGGTTGGAGTTAAGTTGTACAATTTTTGAGAGTTAAAATATAAATTTATCATTTTAATAGCTTATAATTTTATAATATTTTAAAGTATTAAATCAAAATTTTATTATTTTTTAGAGGTTAAAGTGTATTTTTACTATATACTAATTTAAAACTTTATAAATTTTAAAAAATTAAATTTTAAATTTCCAATTTAAAATCCTTAAAAAGTATTTTATTTGTATAATCATAAAAAGCTTTGAAATGAAAATTTTTAAATAATAAAAATTAAAATTATTTAATTTTTAATAATAGTATAGAAATAAATTAATTTAGTCCCTACTAGCAGGTGCATTTACATATATATATATACGCACAAAAATCTATGACAAACTCTTCAATTCAATTGTTATATCCGCTAGCATACTTACTCTCGTTCTTTTTCACGTGCTCTTAGCACAAGAGAATTGAAATGATATTGATAGAGATGTACGTATAATTCATTAACATTTTCAATAACATCACTTTTAAACATCCAGCAAAGTAGCAATGCTTATTCCAAACACCACTAATGATGGGTTTGGATGATAGTACATTTACTTACGATTAGTATAAAAATAGTGATAACGATAATATTAGATACTGTAATAATATTCTAACGTTAGATAAAAAATAAGCTAAACGTTCTGTACTGTACTGCATGACACCTCACCACCTATCCAAAGTCATCTAAGAAAAGTTAAAAGCAAACTTTTAAAGAAGTTGGACTGAAATGCATAAGCCAGAGGTGTTGGTGACAAAAGGCTTGTTAAAATTGATATATTAGGAAAGGGTTTTTCTCTTTAACCCTTACAGAACGATGGAAGGCAAGAGATAGGAGTGAGTAAGAGCTAGGGTTTGGTTATTGCAGTAATATTTAGAGTGTGGTGATACAGATCATAGTTTTATCAACTACAACTGAGGGAAAGGGCCTAAATATACAGTACAGTTTTAGAGAAAAAAGAAAATGTCTTCAACATTAGTGTCAAGCTTACAAAAATGGGGAAAGGGCCCAAATACAGATAAGCCGACTCAGGAAAGTGAAACTTTGGGCAGAGTTAGAACCTAGACAGGCCTAAGCAAAATTTGTGGTTCCGCTGAATTTTTTAAACTTTAATGAGTTAAAGTTATCGCAGTTGATTAGTGTCGAATTTATATATATTTAATTTTTTTTGGAACCGATTTAATTGATTGGAACACATCAAAATTGAACCGATCAATTTTTCTTTGTTAAAATCGATTCAATTGAATTTACATTAATTCGATCGATTTTTTTATTAATCAACTCAAATTTTAAATAATTAAAAAATAATATAATATAAAATCGGTTTTTTTAGTTGATCCAATTTTAGAGTCAAAAACTGAGAACTGATCGAAAAAATCATCTAAATAGATGAAAAAATAGACAAAATTGCCCCAACAGACTAATCTAAAAAAAAACCGATTGTGTCAGCTTTTTTTTTTGTTAAAATTGATTTCTGCTCTCCCCTATCTTATAATATACTTGTTACACTCTAAACTTTTTTGTAAAGTCTAAAAAATTCCCGTATGATAATTTTTATTTTTTTAATAGCATGAATCTCAACATTATTTTCTGATATTATTGTGCATTGCATATGAATATATATTCAACTAATTTTATTATTTGACAAAATATTTTTATTTTATATAATTAATTTTAAAAATCTTTCAAGAATAATTAAAATATATAAAACGTTCCAATAATAAAAGAATTCATATCACAACTAAAGTATTTTTTCTTTTTTCCTTGTTTTTTTGTATTTTTGTTTTCTGAAATTTTGAATAATGTAAATTATAATGAAAGTGTAATTTAATATGACTAAAAAATTATAATTCAATATTTATCGGACTTTATCTATTTAAGTGAAATAAAATACATTTTATTATGCTTAAGTAAGAAATAATTTAAATTAATAGGACATTTCTTATATATAATTATGAATAGTAATTTAAATTATAATGAAAATGCAATTCAATATTTATTGGACTTTATCTATTCTAATTTTTTATTTAGTTTTAATATAATAATTAAAATATTTTCTTAAGGTCATATACATAAAAAGTTCTTAAGAAAAAAAATTAATTAAATCCCTCAACTTAATTTTCATCCAATTGAGCACTTCTAACTAACCAAAAAAAATTAGTTAAGTCCCACTGTTAATGGTTTCCATCTTTAATCACGTCAACCATTAAAATCAATTAATGGATCTTGTAGATGGTGACACATGGTAGCCCTGATTTAATTCTCCAATTTTCTAATAAAAATTATTAAAAATTTATATAAAGTTATAAATTTTATACAAAAAACTTATAAAACTTATAAGGAAAATCATAAAATATTATAAATATTATAAAAACTTATATAAAATTAAAAAATTAATAAATTATAAAAAAATTATAAGAATAATAAAAAAATATAAAACATATTAAAAATATTTAAAAATTTATACAAACTTGTATTAGCTATAAAAATTATAAAAATATAATAGTTATAAAAAGTCATGTATTACTTCGTCATTTAAACCCCTAAATTTTTTTATAATTTATATATATATTTTTAATTAAATTATAATTTTTATAGGCTTTTAAGAAATTTTATATTTTTTTATAATTTTTTATAATTATTATAATTTTTTAGAATTTATAATAATTTTTTATAAGTTTAAATAATTTTTAATATTTTATGTAAGATTTTTGTAATATTTTATGATTTTATAATCTTTTATATATTTTTATTAGACAAATGAAAGATTAAATCAAATACTGTCATGTGTCAACATTTGATTGGTCCGTTAGTTAATTTTAACGACTAATGTGATCAAAAAAGAAAATAATTAGTGGAGGAACTTAATTAATTTCTTAGATTAATGGTAAGACCTCAACTAGGTGCGAATTAAATCGAGGGGTTCAAATGATTTTTTTTTCTCTCAATGACTTTTTATAACTATAACACTACGTTTGGTTCGCTGTATTGGATTAGAGGTGTATTGGATTAGAGGTGTAATGGAATAGAGGTGTAATAGCAAATCAACTGTTTGGTTGAATGTAATGGAATAGAGTCGTAATAGTAAAACTGTGTTTGGTTGAATGTAATAGAGGTGTAATAGCATAATGGAGAAAACTAAAATGACCAGAATACCCTTAGCATAAATTTGTTTTGGTAAATGATTATTGTTATTGTTATTTAAATTTTAATAAGATTATTTATTATCAAAAATAAATAATTTAATCATATTTAAACATAATTATTATTAAATATATTAAATATATTATAATTAAATATATAATTTAATAAAATTCTTAATAATTAATATTCTTATATGAATTTACTCAAATCATAATATATGATACTATAAAAGATAATTTGAAATGATTAATATTAAATATATTTTAATTAAAATATATGATTTAATAAAATTTAAAATAATTATAACTAATAAATTATCTTATATGAATTTGTATAATTTAAAATAATTATTATTACATATAATTTCATAAAATTATTGATAATAAATTTTCTTATATGAATTTATATAATTTAAAATAATTTATATAATAAATCTATTGTATAACTTTCTTAAAGAGGTTCTTTCATCGTCGGGCATGGGTGTTTAAACCAGATACTTTAAGAAAAATGAATACTCTGACAGGGGTATAAAAAAGGGATACTTCAAGCAAAATGAAGAGTCGGAGAAACATAGCTCTGTATATTCTCTCAGTTGCTATATTTTTTGGTTTTCTTACCTTATTCTCTGAATTTTCTTCCTCAATGAGGTTCTTTTTTATTTTTTGATTTTAGCTTTGCCCCTATGGCATGAACCTTGTGATGAATTAAAAAATTAAAGAAATATATAAAAATGGGTAAAATTACAATGAATCATTACTCCAAAGTTATAAACTAGTTATTCTAATATGATATTAGTTTACATGTCATAATATCCAAACATAATATTCATATATTAATAAAAAGTTTAATTTACTTTTTAATTTAATATATAAAGAGTAATTTACTCATTTTTCCAGTGGAAAGGGCAAAATACAATGCAACTCCTAATATAATGGCTTCTATAGTACTTTTACCGTTTTATTTGTTTTTTAAGTATTCTGAAGGAATTGGATTGCTTTTAGCATAGAACAGAGACCTATTACTGTGCAACTTATCAAATGGAGAATTGGAAGGTTGTTTTTTGGTAACTTTGATGTGCAACATTTGGATTATAATTTCTTTTGCAGAAATGATCATATGAACGAATTTCTTCTTCTATTTTTTGTTCATTAAAACTTGAGAGAGATTTCCCACAGACAGGATGGCTGTTAGAATAAAGCCTCATGGTGAATTCTATATTATATATTGGGATGCCTGCATATAGATCAGCCAAGTGCTAAGAAAAGCCAAGTAAACCGCAAGGAGAGTTAAACTATACTTCATTTTCTGTCAAATTAAGACCATCTCAAATATGCACAAGGACTTTGACAAATGTTGGTGAGGCAAATTCATCTTTTGCACAAGGTAACTTAATGACATTTACTCGAGCAAAATCAGAATATAAAATTGGTGAATTCACTCAAGGGTATGTCAAGTACATACCTATATCTAACGCTCATCAATTACATCCAGTTATAGATGTAGAGTATCTTTGCTTTTCTAAACTCAAAATCAATACTTGACATTGGTTTGCTTAAAAAATGTAAATAGTAATAATGTCTATCAAAATATCAACAACAACAATAATTAGAAAGGTTTGAGAGAAAAATCCATGAAAAAGAATTAATATGGTCATTCATGTGCCAAAGAAGTCCTAAAAAGTGCATTTATATGAAATAGAAACATTGGAAAATCAGCCTGTTTACTGCTGGAATTAAGGTAAATGATCAGCTACACAAAGCCAGCCTAGAAAAGTAAATCAACAATATAAAGACAAAAGATGAATTTTTCAATGAAAATATCCATGAGATTGCACATTTCTCATCCTGAAAGTTATTAAGACTATTATGACAGCTCAAGATACAATCTATTAAATATATGCATAAAACAAAGTCAAATCAGTACCTCTAGGAAATCTCAAGTAGCCGAGGCAGAATTGAACCCTGTTCTTGGATCTTGACTAGAAATTCTTTCATTGCCTGTTTCTGACAACCGGCTTCTGAGTTGCTTTATAATGTTGTCCTTAAGTTCTTTGTTTGAATCCTTGGTTTTACTTGAGAATTTCTCCATACAGTTGAATTCAAATACTAAAGCAAGAGCCTCACATGCTGCTGCACATAGTGCTTCATCGTTACTGTCTAATATGTTGGAGAAGTATGTAATTGCCCTGCATCCAAATTTGCAGATCTATCAATGACATTTCAAATTTGTTTGTAGATGGAAAACAAAAAGAAAGACGATAACTATCTAGAGGTTGTAATTGTTAAAAATTTACAATAAATGAGACTTTTTAATTAAAAGGCTCACCCTTGCCAATTTTTGTGACTTAGCCTCCACCCATCAATGGTAAAAAGAAGAAAGGACCAAGCGGATATCATGACAGTTAAAATGGCTAGTGAATCTTTCCTTTCAATCTGATGAGACATAGAAGGAAACCTATCCTTTTAGGCTCCAATTTAAATTACAGAATATATAGATAAAAATATCAGTTAAAATTCATACACTAGAGTCAGTTCCAGGATTAATTAAGTCCCAAAGTAAATTCATTACTGATTCAGTCTCATCCGAGTTGCTTGCACCGAAAAATGTAACAACAGTCAAGCAACCAAGAATCTGCGCAATACAAGAAAAACCATACATCCAATGCATATGCATAACTCTGCTATATGCATATATATATATTCAATGCATAACTGTTTGACTTCATTCATTCAAACAACTAGCATTGGTTTTCAACATATTTTCACAAAATTTCCTTCTTACCACATTATCATATAATTTCATGGCAAACATTAACAAATCTCCCTCTAGATATACATATAATAAACATAATTATCACTTATCACATTAATCAAAAACATAGGATTCGGATGCTAGCCGCAGTATAGAAGCAATATTTGAAAACGAAATTTCATTATTTTTCCTACTAAAAACATGAAACACCATCAAGATACATCTAAAAACACAAATTACAATTGCAGGTTCATATTGCTTACAAGCTTCTGATTTGATGTTTTCAGGAAAAAGCAAAGATAGCAATGACAGCTTTATGATGTTGGAAATCTATGAGAACTTGAAAAAAGATAATGAAACTTACTATTTCTCCTCTTGTCCATTATCTTATTTGACTAAAGAGATCAAGTAAAACCCCAAACTTCTACAATTACTGCAAAGTAAATGTTAACTACTGCAAAGAAAAAAGACAATAACCGTAAGCCATTAACAACTCCAAGGGGCAAACAAGAAGATTTTCAGGATAATATAGCCATTAAGGACCAGTATGTGGTCAAATAAGTTGATAGCTATCATTAAAATTTGCCTATTAAGGTTAAAATTTGCCGCTTGATTAAAAAGGCCAGCCATGAATACTTCAGGAAAAGAAATAAAAGTTGCAAGTCCAGAATTCCAAGCAACTACTGTTCTAGATGAAAAGGGCATATCAAAGCTCCTTTTCAAAAGCTTATAACAAGCATGATAAATATGATTACTTCGACTGCTAGAAATTGCAGACAAGTGAGAATTGAGTAGCTAGATGTCTATGTTTTCTTCATTCTACTTTGAACATAAGTATAGGAGTACTCAAGTTTTGTTCTCCAGAAGAATCTGATCACATAATAGCATTATTGAAATGAAACATCTACGGCATTAATCTGAAATTGTTAAATGCTAATAGCATTCAACAAGTGAACTGCACACAAATAACAAATTCAGTATCCAACTAAGTAATAGTTCCCTTGTACCATAGAGATGATCTTCAAAGTAACAAATTCAGGAAGTGGCACCTCATGAAGAACACAAACATGTGGAAGCCAAACAATTTATGATTTTACAGACCTGCAACTGATCTAAGCATAGCCATATATAGGATGACTGGAAAATTGGATAGAGAGTAGGCCAAATATGATAACTATCAAATTAACTTACTCTCATATGCCTCTTTGTACATATCTATCAGGCGAGAGCCAATTCCTTTTCTATAGTACTCCCAGTCAATGGGTTCAGGTTCCTGCTTAAGAAATCGGATTATTAACAAGATAGGACTGAAACCTTGAACAAAACTAAAATTTCCTTAAAAATGAAAAAAAAGGTTCCAAAATCAAACCTTGAACAAAAAAATTCAACCTTATTGAAAATTTATTTCAATATAAAATATTAAAATCATCATTAAAAAACTAAAAGCCTAAGATCTAATCAACGGATTAACCCAACAAATCTATGAAAAAAATCAATAAAAATGCTAAAAAGGAGCTAGGGATTAGAGAGAATATAAGAAAAAGACCTGGCTGAATTTGGTTTGTAAAGTAGAGTTAACTTCATCAAAAGTGCGACGAAGAGTAGCGAACTCTTTGCGAGCCTCATCGGAGACCAAAAGCTTAGCCATCCTTTCCCAATCAATGTTCTTTGATGCTTTGAACGCGACATCGAGACTTTCTTCCCCGGTCCGCTCATTTTTCTCGCACTTTCTCGCTTCCCAAACGCGAGACGGTGGAGATTTGGTTCGAAGAAAACTGCTGTTGACGTTGGGAGGGAGAGGGTGGGGTGGAGCAGCAGATTTTGGCTGGGAAGGGTAAAACAGAAACGATTAGCTAATCCTTACTTTTGGAACGGATTGGCTAATCGTTGTTCAAGCAGAGAAAATGAGTATTACATCCGTGTTGTAATAGGCCTGTAATAGGCAATACATCAAACCAAACACGGGATTAAGTGGGGATTAGTGGGGCCCACGGATTAGGGGTGTATTGGTTAATCCAATACACCCAACCAAACATGCTCTAAGCTTATCTTCTTGGATTTAGTTCAAATGTTTGTTCCAAAAAATAGAAATTAAATCTTTATTATTTATAATTTATTCAATTATAATTATTTTATGTTAAATATATTCAATGATTTTATTTATTTAAAATTTTAGCTAATTAAAAATACAGTAGTAAAATATTTTTATAATGTTTTAAATTTAACAATAATAATATACTTTAAGGAGATGTAGAATTTATATGATAGAAAAGGGATTGACAAATTAGAACAACATTTTTTCTAAAAACAAAAAAATTAAAATAAATACTAATAAAATATTGCATAATATTTAAATACTATCAATCTTGACCTTATTTCTCAATCTATCATCTTGAATAAACATAGGTTATTGATTGTCCTTTTTTTGTTAACTTCGAAAGTAATTAATTTTCTTTTAACTTCCATTCCTATCTTCAACTTCATAAGAAAAAGAAAATAGAAAGAAAAATACAATAAATAGGTAAATTTATAATTCAAACTTTTTTCTACCCATATTAAATAAAAAAATTATAAAAATATGATCAACATAATTTTCTTTTTACTTATTTTCTACTCACTCATCTACTTCTATTCTTATCGGATTCATTTACAATGTAGTTGTTGAATTGTTTTGGAGTTTCAAATTTTCTAAATAAATATTTGGATAAGAAATAAATGTAATAATATTACTTTAACATCAATTAAAATGATATTTTGAATTGAATGAATATGGCATCTAAACTTGAAAAAACGTGGAGCTCATTGCTCGTATCATTGAATTGAAACAGATGTTGAGCTTGCCATGTTCAATACTTCAAACTATGGAGGAAAAGGTTTTAAGACAATATTTACAAATGCATCTATCTTATTGCCATCTCACTGGCCTTTTGGTCCATAGTTTGACTGGAAAATGATGCTAGATTTAGGTTTTAAATGTTTTGACAAACTTCTTGTTAAAGATTTGTTAAATTATTTTCAAGTGATTTTAAGAATTGTATAAACACTTAGAAACTTTTATAAGTGCCAAAAACTCTTTCAAAGTAAATTTTGAAAAAGCTTGGGCTATTGAAACACATAAAGCTTACTGACTTCAAGGGTATTGAACCCCTTGACCTAAGTGTCGATACATAAGGACATGTGTAATGCCCTAAAAATTTGAACTCTTATTTTTTTTAAAATTATCATAAGATATGTATATGTTTCAATGGTTTAGTATCTTACTTGTGCATTTAAGATCGGGTGTTTAGGTTCCACTTTTGAAAAATTTTACTATTTGTTTTGACTCAACCTTTATCCTTGAACTTTCGACTTAAGTTTAATTCTGTGTAAAGTTATGTGAAGAATAAGCTTGCTGGTTTAATGGTAAGATTTCAGATTACCCTTTGATTTTATGTTTGAATCTCTATGGAAGCAATAAGGAAATGTTTTGCATTTTTTTTATATATAAGTAAGTTTTTTTTAAAAATCATTTAATCAATTTATTTTTCCCACATTTTTCTTTTTCT
Source organism: Gossypium hirsutum (assembly GCF_007990345.1). Taxonomy (NCBI): domain Eukaryota; kingdom Viridiplantae; phylum Streptophyta; class Magnoliopsida; order Malvales; family Malvaceae; genus Gossypium; species Gossypium hirsutum. Next base: position 44,805,753 of record NC_053430.1, on the reverse strand, counting down.
TTTTCTTCTTTCCCAAAATCTATTGTTTCTCTTTTCCTTTTTGTTTTTCCCTATTCTTCTTTTTTATTTCTTTTCTTGTACTTTTTCTTCCATTCTTGATGCTGGGGTGGGAATTCTTTGCTCAATATATTGTTAAGTGTTCTAATTCATTCGGGTAAGTGTGCAATTTCGTATATGGATCGTTAGTTTGGTGAATTTTTCAATTTGGTTCTTGAGATGCTTTGTAAAGGTTGATTCTTCATCGGGTGTTGGTTTAATTGGTTTGTTTGAATCAGGAGAGGAACGAGTGACGTCTAACGTTTCTCCAACGAATTAAGCTTTGTGTAATTATTGGTCGTTTATTGGTAATTGTTAGTTTTCATTTTGGGGATTTTCTATCAAATTTCTTCGACTTAACTTTAGTTTTGAATGTTAATTCTAGCGATTTGATTGCGAAAAAATTGTCTGATTGGTCAATTTAATGTTGTTTTTAGGTTCTGAAACCACTGTTATTGCTTCTACATAAAAATCATATCAGGCATGTAACGAAAACCCGAGAAATCAATGAACGAAGAAAGTCGAAATCGGGGTTGTCGATGCCACATGGCCATGTGTGACACACGACCATGTGATAGACCATGTGTGGCATTGTGTTGAGACACACAAATGTGTGCTAGATCATGTGTCAAACTGTGTAACTCTCTGACTTGAGTCACATGTGTTAGAAAAACGGGTTTGAAAAACGTAGCGGGAAATAAATTTAGGGAAAAACCAGAGTTTTAAATTTTTTTCCAAAACAAAATCTTGGTTGTGATATCTAAAGTAATAAACACATAATCAAAATTATACCTTTTCGATTCATCTAGGATGACCACTTCGACCGAGTAGTCTTCTCCGCTATCCTCAAGCTCATGTCTGTCAAGTGTGGGCGCACTTCGAATTAGAAAATTTTTCACAAAAATTACCAGTGAGGTAATTTTGCAATTTCTCTAAAATTTTAGCTCAAGTTGTAAATCATAAAATATCTCTAGAAATTTTCTAGAATAATCTCATTAGAGAATTTTCTCTCTACAACTTTCTTTTGAATTCAAGTGTGTGTAAATAATGAACCAAGGCTTTCTTTATGTAGGGAGAGTTTAGAGAGTTCAACTATGATTAAACTTAACCACTTTAATATTAAATTAATATAATATTTATCAAGAGAAGTATAAGATTAAATTTAATATTAATCTGGTTTTAATTATGGACTCTTATTGTAAAGCCCTGAAGATTCCAATGCTAGGAAATTTTTTATGTTTTGAAATTTTATATCGTAAGGCTTTCCAAGATTGGGTATGTAACACCTTACACCCAACCTGATCCACGAGTCTGGGTATCGAATGTCACAATCAACTCAAATAACTTGACAAGACTTCTAGACCGACTGGTTTAAATATTTTTGCACTATCAAATTACAAGATTTAACTTTATTCATTGCTTCTTAACTTTAGTCATAACCCTTATCATTCGAACTTTACAATTCTTACAAATTCACTACATTAGCAAATTTGACAGTATTTATAATTCTAACTTAAGTCTATAACACTTATACATCTAATTTAATCCCTGAGACATAGCCTCCAGGAATGCCCTCTATATGCATGATATGGCTACCGCACCCTTCACACAAAGATGGTTGTGCTTGGCTTGGTCTTCTCCCACAACGACTATGATAATTTTGATCCTGCATCCAAGGCAGCATAATCATAATTTCAGATGAACTTAGTGAGAATCTATGAAATGATGTAACAATAAAATTTCGAAGTCTTTAAGAGATAAAATTTTAAAGCAGAGATTTCAAACTCCTGTTTATCCTTGACCTTTTGTAGATCTCTTCGGCATAGTCGATGTCTTGCCCTTTTCCTGTAGCTCACCGCTGACGAACTTAGTCTCCATCTTAGATGTAAGCACGTTCTTTACGATAATGGTTCTCTATGGTACTAACTTGATTCTGTCTGATTCCAGTTTCCTTTATACCTTAATAAGCTTAACTCTCACCGTTACCCCTACATTTGGATATAAGGTCCGTGTCCTTCCACTGACTGTCCTTCATCTATGTTCTCTTTAAATTCGAATCCTTACCCTGATTCGTTCATCCAATGCTAGAATAAACCTAGGATTTTCTATTAGAGTATGCCCACAAACCAATCATAAGATGATTGGAATAACATACTTGTTTTACCTCGTTTATTAATATAAGGCATTGCCATTATTATTTCAATTTCTTTTCTGTGTATATAAATAAACTGTTTTATAATAATGTATTGAGAATAATATGGTTATTCTTAAAAGGTCCTTAGTCGAGTATTATTGTGGCCTTAGACAACAATAATGCATTAAGACTAACATGTAGTTAATTGATGACAAAGTGTTGTCATTGACATGGGATGTCAAAATCATTACATGAGTAAGTGTGCTAGAGAACAATGTATTGGACTAACCCACTATGAGTATGTTTCTTGGATTATTATGTAATAGTCACAACATTACTCATAGCAATTACTATGTATACAATCCTTAGACTTGAGATCATCATTATCCCAACATCGTGAGTCGTATATTTTGATACAGTCAAACGTCCACCGTAATTGGTTGTTCTATAAAGACTGAAGTTGGATATACCACAATCTGTGCAGTGGGATATGGTTGATCAATATAAGATTTGTCCCTTCTACATAATGGGAGCAATATCTTAAGCCACTTGATTGAGTCAGACTGGAAATGCATGGCCATACTCGAATAAGTTAATATGAGATACCATACTTATTTGTTTATCATAGTCTACTCAGGATATCAAGAGAGATTAGATGGACTATGCAAGTGTGACTATTCCATGACTTGTATCCATTCTAGATATAAAGGACAAAAGAATTTAATACATGAAGGGTTAATCACAAAGAGGTTATGTCGAATCATGACTTCTTGTAACTTAGGTAGCAATGATGCATTGCTAGATGCCACTCATTGTTTGTAACATTAGAATTGTTCTAGCATTACTGTTTAAATTATAAGAACCTACAGGGTCACACTCTATGGTTGAAACGAATAGAATATAAACATATTTGGTATTGTTTTTAGCTATCACATGAATTAAATTGATTATGGAATTAATTAATTGAGCAGTTAAATATCAAATGAATTATATGTACAAGTATGTTGTACATATAGTGAGAACATGATTAAATTAATATATATGAATTTGATTCTTAGAAAATTTAACTAAATATAATTTACCGAAATCCTTGTTATAATTATTGTAATTGTAATTTGCGATCGAATATTATTATAATTATTGTAATTGTATTTTTTGGTAAAAAATTATTATAATTATGGTAATTATAATTATTATATTCAGTTAATTATTATAATGAATTTTGATTCATATTAAAAATCAAATATTCCTGAATTAGGAAATATAGGGTTTTTAAGAAAACCAAATATACCTGAAATAAAAAAAAAGACTGAGGTCTAGCAGTCGTTATATAGTGAATTCTCTCTGAAAAGTTTAAGAGAGTTCCTACTGTTCATTGTCACACTCGGTGGATTATGTAGAGGTTGAAACTTTTTATAGCGGCATGGAATCAACATACAATTGCGTAATCAATTTCACAACAGTTTTCTTTGGTTTTCCAGATGATTAAAGGTAATCGTTCATACCTTTCTCACCTCGATTCGTTCCTTGCACATAGATCCCTAGATGTAATCGTTGGATTTAATTTTTTTCGCTGCACCATGGGGCGTAACGGTGTTCTTACATTTTCCACCTTAACACTTCCTCTCCTCCAAAATCACAACACTAAACAGGTTGACAAGCTAACTGAATGGATGCCCCATCAACCCTGGAGAGTTCATACTTTATAATCTAGCCCAAAGCTTTCAGTTCACCTTGTTCCCAATCTTTTGAAAAATTGGGTTTAATAGATAGTTCCTATCGATCCTTACATTCAACTGCTTTCTAACATATTGTCTTCTCAAGGTAGCCTTTGGCGGGCTTCTTCTTCTGTTAGCCCTATATGGTCTATTCGGCGTTACCTAGTCCTAGTCAAATATTATTCCTCTCTATAAATTCCCAATAAACTCTACTAGTCTGATCATTTGTGTGATCATTATCTCTGAGTGAACCTTGATGGACTTATCTATCTCTGGCTGCCCTTTCTACCCGCAGATCCTTAGATTTAGGTTCCGCTTGAGTATCTCATTATCGCCTTAATACGAGAAGTTGAAGGCTGTATCAAATACAAATTTGAACTTTTCTTCCCTTAAACCACACCCAAGCATCCATTAGTCAGTTTCCATTGACCCTCACTAAAAGTGTTACAAAAACCATCATCATAAAGCTTTTTTGCAAAAATCAAATTCAAACGAATATCTGGTGCATTTAAGTGTCATCTTGGTTTAATTATTAGTGACCAAGCTAACATCTCCCATGCCAAAAACCTGTACCAAGCCACCATTACCCATCTTCAATACCCCAAAATAACCAGAAGTATAAGATGAAGAACCCCTTTCGTGACGTAACACGAATCGAAGCACCAATGTCTATCACCAAACTAGTTTTGTCGCATGCTAGGTTGATGAAATTCTCATAAAAAGGACTAACAAATCATCAATAGTAGAGACAGTAAAATGTTAAGATTTATTATTATCCCTTCTCTCTTGTTAATCATGTAGTAGCTCAATTTCCAATGTTGTCGAAAAAGGCAATTTTAAAACCCTATTTCCATAAATCGGGCATGTAAATATTAAATTAAAATATTTACAGATTTGGTATAAAAGAATATTAAATCTTGGTCATTCAATTTTTCTATTAATTGTTTAATTTACTAGATTGTAAAAGTTTTATCGTTATAGGTTTTTAATTGGCCAAAGACTTAGGGACTTAAATTGCAATTAGCCAAATGTCCAAAATGGTAATTAAACCATGTTATAACATATGTTAGTAGATTTTGATGGAATATTCCACTTAAAAGGCTTAATGATGGTTTAAAAACCTAATCAATTAACACTTGATCTAACTATATAAGAGAAAAATAAAGTAAAGTTTGTCATGTTTTCTTCATCTTCTTCATTGTATCGAAACTTGAAGGAAAGAAAACCTAAGAAATTTCTCACTATTCGGTCCTTGATTAGGTAAGATTTCTAAGTCATTTTCTTGTAATTTTTATGTTTTGAGGTCGTGGGAGCTTGATTTAACTACCCCATGTACCAATTTGTAAACCTATTAAAGTTTTTTGAAAGGTTCCATTAAGGATTCCTTAAAGAAATTGGTGTTAACTTGATAGATTTTAAGCTTAGATGTGAAAAGAGACTAAATTGTAATGTTTAATTATTAGTTTCAAACTTAAGAATCAAAGTGAATAAATTGTGAATTTGATGTGAAATTTTAGTAAAGTAGGGAGTCCTTAAAGGATGTAATTGAGATCGATTTTCAAATTGAGACTCAAATGAAAGTTATGACTATTTTGATTTTAGCGACAAAATTGAATAAAATTTAAAACTTTAATGGTATTAAAAAATGAAGTTTTATAGGTTCATTCATACCATGAAATAATGTTTAAATATTTAATATTGATTAATTGAATGAAATAATTGTATAGATCAAAAATTGAATCAAAATCGGTGATAATCAAATCAGTGATAATGTATAAATCTTTAAAATCAAGAATTGAATTGAATAATTGTATAGATTGAGAATTGAATCAAACCGTTGGTCTTGATATATGGTTTGAAAATCCATGATGTGGAATTTATGATGCCTATTTGAATAAGTTTACCTTGATTTATATGCTTGAGATATGTATGGCATATGAAATTGCTATTTTAAAGTGGATTGACATAGGTAAAGTTGGTATGGAATAACTTAGTGAATATGTGGTAATTGACATTGAATTATTGAAGTTTAAATGATGTGCATGTAATGAATGTTTTGATGGATACTTGAATATAGTAGTTTTAACTATTTGGCATGTTTTGGCAGGCTTTAAGACAATTGATAATGGTATTTTGATCCATCCTTGAATGACTGAAATGAAATGGATGATTTGTAATAGTTGAACATATATTGAATTGGTTTTTTTTAGAAATGGTTGATGACTTGTTTTGGCATGAAACGTTATGTGTCGGTACGTTTTAAGCAATTATATTGAATGCTTGAATTGGGAGGTATAAAATAGGTACCAAAATGACTCATATTTACCAAATACAAGCACCTCGTCCTGACGAGAAACTTTTCTCATCGCAACATCGATCAACAGTAAGTCACGTTGCGATACTGAGTGGCCTATGGTCACGACATGACATACTCTTTTCGCGATGTCACGATGTGGAAGAGATGACGTCTTGACGTCGGCCCTAAACTTTGAAAACTTTACAATCTAGTCTTGTTTCGTGCTTGGGTTGACAAAAGAGGTTTCGTAAGCTTAATTAACACTTGGATTTGATTGTTTAACCTGAATTAAATGTGTTTGGTGTTGGGTTGCGTGTATAAATGATTTTTTGATGTTTGATTGATTGTAGTTTCTTCGGCAACGAATATAGCATCCTGACGCTTAGACCTGGTGTTTGGGTTGGGCGAGAGCTGTTACATATCACCACCATCTCTATTCTCTCTTTTCCGCTTGTAGCAAAAGTTCTTGATATGGCCTTTCTTGCCACAATGATGGCACTTAAGATTATTGTATCTTGATCTTGACTTGCTTCGACTTATATCTCTACCCTTTTCACATTTGTCTTTATTGCTCCCCCTACTTTCAGTAACTAGAACCTCGAATTGTGATGAAGAACCTTTAGAACTTCTTACCACCTCTTCATTCAACACACCACTCTCAACAATTTCCAATGTCATAATACCCTTCATAGCAACATTAATGAGTGAAACTCAAAAGGTTTCCTAATATTCCGATAGAGTAGCAAGCAACCAAAGCTCTATAATCTCATCATCAAATTTAATTCTGATACCAAGTAGTTGAGTCAACAGACCTTGAAACCTATTCAAGTGGTCAGCTATAGAAGTCCCTTTCTTGAAACTCAACATCATCATTATCTTACGCATGAACAACTTGTTATTACCGAACTTCAGAGCATACAAGTTTTCAAGCTTGTTCCAAAATATGCCCACGTGTCTCTTGATCAATGTGGTTATAGAAATTCTCTTCAACAAATTGTCGAATAAAACACTTATTGATGCTCAAATTCCCACTCTTCATCAGTTTTTGACTCATATTTTTTAGTAGCAAAAATAAGAAGGTGCAAAGCCTTCACAAATAGAAGATCTTTCATCTTGTTCCACCAAAGTTGATAATTTTTTCCATCTAACATAATCATTTTACTAGTGCTAATTTCCATGATTATCGAACATGAGAACCAAGCTATTGATACTAGTTTGTTGGGATGAAGTTGAACCCGACGAAACAACGTGGAAACACAATTGATGTTATTTTACTCCTAATAAATCAATTTGGTTATTATGAGAAACCCAATAACACAATATATCAACAATCAATGCAAAAAAACCACAATATTGTAAGCAAAAATAATAAATCGAGGCACACAATTTTTATGTGAAAAACCCTTTAAAGCAAAGGGTAAAAACCATAAGACTCGAAATTCCACCAAAAGCTCCACTATATCAAGAGTCTTGCTACAAGATTACAATACAAAGTCACAACAAGAGAATATAACTCAACAAAGGCTATCAACAAGTAATACTAAGCAAACTAAAGAGAAAGTTGAGAATTTCACCCAAAATGTAGCTGATTTTGAAAGCTTGAAACCCAAAGCTACAATGCTTCAAATGAAAAAAAAATCACACACATTAAAAATATTCAAGTTTACTAGCTACCATGAAAAAATCAGCTCCAACGGACATTGAATGAACCTCCTTCTCGAAAAAAATACGAAAGATTGTCTGAATGTTAAAAATATTGTTCTTATTCTTTTCTTTTCTTTTTAACTTATGGCGAAGCATAAACAAATATTTTTGTTGCCTTCGAAATGCACAAACAAGTGGGCTCCCATAGTGGGACAAGTCACGGTCCAACCACTGCCAATATCAAGATAAAAAAATGATTCTCTTTTATTTTATAATACGTTATCAGCACGATTCTTTTTTAATTGTTTTTCTCCATAAGTCACAATAAATCCCAAAATTTACTGTTGCTGATTACCTCCTAAAGTTGCTGCTATTTCAATTGAGGCCTACATACTATTGGCAATAATTAGAGCCTTTAACCACTCAGTGCTCCTGATAATAACCAATGTGGCGACGAAAATGTTAAAGATCTTCAAATATATTTTACTATGATTTATTTATTATATTGTGTTTATTATAATTGGAGATTAATCATGACAACATAAATAGAAAGACTTTGATTTGAAATCCACATATGTTTCCGATGGTGATTATGAAATAAAGAATTAATGGAGGTGTTTAGAAGTCCATCTTACTAGATTTTTTGCATTCCCTGAAGTGAATGCAAACATAAGAAAATAAAAGATATAATCATGGACCACTAAAAGTGGGAACATATTAATAAATAAAAAAACAATGAGAGCTCTCAAGAGAACTCTTCAAAGGGTAAAGATAATTTATGTTATCAATGTGATATGAAAGATTATTGGCCACATATGTTGTTTCTGTTAATAATCTTTGGGGAAGGATATGAGAATGTAGTAATGAATTCTATCATTAAAGATAGAAAATATTTATCTTATTTGGCACTGAAACAAACAAATATTATTCCAATATTTGATAGTACAAAATTAGTTGAAAGCTTTAGAATATCTAAAAAACATAAAATTTGTGATGGTTAATGCATTAGTTTTAAAAGATATTCATTATAATTGATATCATATTAAGATTGTGAATAAAGAAAATATTATATTTCATATGAATCACTATTGCTATAAATATCTATTTTGAAAGGAGGAAAAAAAGGGAGGATTGAGTTATTGGTTATTCTTATTATTAAATTAAATTGACTGTGACTATCTTTGTGATCTTCTTTTGTCATCATCCTCGTTAAGGGGTTGAAAACAAAATATTTGACTGTGAAAGATTTACTTATGAGCAATAAAATATGGTAATTTTATCTAAAGCTTGTTATGGTTGAATGCACCTAAAGTTGCAAGTTTTTCTTGAAAACTATGAGTATAACTCTACAATATTTAGAATAATTTCTCAATTAAAATTACATGGAAAATATTACTGATGAGAACTAACAAGAGAGAAAACTTAATGTATGAAATTCATTGGTTATGTAGCTATTGTATACCTGGAAAATAATTTTATAATCATTTTTTTATATTTGAATATTTTGACATATTCCCTGAAGCAAATATTGCATATAATTGCTTGTAAATTATATTTATTTTGTTGACTTAGTGGCATTATAAACTACACATTGATTTAAACATTTCCAATAGTAAATGTCACAATAGTGCTTATATATGGATACAGAGTAAAATGAATGATAGTAAATCAGAAGTTTACTGATATGAATGCATTTACTACTTGGTGTGACCAGTTAGTTAGACCCTCCTGGATCATATATGATGTGAAAATTAATTGAGAATTCATATGGGCGTTCATTAAAGAACCAAAAGATTCTTTACTTTAAAGGATTCTCATTTGTTTTTTGTTCTTAATGAAAGTTTCTTATTAGAAACTCACTAGCTAAAGTTGAGATTTAATATCTTGCATTTCTGAAATGAATATGGGCCTATTCATCCACCTTATGGATGATTTTGATATTATATGAGATGTATCTACAAAATAATCACATATGTGTTATCAACTTGCAACTTGTCGTTTGCAGGATTGCTTATTTAAATAATTAATTTCAGAGCATGGTGTGTGCAAATTTTGCATGTTTTGCATTTTATGCAATTTGGACTAAATTGTAAAAAGTGTAAAATATCAGGGTAAAATGGTAATTTGTCCATTTATGTGTTTTTGGATGAATTTGATTGAATATTTGATTAAATAAGTTTAATTTATATTAATTTAGATCAAGAAAAGAGAAAATAAGATTTGGATAGGGGGAAAATTAAAGTTGTCAACTAGTCGTCCTGTTCCGTTTTTCATCGTCTGAGGTAAGTTTATAAGCAAATAAATGTTGTTAATTTTAATTAAATGTGAACTATATATGCTAAAATAAATATAAGAATAAATACATGTATGAGCCGAATGTGTACAAGCTTGGAAGCTATGTTTATGAATTCATTTTGACTGAGTTACGACGTCCGAAAGCCCCGTATGAGCCTTAGGAATAGCTAAGATACATATGTCATGACATAGGATTCCTATATGTGATGTGTGAGTAAGACCATGGCATCGATATATGTGTTTGAGTAAGACCACGTTTAATATGTTGGCATCGATATGTGATTTCGATATATGTGTGCAAGTAAGACCACGTTTAATACGTTGGCATCGATATGTGATTCCGGTATATGTGTGCGAGTAAGGCCTTGTTTGGGAAAGTGGCATCGATATGTGATTACATGTAAGACCATGTCTAGGACATTGGCATTGTACAATATGTGTGATAATTTGAGTATCCTACCCAATTCTGAATGGTCCGACGGACAAAGATAAGTTATGTACGAATGTATAAATCAGGCTAAGTGACTAGGTATGTGCTAGTTGATTACCTATTTGAAATAAGGTAAGTTAATTATTTGATATGTGATACAAAACATATGTATGATGTAGTTTGAATTTGTGAGTAATTGTGAAGTATATTCGGTCACAAGTTAAGTGTAATTATGTGATATTAAGGTTTGATATATGAGTATACGTAAACAAGTGTTTAAAGATTTAGCTTTATGCATTGATAATATGATTTTAAAGTGTGTGATACTTTGGTAAAACAATATGTATATTCGGCCAATTATATTTTTTTATCTATAAAGTACATGATTATATATATGAAACTTAAAGCTTGAGATCAAATGTGGTTATGTTATTATGATTTTGTTTAGTTAAATTAAGTTGTTTATTTGCTTATGAATTAGTAAGCTATGAAAGCTTACTCTATGTGTGTATGTTTGTTTCTGTTTTATAGATTTTGGATCAAGTTATGAGCTCGGAGATCATCAGCAAAGTCTATCACACTATCGACTATCTTCGGTATTGTATAAGCTGAATTTTTGGAACTATGGCATGTATAGGCTGGATTTTACTTATGAAATGTTTGATTTTAGTTAATGTAACCATGAGCCATGTGAAAATGGCTTAAAAATTTGTTATGCTCGGATTTAATGCTTCGTTTTGATGATGGTTATGCTTGGTTGTGATTTTGGTGATTCGGCTTTATATATTTTCATGTGAATTATGGTTGATTATAATGTTAATGGTTGTGTATTCAGTGTATATATGCATGGGATATATTCGGTGTTCATTTATGATTTATATTAATAATATGTATAATTCGTGACTTATTTGGCATGGTAAGTCTGACATACTAGGATTTAGACTTTATAATAGGAAATTAGATTGATGGTAAAAGATATGTGCTAATGTATTCAGTTATGATTTGTTAGTTGAACTGATATATATAAATATATATATGCACTTATATTATGGATGGTATATGTGCATGTTAATTCATTTTTATGATAAGATATATGCATTTGAAGTGATAGGGTTAAATGAAGAAAATGAAACCTTGAACATAGCATGATTTTCAAGCATGGTTATATTTGGTTAATGTAATGTAATAGATGACCAAATGAATAGTGAATTTTGTATTGGTAAAACAAATAGGTAATATGATTTATATAATGCATTTATGATCGGTTTGGACAAAATGAGGTGATTATGTGCAATTGGTTTTGTTAGTATTATTTATGCATGAATTTTTATTTGATGTACAATTGAAGTGTAATTTGGTTTGAAAATTTTGCACATTATTTAAGTTACATTATAGTATTATTCGGCTATATGGTTATGACATTGAAGTTGATTATGAGTTTAGACAATCATTATTGTATTAGTATGTTTGATTTGTAATATGCACACATGAATGTCATGTTAATTAAATGTATTGACATATAATCAATAATTGTGTTTGAATGTATTAATATTTATACGTGGAATTTGTTATGCAAATATCTATGTTATGATTTGATTAGTCGAATGCTATATCAGAGATGTAAATATATTTCATTTATTTGAGTTGTATTATCTTAGGAATAAATATCAACGAGTGATATCTTTTAAACTATGTATGGTCTGGTAATGCCTTATAACCCTAATCTGGTGACAGATACGGGTTAGGGATGTTACATTTGATTGGTATTAGAGCTACAGTTTAGTCGATTCTAGGACTGACGTAGCACGTGTGAGTCTAGCTATACATGCCATATTATATACTACGATACTGCGATAGTGTGATGACTTCTGACATTTGGAAATGTGTTTTCGTATAGTAAATGGATCCCGACAGTGCTGTAGCTGATGATGTCGAGAGTATAGTGCCTGCTCCCACGCAAGGGACAACACGATTGATTCTCAACCAACTTCGAGTAACCAAGAGGGAAGGCTAAACAAGCCTTTTACCAAATGATGAACGACTGGTTTACTCAATATATTCGGACTAGTCTGGGTGCACAACAACCTCCATCCCCAATTAATCCATCTTCGATACCTGCTATACCTCAAGTGAGTGATCCGTTGAGATTGCTTAAGCCTCCTGTAGATAAAATCAGAGAACACGGGGCTGAAGAGTTCAAAGCCACTAATGATGATGATGCTGAGCGAGCTGAATTCTAGCTTGATAATACTATTCGTGTGTTTGATGAACTATCTTGTTCCCCGGATGAATGTTTGAAATGTGCCATATCTTTGCTACGAGACACTGCATATCACTGGTGGAATACACTAGTATTGGTGGTTCCAAAAGAATAGGTGACCTGGGACTTCTTTCAGACTGACTTCCGTAAGAAATACATTAGCTAGAGATTTATCGACCAGAAACGCAAAGAATTTCTAGAGTTGAAACAGGGTTGGATGACCGTGACAGAATATGAGTAGAAATTTGTGAGACTCAGTCGATATGCCTGCAAGTGTGTTTTGACCGAAGCTATCATGTGTAAAAGATTTGAAGAAGGGTTGAACGAAGACATTAAACTGCTTGTTGCCATACTTGAGATAAAAGAGTTCGTAGTACTAGTTGAGTGAGCCGAAGAGCTCGGGAAAGAGAAAAGATGACTTTGAAGCTAGAGATTCATGTAAGAGATCGTCGAATAAGTCATTTCAGTCAACATCGAAGAAGTTTCGAGATGATTTTAGCTATTCTAAGGCTACTTCGGGTTATTCTCGATGGGATCAGGATAGACCACCTGTGAGCTCGAGAGCTACCTTAGTAGCTAGTGTGGGTAATGTCAAATCAAATCAACCCGAGTGTAAACATTATGGTAAATGACATCCTGGCAGTTGTAGATTGTATGATCGAGCTTGTTTCAAATATGGATCGATGGATCATTATATTCGTGAATGCCCTGAGTTAGCTGAACAAAATCCAGTACAAAATACGAGATTGGGTAACACTGTAGCTCGAGGTAGACCACCCAAAATTACGGGTAATGTGAGTAACAGTCATATGTTTAAATTTTCCTGAACTATATCCACATACTAATTCTTCATTATTTACTGTTTTAACTTTTAAAATACATTCCCAATAATTTTTTGATGTATCTATTTCTATGTAACACCCTTCGCCCGTATCCCTCGCCGGAACAGGGTTCGAGGTGCTACCAGATTTAAACTCATCCATTTATATAAAAATAGACCGTAAAAATTTTTGATCAATTTTAAATTTTTCATACACACGTATATTATCCTTTAATCAGGCTTACAAGGCCCAAAATATTCATGAGGCATTATTAAATATTTACCAATATCTTAGTCTTGTATCATTTACTTACTCAACTTTACAACCCTATACATGCCATAGACTCAAAACACTAAGATTTACTTACGCCGATAGCATAGACTTGACAATGTGATAATATCTTTAACGGCCTCCAACCCGAGCTAACGTAGCAACCCTAGGGAATATGGGAAAGAAAAGGGGAGTAAGCTTTACGCTTAGTAAGTTCATAAGAAAACAATAAGCAACTCATTAACAAGTTTTATCAATGTTTACAACATAATCACAAATTCACTACAAGTTGTCTTCCTAAGCAATAGTCACTAAATTATTTATAACTGGAGCTAAAAAACTCCAAATAATTTGCCGTTAATTTTCCCTGAAAATAGACTCATATATATTTCATCCATAAAATTTTCAGAATTTTTGGTTTGTCCAATCGATACCAGAATTTTCTTAAAGTTTCCCCTGTTTCATTGTTTGACTAATCTGACCACTCTTCACTACGAATCAAATTTCTCATTGTACAGAATTCAAAATATGTTATCTTTGATTTCATTTGAAACTAGATTCATTAAGAAGTCTAAGAATATAAATTTTATCTTATAACCAGTTTTATACAAATTATAATGATTTTCTAAAAACAGAACAGGGGACCCCAAAGTCATTTGACTCTATCCCACGCCACTTCAAATATCTCATTATCAGCAATTCTTTTGCTTACACGGTTTCTTTTATAAGAAACTAGACTCATTAATATTTAATTACATAATTTATTAAGCTTCTAACTCAACTCCAACAATTTATGGTGATTTTCCAAAATCACGTTACTGCTGCTGTCCCAAGCAGATTTATTACAAATTTACTCTTTCACACATTCTTTGCATTCACATTATTTAAACATGTATATCACCAATCAATTTCATCACATATCTATAATTTCACTTAAGCATAATCTCAATACAATACATCATGCTCAATGATTCGCACACAAACGTTCAAATTAGCAATTATAAGATGATTCCGCACATAGTCCACCCTTATCGATAATTTACGATGGTTTTGCCCTTACTGACATATATGACATAGGCATTTTCACCTATGCTTCTCATTTCACATTCATGATTCAATTCCGATCGATCTAACATGCATAAGTATATATCACATACCTGGCCAACTTAATGCATTGAACAAATTCAATTACCGATTTAACACAAGGTCTCATAAACAATTCATATAATATAGCATGTATACCTGTTCACTTTGCTCTATTTAATCATTCAATCGCAATTTATAATTTCCCTTTGAATCATTCGATATTTTGCACACTAAGTGTCATTCTCAATATCTCGCACACTAAGTGCCATTCTCAATATTTCGTACACTGAGTACCATCTTTGATTGCCCCGCACACTAAGTGCCACATTTTGTCAATATGTCGTCAGACATTAAAATATTCATGTACATAAAATTTATTCGATATTAAAGCATTAGAAACATAAATTTAACAATGCTTATTGCATACGAACTTACCTGGCTAAATTGTAGAGATACCAAAGTTCAGGGGCATTTTGGTAATTTTCTCATTTTTATCGATTTTCCACCCGATCTTGATCTAAATTAATAATTTCATTCAATATATTAATTTAGACATTAAAACACCTCATTTCATACAATTTGGTCATTTTTTTCATTTTTACAAAATTACCCCTAAAGTTTTACTTTTATTCATTTTAGTCCCTGAGCTCAAAACATGCAAATTAACCATTTTTAACCATAATTAAGCTTAGCCAAATGTTCATGGTATCAAAACAGTCCATAATTCACTTTATGCCAAAATTATAGTTTTGCCCTTAATATTTCAACTTCTTTACAATTTAGTCCCTATATCATAAAAATGCAAATTCATGAAATTGAGTAAAATTCTACTATAGAAGAATATCACTAGTGTCTCTAGCAGCCCACACATTTCATTTATTTGACATTTTAACCATAAAGTTTTCACATTTATCAATTTAGCCCTTAATTGTCAATTTCACAAAAAATCACTTAACAAAAAGTGTTTAACTATCAACAAGGACTCATATTCTTCCATTAAACTTCAAAGCCCTATTATACTCATCAATGGAAAATATCAAACTATTCAATGGTTTTGCAAAATAGTCCCCTCATTAGATAGATTAAGCAACAACGATCCCGAAAATATAAAAATAATTAAAAACGGGACTAGAAATGCCTACCATGCATTAGCTGAAAGTTGGAAGCTTCTTCCATGGCTTCTCAAGCCTTCATATTCGGCTGGTAAAAAGAGAATGAAAAAGATGACACCTTGATTCTTTTATTATATTCATTTTATTATTATTTTTAACCAATTTACAATATTAACCTTTATACACTTTATTTATTACACCAAATGCCAAGCCATCATATCCCACTATCTCTTTAATGGGCTAATTACCAAATAAAGACTTCTACTTTTAAGTTCTATATCTATTTAATACCTTTAGGTTATAGAACACAACTTTTGCACTTTACACAATTTAGTCCTTTTTGCTTAATTAACTATCGAAACGATAAAATTTTTCAACGAAACTTTAATACCATCTTATTGCCACTACGTAAATATTTATAAAAATATTTACGACTCGGTTTATAGAAACAAGGTCCTGATACCTCATTTTCTAAACCCACTTGACCTTAGAATCATACCACTTGAATTTAATAAATCGCTTATAAAACAAAAATCACAATATCAAAAACATTTTTAAAATCACAATTAACTCGTAAATATTAAATATAATATTTTCCAACCTACTCGTTCGGATTTGGCGGCCCCGAAACCACTGTTCTGATCAACTCTAAAAATAGGCTGTTACATTCTAAGATTAATTTATCACCTTGTTTGGGTAAATAAACCTTTGGAGTATAATTTATTTCTGATTTTAAATTTTTTATAATTTCTAAATCTTTTTTTCATATAGTTTACCAATTTTTTTAGATAAGTTAGGAAGAAATTTCTTCCATAATTGACTATTCCTAAAAATTGTTGAAGTTGTTTTCTATCTTCAATATTTTCAGGAAATTCTTTTATTTTTATTATAATATGATGTAGTTTAAGACCATCTGCTGATAAATTTAATCCTCAAAATTCTATTTCTATTTTTCTAATTCTATTTTCTTAGTACTCAAAATAATTCCATGTTTTTGAGAAATAATATTTAAATATTTTCTATGTTTTTTAGTGTATCTGAAAATATTAAAATATCATCTATATAAACTACACAAAATTTTTTATATTTATTAAATATAGAATCCATCCATCTTTGGAATATTTGAGGTGCATTACATAACCCAAATGACATTACTCTCCATTGATAATGACCATTAGGTGCACTAAAGGCTGTTAAAGGCTTGGATTTTTCTGTTAGCATTATTTGCCAAAATCCTGATTTACAATCAAATTTACTAAAATATTTTTCTTGTTTAGCCTGATTAATTAAAACATCTTTTCTTGGGATAAAATATCCATCAAAAATAATATTTTGGTTTAGTCTTTTATAATTAATTACCATCCTAGCTTTTCCCCTTTTTATTGTAGCATGGTTTTTACCATAAAGGCTGGACTAGAATGTGGACTATTAGTTTTTTCTATTAATCCTTTTTCTACTAATTCTTTGATTTGTGTATCAAATTCATCGATATCTTGTTTAGTATAGATCATAGGTATAACTCTAACAATTTTATTAGGATTTTCTAATTTTATTTCACAATATCTCAAACTATTTTGCCATAATTTTAATTATCTTCTAAAATTTTAAACAACCAATGACTTGTTTCTAGTTGTTTAATTTGTTCTTTTCTTATTGGTATAAATCCTTTATCACACACAAATTTATGATTTTCTACTAAAGGTATTTTTACAGAAGTTTTTTCTGCTGACAATATTACTAAGTTTTTATCAATAGAAAAAGGTAAATGATGATATATGAAATTATTTCCTAATAATATGTCTCCATGCATTTCAGGAAAACACAATATTTAAGGAATTACAAATCTTACATTATTTATGTAAATTGGTATATTTCTAGCCTTAAATTGAATTATGGTTTCTTTACAATCTATTCCTATGACTCTAATTGGATTTTTCATTAATTCCCATTTTTCTACAGGAATGACATTTTCTCTACAACTACTGATGGTAGCGCCAGTATCTAATAATGCATGTAAAGAATATGTTTTATATTCTCTAAATTGAAATGTAATTTCTATATATGTATAATATTTCCTAGGTTGGAAATTTGAGAATGTCATAATATCATTTTTTCCCATTTTCAATTGTTGAATAATTGTAGAAGATTGTATATCTTCTATTCTAGTATTTCTAGAAATTCTACTATGTTCAGTAGGAAAAATAGGTATTTGAACTGTTTTCATTCCTATTGGTGTTGAGTTTGTACTTATATTATCCTCATCTTCCTCTGTTTAAGTATTTGAAGGTAATACTAAATTATCATTTGGATTGGTTATAGCATTATTTTTAAAATATAATCTATCCCCTGATGACATATATTCTATAGTACTTATAGGTTTTGAAGTACTAGCACCACTTATTATATCTATCGTCCAATCTCTTAGTATTGATAAATCTTTTAAATGTAATAATTTTGACTGAATTTCTGTAGTAAATTTATTAGGTTCAAATTACTCAATTATTTTATTATTAATCTCCTTAATTTCTACTTCTGCCGTAGTGGTATATTCATTAATAGAAGTCCAACTTATTGCTAGATCTTCTACTAAATCATTAATTTTAGAATTTTTTGTCTGAATTCTTAAACATAAACACTCTTCTATTAGAGGATCTGTAATAGATATAAAATAATTTGGTTTAACTTTAAAACCTATTACACCAGTATGTAAATTATACTGAATACTTCCAATAAGTGCTTTTATTGGATTTTCAAATCTTTTATCTAATAAAACTGCTATTATAGGTATATCATGACCTGTTCTAAATAAAGCTCTAATTGTTATCATAATTATACCTAAATGTATATATCTAACTTGAGGGTATTTCTTTTTAATCCTCTTGATTTTATCTTTAGTAAATAATGGGATTTTTGTTAATCCTCCTCTAGTGTCTTTAGCGACTATATTGTTACTAATTTTCTCTATATGTCTTTGACTCCATATTTTAAACTTTGATATTTTATATATTTCTTCTTTAGAAATATGATTTTTATTTATTTTTTCTATCATTTTATCAGAAAAGTCTTTTTTTTCTCCGATTAAATTTCCTAATTTTATATCTTGTTGCTCAGACTTAGAAATTTCTTCTAATTGATTTTTAAAACTACTTCCTACATTAAAAATAAATATATATTCTTTATTATCTGAATCAGAATTTGTTTCTGATAGTAATTCATATAATATTTCTTCAGGATTTATTTCCTCTTCATAGAAGATTTCTAAATCTTGTTCTTCAAGACTTTTAATCATTTTTTAGCACTTTTTCCTTTGTTAAGACAATTTGGTGCTATATGACCTTCATCACATATAAAACATTTACGTATTTGTTTTTTAGGTTTTTTAGAAGTTTTTCTTCTAACATATTTTTTCTTTTTCTTATTATTACCAGTATATCTTTTATTTCCTGGTTTCCATCTAATTAATTTATATTTTCTATTTTTCTTTCTATGTTTTTTATAAGTATTAGGACGTGTTGTTTTACATCCAAACTCCCATTCATTTTCTAAAATTTTTGTACAATGACTATAACTTAATTTATTTTTTACTTATTTAGAAGCTTAGTTTGTAAACAATGGAAAGTTATTCTTTCTTTCGCAAAGTTTATCCTATTTCCTTTAGAATATATATTTTCTTTTGCTACTCCTGCTTCTTTACTATGTTTATCTAAATAAGATACATATTTCTTTATACATATCTCATCCCATGGTGGGGGTAATTTATGAAAATATTGGTTTTTCCAAAATTCTATATTTTCATTTTTTAGCTTTTGATATTCATGAAGAAATTTTTTAGAAAATTCTTCTAGATATCTTATATCACATAATTTAATTTTTGACAAAGTATAACTAGATATACTATCCTAATCTTTTTTTATCAAAGTATCCACAAAATTCTGTTTTTAAAATATTTGTTAATCCTTTTAAAAGATCTTTAGGAGTACCTATCTGATTAATTAATTGTCCTTTTTAGACTTTTCCTACATCAGATTCTTCCCAACGTCTTAAAAATTATAAAACATCACCTTGAAAAGTTCCTACAAAATAATTTAAGAATTTTTCTTTTGACCAAGTATTGTTGTTGTTTACAACAATTGTCATTGATTGTGCCCAATCATCTATAGTTTTTTCATAGTCTGATATTGAAATATTAGTTAAGTCTAAATATATTCCTCCTTGGGCCACATTTCTTTTATTTAAATCATTTATCCTATATGGTATAGGTATAGTTTGACTTGGTTGTTGATTAGAAGATTCTCCTGTATATTCGGTTTTAATTTCATTAGTAGCTATATTTTCAGTTTGATTACCAAAAATCCTAGTTGTATTTTCAATTCTCTTGTATATTCGGTTTTAATTTCATTAGTAGCTATATTTTCAGTTTGATTACCAAAAATCCTAGTTGCATTTTCAACTGTCTCAAAATCTTTATTTAAAGTTCTCAGATAATCATCTTTTTGAATATCTGATTCTATTTTTCTTTTACCATAAGGATCTATTTGTTCAATATCCATTGGTTCTAGAATTTCCATATTTTCTTCCTCATCTGTTGAAGTATTTTCTTCATCAGATTTATAACTAGTAACCTTTAAATCTTCTTGATTATCAAAATTACTAGAACTACTACTTTCTGTAGTATCATAATTTAACATGTAATGATAATTAAATAAAGTAAACAGATCTTCATGTCTTTTTATAAAGTTCTTCTATTAATTTTAAATATTCTACTCTTTCATTTTAATATGTACTTTTAGTAAATCTAATTTTCCAATGTTCTATAAGTTCTTTATAAGATTGAAAATCATATTTTTGTTGTGTAATATATTTTCTTTTTTTGTTTTTTTAGATTTTTTTATTTCTATTAATAGTAGAAGATGACTCTTCTGAAGAAGTTTCTTCTTCCTCAGATAAGTTAAAATTATATTACTATTACCATAATACAAAGGACCTAAATCTATGTCTGACTCTATATTATTATTAACAATAACCTGTTCTAATTTATTATTAACTTCAGATAAGATTTCTTTAGATTTGTTGTTCAAGTCTAATTCCTTAATATCTCCTAAATGATTTACCTTTTCTTCTATATTACTTACTTTATTATATAATTTATTATAATAAATAGATGTTATATCCATTAAACTATTAAATCCTTTACTAAGGGCCGGAATACTATTTTCTTGCTTAGAATCTATATGCATAATATGATTGCAGGTTTTATCTTTATATAAACAATCTGTTTCTTCCATGTTATTTATCTATGGTACCTAAAACCGTCTGTTATGTTATTTGTCTTAACAAACAAGAGCCTAACGTCTCTTACTCAGACTTAAACAGGCAAAAGAAAGAGAAAATAACAGATATATGGGTTTTTAGATAAATAACCATAGAATTAACTAAATTGTAAATTAAAGATAAGAACTTACAATGGATATTATGATATCAGTTTTCCAAGAATCGTTACTCCGAGGCCTCTGATACCAATTACTGGGAATAAGGGATGCGGAAGATAATTTTTATTAAAAATAAAGGATGGTTATTACAAAGAGAGAATACTCAAAGAAAGATATAAGAAAAACTAAAATCTTTTTCGATGCCTTGTTTAGGCTTCATACATGGCTATTTATAGCAAAATTCCTAAACTTTATTTAATTTTTCTTCAATCCCAAACAGTGTTTCTGATAAGGATCACTTTATTGTAGCTTCCATGTATCCTGGCAAATTTATTGTGGCTTCCACGTATCCTTGCATTTGTCACATCACCTCTTTGTTTGTACATAGATGCCTTGCTTTTTAAGTTACCTCCTGTCTTGAATTTCTTCCACGTGGCTAGCTATTTTCTCTTTATCCTTCTTGGATGTTATTGAGATTCCAAGTCTCTATTTCATCTAAGTGTAATGATTCTGGTGACAGTCTTGGTGAATTCCAAGTCTCCTACGTGTTTTTGATTTCATCGATTATGTTCGATGGAAAATCATCAATCTCTATATTAGCTATCTTTTTTAACAGCTTTAAAGATTCTTCATCTCTATTTTTCTAGATATTTCCAATCTCGTCAGCCACTATTCTTCTTCCATCAGTCCAAAGTTTATAACTCTAGTGTTGAAGTACATGCTGAACTGTTCTTATTAAATCAATCCATGTTTGGATCTGATAATAGTTAAAATTATTGTAACACTTGTCAATATTTTTGATCAAGTGTTCCTTGTTTTCTTTGACAGCTGATAACTTGGGGCCTCCAATCATTCTTTGAATAATCCAAATTTGATATGGCTGATAAAATCTTTCTTTTTCAACAATACCAATAAGACTACTCATTTGAATATAGAAATAATAATAAAAATCATTTTGATTTACTATTTTTGATAATATATTCTTAATAATTGCAAGAAATTCTTTTAATAAGTTAAAAGAAAAATTTTGAACAACTATTTATTTAACAAAACCTCATTCAATACTGCTTATATCAAATAGTTCGTGATCAATTCTAAACTTTATAGCAGGAGTTTCTTCTCCTAATTCATTCATAAAAACATATGCTTATAACAAATGGTTCGTGATCAAGACTAAAGATATGGCCGTTAGATCCGAGGCTCGAGCACCCGCTAGAGCTTATGTTATTCGTGCACGCAAGAAGGCCTCATCTCCAGATGTTATTACTGATACATTCACTCTCTATGATACTAGTGTAATTGCATTGATTGATCCTGGTTCGACTCATTCTTATGTGTGTGAGACTTTAGTATTCAGTAAGACTCTACCTGTTGTGTCTACTGAGTTTGTGATTAGAGTATCAAACCCTTTGGGCCGGTGTGTTCTGGTTGACAAAGTGTGTAAGAGTTGTCCTTTGATGATTCGGGAATTGTGTTTTCTAGCTGATTTGATGTTGTTGCCATTTGATGAGTTCGACATAATTCTGGGTATGGACTGGTTGACTTTGCATGATGCTGTTGTAAACTGCAAAAGAAAGACTATTGATTTACGGTGCTAGAATGATGAGATTATTCGGATTGAATCTAATGATTTGAATGGTTTAGTAGCAGTGATATCTTCGATGCTAGCTCAGAAATATGTGAGAAAAGGTTGTGAAGCTTATTTTGCTTATGTGCTTGATAATAAAGTGGGCAAAAGAAAGATTGAATCAGTACCTGTTGTGTGCGAGTAACCAGATGTGTTTCCTAAAGAATTTTCTGGTTTGCCACCTATTCGAGAAGTTAAGTTCGGTATTGAATTAGTGCCAGGGACGACTCCAATATCGATTACTCTCGTACAGGATGGCAGCTACTGAATTAAAATAATTGAAAGTTAGTTGCAAGAGTTGACAGATAGAGGTTTCCTCTTTAAGAACCTGAGTTTGAGCCTTCTCCTCCTCCTCTTTTATTTTGATTTTCAAATTTCGATAAAATATTAGGAAAATTCCAGATGATGCCCCTAGGGTTTACAAACCCTACAAATTTAACCAATTATTTCCTAATTAGAATTGATATCTTTCCATTCCTCAAAATTCTAATAGAATTAAAATTCCACCTTTTTTTTCTCTTCTTTTCTTAATTAGATTTTCATATTGTCCCTTTTCAAATCTTAATAGAATTTGCTCTCCATCTTTCTATTTATTCTATTTTTATTTTCTTCCCTTTTCTTTGTACCATATTTTCATCTTAAATGTTGTTGATTACTTTGTAGCCCTGAATCAAATTGTTCCTCATTCATTTTCTATCACAATTTAGATTTGTCATCAATAAACATTCGTTATCTTTTCCAAGAATCGATAAGTACATCTAATTTATGATGTATAGATCTTGTATTTTAGTAGAATTTTTATTCGACATTAATCTTTCAATTCAATTACTTAATCTTTTTCAATTCTTGCCCATTCTTTCAACAATCTTGATGAATCTTGAAATCAATAGTTAACTCGTGTATAAATGTCATTTGAAAGACTTGTTTGAAGCACGTTGATCATATTTGATCGTAAGGGATGTCATTCGAGCTTAGCAAATTGGGGTAAATTGTACCTAGGATTATGGCCACATGGGCATGTGGACCATAGTATGGACTACATGGCCCCTCACACAGCTATGTTCCCAGGAAACCCTAGGCTAATTCGAATCTCACACAACCAAGAACCCTTCACGTGGCCATGTCTCCCCTGTAGCTTAATTTTGTAATTTCCACATGGCCATAGTTTGTTACACGACCTAGCCACATGGCCGTGTAACTCCTTCACATAGGTTATAGCATCACACATGGCTTGGCCACACAGTTGTATGCCTCTTTTTTTTTCAGATTTTATAATTTTTCCTAAAATTTTTTGAGTTATTCAGTCTAGTCCCTAAATGGTTACCAAACTATTTTTAATGTTTTATTTTATTTGACTTTTATTTTATTCAATTAAGTCCCTAATGATATGAATAGTGTTAGGATCCATGACCTAATTGACTGAATTAAAATTATATATATTTTCATGAATTGTGATTAATACATATGTCGATTAAATTTGTATTTGAGACTATACATACAACATGCCTTATGTTACCATTAAACCGAACACAAATTAAGCATGGCTTTTTCTACTGAATTGATCTGTTATAAGAATATTATTTGCTATTGTATCAAATTGTTATAAGCATATTGATTGCCACTGTATTGTTCTATTAAAGTGCATATTAAATGCTATTGCGTATATCTATTTTGAGCATGTCATATTGCATTACATGGGGTGGGATGATACGTACTGTAACATCCCAAAAATTGAGGGTTAGAAGAATCAAGTTTGTGACTCAAGATAGAGTGGTCATGCTCTAATCTTTGAGATTATCTATGCCTTTTTAGGAAATAAATGAGATATTGGTTTGTTTGCTAAGTGTTAGTGAAATGTTCCTTGAAACCTGAGTTCAAATCCCTTCTATCGCACCATTTTTATTATTTTACAAAATTTGCATCAAAACCTAGTATGTGACATGTCTTGTTTTTAAAATAAATATTCCAAAATTATTTCAAGAAGGAAATAGCCTAGTGGTGAAAAGACATATGAGAAAGCATTGAAATTAGATTAAGGTCTTAAGTTCGAAATGTTTCCTTTGTAAAATAATTAAGTTTTGCAAAATCTCTTGTGTTTTTAATGTGTGTGCCATCCATACCATTAAACCCTAGGTATAAATACAATTCTTTTTTGTTATATTTGTCAGCCTTTATGTTAATTTTTCCCTACCCTATCCGTTCACCCTCTTCCTCTCCTTTTTTCTCTTCAATTTTCTTTCTTTCTTCCCTTGTGTGCCACCACCCAAGCCACCAAGATTTACCATCAATTTCTCTTCTTTTTGTAATGTGTTTTTCTGCCATTATTTTCCTCTTATTGCTATCATTTTATCATAAAATTTCCAACCTTAAATCTGAAATTTTAGCACTCAAGATCAGCCTCCATTAATGCCCTAAAAGAACTCCATTGCCGCCCCTTTCACTTAGCTTGTGTAAGTTCTTGTTTTCTTTCAATTTCTTGATGAATCATGTGAATTAAAAAACCAAACTTCCATATCCGGAATTTGGGGGATTTTTAAATATTTAATGGGTATTTTCTAGATTTTTACACATCTTGGCATTCTCATATGAAAATAACCTCAACTCTTCCAACTCATCAAGCTGTAGCATCCTTCTCTCACCGGCTTGCTTAAGATCCAAATTTAATTATTTCAAGGCCTATTATGCTTTATTTTCCAATTTAATTGGAAAATGACATGTCTTTCCAAAAACTAGTTGATAGGGAGTCATTCGTAACGGTGTCTTAAAAATACTTCAATAGGCCTATAGAACATTATCGAGCCTTCGAGACCAATCTTTCTTGTTAGGGCGCACTACCCTTTCAAGAATACCTTTGATTTCACGATTCACCCTTTCAACTTGTCCATTTGACTATGGGTGATAGGCAGTAGCAATTTTATGTTTCATGTCGTACTTGTCAAGCAACCACTTAAGCAATTTATTTACAAAGTGAGATCCTTTATCGCTAATTATAACTCTAGGAGTCCCAAACTGTGTAAATACATGCTTATGTAGGAATCACATGACTACCTTAGCATCATTTTTTGGGTATGCCTCGGCTTCAACCCATTTGGATACAATACAATAGCTGCCAAAAATATATTTGCTCTTATAAGAGGAAGGAAACAGGCCCAAAGAATCAATGCCCCATACGTCGAATAGTTCAACCTCTAAAATATTTTTCAAGGGAATCTCATTCCTCCTTGATATGTTTCTAGTTCTTTATCATCTATCATGGCTTTTCACATATGCATATGTATCCTTAAACAATGTAGGGCAAAATAATCCTGCTTGTAAAATCTTCGTTGCAGCGTGGGAACCACCAAAGTGTCCCTTACTCAGAGATGAATGGCAATATTACAAAATTTCGTCAATCTCACTTCCAGCTACGCACTTCCTGATTATGTTATCTATACATTATTTAAACAAAAACAGATCCTCCCAGAAATAATATCGACTATCATGAAGGAATTTCTTCCTTTGTTAGTATGTCATTTCTCGAGGAATTATTCCACATGCTAAATAATTGGCAAAATAAGCAAACCAAGGTGTTTTGTGAATTCGACTTACCTTGAAGATATGCTCATCAGGAAAATTCTCATTAATTAGAACATGTGAAGAAGTTACCTCATTTTGTTCCAGCCTCGACAGATGGTCAGCTACTTGATTTTCAAAATATTTTCTGTCTTGGATCTCAAGGTCAAATTCTTGGAGAAAAAGTATACAACAAATTAGCCTCAAATTAGCATATTTCTTTGTGAGTAAATACTTTATAGACGCATGATCCATAAACACTGTAACTTTGGTACCTACAAGATATGAACGGAACTTGTCAAAAACAAAAACTATAGCAAAGAGTTCTTTTTCAGTTATCGTATAATTGATCTAGGCTCCTGTCAAAGTTTTGCTTACATAGTAGATAGGGTGAAACACTTTGTTTCTTCTGTGACCCATCACAGCTCCAACTTAGAAATTGCTTGCATCATACATCAACTCAAAAGGTGAGTTCCAATCTGGTGTAACAGTTATTGGGGCTAAGATTAACCGACTTTTTAATTCCTCAAAAGCTTCTAAACATGTTTTGTTAAAAAAAATATCTTTTTCTAAAAGCATACACAAAGGTTTAGAAATTTTTGAAAAATCTTTGATAAATCTATGATAAAAACCAACATGGCCTAAGAAACTTCTAACTCTTTCCACACTAACATGGCCTACGATAAAAAGCATCCACTTTTAGTTTATCCATTTTAATTCTGTTTTTGGAAATTTTATGTCCTAAGACAATTCCCTCCTTAACCATAAAATGACATTTCTCCTAATTAAGGACAAGATTCGTCTCCTCGCATCTTTTTAGTACCTTAGCCAAATTACTCAAACAAACATCATAAGTGTTACCAAAAAAAAAAAAAATTATCCATGAAAACTTCAACAAAATTTTCAACCATATTAGTGAAAATTGCCATCACATATCGCTAAAAAATGGCAGGTGCATTACATAAGCCGAAAGGCATTCGCCTAAAAGCAAATGTACCATATGGGCAGGTAAAAGTAGTTTTATTTTGGTTGTCTGGGCTACAACTATCTGGTTCTATCCCGAATATCCATTTTAAAAGTAGTAAAATTCATTACCTGCTAGTCGATCTAACATCTGATCCATAAAAGGCAACAAAAAATGATCTTTGCGAGTGGCTTTGTTCAACTTTCTGTAGTCAATATATATTCTCCAACCCATGACAGTTCTCATTGAGACTAACTCGTTATGTTCATTCCCAAAAATCATGATTCCACCTTTCATTGGTACACATTGTACCAGACTTACCCTATAACACCCCTAACTCGTATCCGTTGTTGGACTAGGGTTATGAGGCATTACCAGACATACTGAAACATTTAATAATCAATTCAAAATTATCATCCACACGTCATAGCATCATAGTCAAACTTCATCATAAAGTCCCATTCTTAGGTTATCGAGACCTTAAACATGCTTTAGGAAGGGGTTGGGACTAAACCGAGCACATAAAAAATTTCTCAGAAACTTAACAAATTTTCAAAGTTATAGAGGTCACACGCTCGTGTGAACAGGCCGTGTGCCTTACACGATATTAGACACACTCGTGTGTCTAAGTCGTGGCAAAACAGGGCATAATGCCTTGGCTGTGGTCGAAACTGACTTAGGTCACACAACTAACCACACGCCCGTGTGTCTAGCCCGTGTACCATTCGAAATAGCCACACTCGCCCGTATGCCTTGGCCGTGGTCGAAACTGACTTGGGTCACACAGCTAACTACACGCCTGTATGTCTAGCCCGTGTACCATTCAAATTAGCCACACACGCCGTGTGCCAAGGCTGTGGGCCACACATGGCCACCAGACACGCCCGTGTGTCTAGGCCGTGCTCAAGACTGACTTTAAATTGTTAGACTACCCCAGGGGACGCACGACCGTATAACATGACCGTGTATCGCACACGGTTGAGACACACACCCGTGTCTCTACCGGTGTGGATAAAAAGAGGCTATTTACAAAGCCAATTTTCTACCCTTAATGGCCATCCCTACAAGTCCATAATCAAGCATCATATAATCAACATTTTCAGCCAAATTCAACTCCAAACATATGTCAATCAATTAATTTCATATTCACTCTCTATACCAAAATATACCAAAAATCACATCCCAAATTCGTTCACTAGTATGTGATCAACATCTCAAATTACCATATCAACCTCATACCAAGATTATACCAAATCTATAACTAAAACGTTACTCAACCAATCATGTAACCAAGACACCATACATACATACCATGAAACATACTTTCCAAAATGAACTTATACCATGCCCGAATATACACAACATTAACAAGCCATTTTCGCATGGCTATATATACAAATCAAAATGAACCATATCGAAACTAGCCTATACATGCCACATAACCAAAAACTCAAAGCTTTTATTTACTGAAGTGATAACCAGATAGTTTGATGAGATCTCCAACGACTTCCAACCGAGCAAGTCACCGAAACTCTATAAGCATAGGAAAAACACACACAGTAAGCTTAGAAAGCTTAGTAAGCCATAAGCAAATAAATCGTCTCAATGATATTTATAATTCAATTTAATCAGGTCAAATTTAGCAAATCTCAACCACATATATATATTATCATACTCGTAAATTCATATGTCCATATTAAGTAACTCCACTTATCTTATATATTAATGAACATATAACTATGCTTTCAAATTTGAATAACAACTGTTAGCTCAATCATATAAATCAAGCTCGCACATATTCCTTATATCGCCAACCAAACCACGGTCATTTATTACAAATCATTTATAAAGTTATATCCACTTCTTTATAAAACTTCCAAACTCAAACATCATAATTCCCTTATCACATAAACCAAATTCGCATACATGAATCATATAGTCAACCAAGATCAACTTTATTTTACTAATCATATATTATACACAAAGCATACTCCAAGTTAACCATTTTAATTTCATTATTCATTCAAATTTTTGAACCAAACAATCATACATCAAAACCATGTTTCATGTTTCATAATTCTCATGTCCGAAATAGAGGACCACAATTTCATATAATGAGCGTATATAACACCTCATTCATTTGTATAAATTCATATCATTCGTTGTAATATATTTTATGTATGAGCATATGAAACATACTCACCTTTCATTTCTGAATTTCATAAATAAATCACACGTACCTGAATCAAATATTGTTTCACATAGTTATTCATTTCTCGGAATGCCCGTTGAACTTTTCGGAATCAATAAGGATACTCGAATAGCTCATAAGCTCATACAATGTCAGCATCCCAGACGTGGTCTTACATGTAATCAAATACCGATGCCACTGTCCCAGACAGGGTCTTACACAAAATCATATACGATGTCGATGTCCCAGACATGGTCTTACACGTAAATCACAAATCAATGCCAACGTCCTAGACGTGGTCTTACACAATAACACATATTGGAATCCTATGTTATGACATATGTATCCTAACTATTCCTATGGTTCGTACGGGGCTTTTCAGATGTCGTCACATTATCAGAACTTATTTAATTTCACATATTCAATTAATCCACGCTCGGAACAGTTTTTCCAAAGCTCAATTCAATTCAACAACATATATATATTTCTTTACAACTCAATTCAGCACATATAATGTAGATTTTTTTTATTTAACAACATTTATTTACTTATAAACTTACCTCGTACGGACACGAATAGACCAGAACGACTATTCGACAATTTTTTATTTTCCCCGATCCAAATCCTATTTCCTCATTTCTTGATCTAATTCAATACAAATTTGGCTTTTTTAATAACATATTCATTCAATTTCATCCAAAAATACATAATTTGGACATTTTGCATTTTAGCCCTTAACATTTCACATTTTCACAATTTAATCCTTATTTCAAAAGAACACAAAATACTCAAAATTTCACTATGCCCATGTTAGGGCAAATTCACCTTGGGTCCCTAGCAACCCATCAATTCAATTTATTTCACATTTTGACCCCTCAATTTACAAATTCCTCAATTTACAAATTTCTTAATTTAGTCCTTAATACACATTTTTATCAAAAATAACTTAATAAAACTTGTTAATCTATCCTCAAAAATTCATATTTCATCATCAAGCATTCAATAGCTCAAATACTCATAAATGGAATTTCACAAAATCATAGAAAAATTCAAAAATTAAGGCATGGGCTAATTAGAACACAAAGCAACAATCTCAAAAAACGTAAAAATTATCAAAAACTGAGCAAAGAAAATACTTTAATCAAGAATTTAAATGGCCGAACCCTAAAGCTCTAAAATGGCTTGTTCTTCTTCACCATTCAGTTGAAACAAATGTTTTTGCATGCTTCCATTATGTTTTCTTTGTTTTAATACACTTTATTCACAATTTATAACATTAACCTTTTAATTTAAAACAAATTTCAACAACACCAACTCCCATAAATGTCCACTAACACTTAAATGGTTTAATTACCATTCAAGTACTCAAAAAATTAAAATCTATAGTCATTTAATGCATTTAACTTATAGAATTTAACTTTTACGCTTTATACGATTAAGTCCTTTTTATAAAACTGAGCACACAAACGATAAAATTTTCACACATATCACATACCATGTTGTAAACACAGAAAATAATATTAAAATATTTTTCTGACTCAGATTTGTGGTCCCGAAATCACTGTTCCGACTAGGGTCTAAATCGGGCTATAACAACTCTCCCCCCTGAGGGATTTTCGTCCCCGAAAATCTTACTAGAAAGTAGGTTAAGGATTTGCTTCCATATAGTACATTTCAAATTCACACATGGCTTTGGATTTCAATCTCTTTAATCTCACAACTGAAATTCTGATCTGTCTTTCACTATACGTCATAACAAGCTGAAACTGCTTCTAACTGTATTGAATTACTTTTATCCTTTGCTCAATTTTTATGATGGCATTAATCCCGTGAATCATTTTCACACAAAGCTCGGTCCCGAAGCAACGGAGTTCGGTAACTACAACCGTACGATCCCTCATACAATGTCGTTTTTATAATCACATGATAGCTTATCAAACAACAATAATCTTTCTTAGTTGCTTTCAAACTCTAAAACATAAGGACAAATAAATATTTCGAGAATTTTCAAAACAACCTCGTACTCACAGCTTATTGTAGTTTCTCCTAGAATTACCATATAAAATTTTAAATTTTAATCTGAAAAAATAATAACTGGCACCATGTGCAAACTGACAGTCTCTGAAACAAATAACTCAGCTGATTTATCAAAAAAGATATCTATGCGCATGGTAAGACGTATTCAGTCAGTTAACAATAATTTAGATAACATCTATCTTTTTCAATGATAAGAGATAATCTCGATACAAAATTCATCAAAATTCTATTTCATTATTACCCAGATATCAAAACATGCTGAAATAATCCTGAAGACGCTTAATAATTAACTTTAACCTCTTGATAGCTCAGACATTTAAATGCAAGGTCAGAAATATTACGTTTTATACTCATTTATCAATACTACTTTCTCAGATTATCATGCATCTTGTTACTCCTCTATAAATAGACTAACCGACACTGTGAGCCACCTGCAACAATGGTTATACAATCTCCGAGCTTCTTGTTATACACACTCTATCTCGAAGCAACCAACAATCATCAATTCCACATCTGAAGTTCTGAATTAGAAATAAATTTATGCTGAACCCCTTTTTAACTTATAATTTGATCGACACTTTTCTAAGTTTCACGAATTCACTTAGTAAGCATCAATTTAACTTCTAATCTAGCTAACATATAATCATCCTCTGATAAGATCAATCACGTATTCATCGTTCGTAAAGCATACAGAAATTTCTTATTCAGATCATTCGAAACTATAATCGTTTCTCTTGAATAATAATATTTACTTACAGACTCAAAAGTTTTTCGATGATTTTGAGCTAGCTTTGCTATGCCAAGTTCGGGTCTCGCTCTGCAACGTCAAACATTTTAAGCTCTTGTAATCATCAAATATGTCACATAACTCTTTTCATGCAACTTTAATTGTATGGAATCAGGAGATATCTCTGTACACTCTATTATTAGAACACACTTCAATCGTTCATTGACATATGACTAAAAATCATAAACTTTTTCTTCAACCTACACTAAACCAGCACTAATGTTTCAATTGACAATATCTCCATGAAAAAGGATAATTTATCACAACATTTCTCAGTTAGAGTTGTTCCAATAGATATAATTCTGTATCAAGTCTTCAAGAATACAAATTCATCTTTTAGACCATCCCTCAATTCACACGTATATGTTCAAAGTTTATTTCCAATCCGGTGAATAGATTCAAACACATATAACCCAGTTAACTTTTCAATCAAATAATTTCAAATCAGATTAAACTTTTGAATCAGCCTTTTCGAAGAAATTTTTTCTTCTCGATCAAAAGGATAGCCCCAAACATATCATTTTACAGATTTGATCTTGATCTTCTATCATTTTCTCTTTTTCCGATGTCGAACCTTTCACGAGAACTAGAAAAGAGTTTATAATAAAGCTGTCTCATATATTAATCATCAAAGTTCTAAATTATACTGAAGTCACCTTTATCAGATAGAAATCATAATGCCATAATAAGACTGATGTCTTACCCGTAACAATAGATAATATCCCGGCTGTGACAGCCCAAAATTGACCCTAGTCGGGAAGTGGTTTCGGGACCACAAGACCGAGTCGTAAAAATAATTACTTGCTATATTCTATGCTTATTATGTGTGAACATGAGTATGTGGAAGTTTCACTCCCTAATTTTACCAATTGCATGAGAAATTATTAATTGGGATCAATTTGAGACATTGTAAAAATATGATAGTCTAATTCAAATGGTCTATTAGTGCATGTACCAAAAAGAGTGGTTTTGCATGTCAAATTGCCCAAAAGATGATGGGTGGCCGGCCAAGGAGTGATGGTGCTCCACTTATTCCAATTTATTATGTTTTGTTTAGTTAACAAATGACTTAAAATAATTATAATAAAATGGAATAAAAGAGAAAAAGGGAAGAGGAGTGTTCATATTCTTCTCCACCTTGCCAAAACCGAAACCAAAGAAGAGAAAAAGGAAAATTCTCCTTTAGGCAATTCGGCACTACACCTTGCTAGTAGGAGGTAAGTTTTGAAGTGTTAGTTAAATCTTCTTATATGTTTAAGTCAATTTGTGAATGTATTTTGACAATATTAAGAAGGATTCAAACTTTTATGATGGTTGGACACTAAACCGTGTATCAAAGTACTAGAGTTAGTAGTTGTTTACATGTATTATTGAATGAGTAGAAGATAGAATGGGGTTTAGATGGAAGGTTCATTTGATTTATTTTTGTCCTTGTATGAGAAGAGGTTCATTGTTAAGGCCGAATGAGCATGCTAGATTAGTTGAAAAAAAATGTTCATGCTATGAGGTAATTTGAATAATTGACCGAAACATGGAAGGAAGGGCAAGATTTATAAATTATGTTTTAGGGTGAAAGGTATAATGAAAGTTGTATTAAGTTTAATGTGCATACTTTGGTCTAAGTGTGGAGGAGTATTCGGCTAAGATAGTTGAATGTGGGTGTTGCCGATTTTTAAATGTAGATTATGGGAGTAGCTATAATGGGCATTAAGATGTTGAACTTAAGAAATTAGAAGTAAATGAACTTGATAGTATTTAAGAGATAGAGGTGATAGATTAATGTTGCACATTCGGCTATGGTTAGGCATGTTGATGACCTTATCTTGATTTAGATAATTAGGCATAAAAGGGTGGTAAAGGGGATGGAATTGTTGAATGATTAGTTGGGTAACAAAAGAGGCATTCGGCCATCTCTTGAGAGCTTGTGTGATGTTGGGTTTAAAATTAGCAAAGGTAACTTACCTAATGCATGTGCATGTGTGATTAGATTTTTTTTGATGACATGATAGTTGCATGAGGTTATTAGCCAAATATACTAACATACATATACATGTGAAATTGGATTGTAAATATTTAGCAAGGTGGTTAAACTAGTTAAATTATTGATTTAGCTCAAGGAGTTAAAGGAGGTGAATCGAGCAAAGGCAAAGAAAAGGTTATCGAGTAGCCGAGTTGGAACCGTCTTACCCAACACGAGGTAAGTCATTAAGCATGTAGTTGGTATTATTTCAATGGTCATAATGTTATGTATTGATGCTGAATGGAATGAATAAATGTACATATATATATATGCATGTACGTATGTGATGATGAAATTGTTGAATGAAAGAAAAGAGGTAAGATGTAATGAGTTGTTGATCTCGGCACTAAACGTGCGGGATAACCACTTATGACCATGAGATTGGCGCTAAGTGCGCGGGATTAAATTGTACAGCACTAAGTGTGCGATTCGACTATGTTGCACTAAGTGTGCGAAATGAATATGATGCACTAAGTGTGCGAATTGACCATGCGGCACTAAGTGTGCGAGTCTGACTATGTAGCACTAAGTGTGCGATTTGATTACGTGGCACTAAGTGTGCGAGTTGATTATATAGCACTGAGTGTGCGGGCTCAATATACATTCGTGTATCATTATGGACACTATGTGTGCGACACTATTGAGTCGATCGCGGACAGCGGATCGGGTAAGTGTCTTGAGTACATGGCTAATATGTGCTATGCTTATACTTGGTGTTGAGCTCGGTAAGTTGAACCTATGTGACAACTATACTTGAAGTCACGTACATAAAAATTTATCGTAGGATGGGTGAAAGGCCGTTTTGTTGTTTGATTGTAACGAAAATAAATTGATTTATGAAAATGCTTCAATGTCCTATTGATGAGTATATGAATTGTGAATGCATGAATTGATATGAAATTGAATCGATAGGTTGGAGGAACTATGGCATGGTTCGGTATGGATGGAGTAAATTGTCTCATTCCATTTTGTTCCTCTTGTGATAATGTTATTGATGTATAGTAGAGCATTGCTTATGACTTACTGAGTTATAAACTCACCCGGGGTTTCCTTGTCACCCATTATAGGTTACTTGGACTCATCAATTTTTGCGGGGTCGGGCCGTCATCGAAGTCATCACACCGGATAGCAAGTTTTGGTACTTTCTTCTTAGTGTGCTTAGAAGATCATTTTGGCATGTATAAGCTAGTACGTTGTGTTGGAATTATGGCATGTAAACTTTAAGCCATGCGAAAATGGCACGAATGTTCGATTGAGTTGGATCAAGGGTAGGCATGAAATGAACCTAGTTACTTTCGTAACAGATGCTGACAGCAGCAGTGTCATGAGATTGAAAAATCACTAAAAATAGTAGGAGTGGAATTAATTGATGAATAAATTATGTAATCGAAGCTCGATGAGTCTGCTTTCATGAGGAAGTAACGAAAAAATCATATGGGCAGTATATTAAGAGATAATCAGATTTTTGTGGGACAGGGCCAGAACGGTTTCTGGATTCCCTGCTCCGATTTGGAAATTCATTATAAATTAACCAGAAATAATTAGGGGTCGTACCATATATGTACAGATTCCTCTCTGAGTCTAGTTTTCATAGAAACAAACGAAACCAGTATTGAAGCCCCGTGGAGGGAGATATTCAAGTCGTAATGGGCAAACGTCAGTGTAGTCGACCCCTGCAACTTGGGGAACTTTGACTAATAAACTGTACTAATTGGCCTGACCAAAAATTCTAGAAAAAAATACATAGATGGGCACATGAGTCTAGTTTCTGGGAAAAATTACGAAACTGATTTTCGAGTTACGAAACTCAAGATATGATTTTTAAAACGACTAGTACACAGATTAGACAGTGTCTGGAAAATAAATTTTGTAAGGGGTTAAAGCCAGTTAACACCTCGTGTTCGACTCCGGTGTTGGTTTCGGGTTCGGGGTGTTACACCGGCTGTTAATAAAGCATTTGAAACTAGAAAAAAAATCAAATATGATTTGAACAGCAACCAATGCAGAAGCACAACTTTTATAACTCTATTACGGTACTGCAGTACTCCTAAGTTTTAGAATAGAAATTATGATTATAATAGATATAACCATTTTCGTCAAATAGATATCTCTTATAGATAATCACATAGAATCATAAGAAAACCAGAATAGCAAAATTTTCAACATCTGAAGCTACACAGAATATCGGAAAAATTACAACCCATATAGAATGATATCAACCCCGATGATATCTCAGAAAATATCTAGAAAGAATAATGTCACTCATAAATACTGGAATCTCCAGTAACAGAAGCAATATAATCTTCACGTATTTTCAACAGAACAATAGCCAGTAGAAACAGAGTATTAGCATCATACAAATTTTACCGTCGATTTTTATATCCACACAAGTGAATAAATACTAGATCAAGACATAGCAATGTCGAATATAACCCAAACAAACCAATAATACTTTCATCTATTAATATGTTTAGCTAATGTTCTCATACGATAACAATTCTTGCTGAAACTAAACAGTCACATATACTTCTGAGGATAAATGTACACATAGAATGCCCAAAAGGAATCATAGTAACTGTCCGACTAAAACCATTGCACTCAGCCATTAAGACAATTCAATCATTATTTCAACTGTCTAATTCTGTCATCATAAATTTTCACATTCATAAGCTTATTCAACCCAAAATCTTACAGATTTCATAGTAACATTTTACTCATAAGGGGGTGAGTTTAGTAAAGCCTCAAATTTAACTCTCTCATACATGCACTTAACACATACCATCACAAATAGTTAGTTCATTTCTAATTTCACATTCTCAAAACATTTAATAAACATTTGCTTTTAATCACTTTTGTTCTTAACACAAAGTTCATATGCCAACTCAAATCACTAATTCACGATCAAAGCATTTCATATAATAATCATAATCCAAATATCATAACTCATATGCTCATATAATTATAACATTTATCAATAACAAATTGTCATACTCTTTGATCCACACCTTTATGAGTTCCAACTCATAATCAACACATTTCCATTCAAACATTTGAGTACACATTCCATACTATCAGAATTAGCTCGGTTGAAAATTTTATTTGTCTCATCAAAACAATTTTTATCATAGTCGGGAGATATCAAACTATCGCAAGTTAAATGTGGCATGTATAGCTAAACTTATATATGCTATGGTAGTCTAGAACCGACTAAGTCATAGCTCGATACCAATCAACTGTAACACCCTTAACCCGTATTTGTCGCCAGACTAGGTTTATGACGCATTACTGGACATATCGAAACATTTAATAATCAATTCACAATTATCATCCACACGTCATAGCATCATAGTCAAACTTCATCACAAAGTCCCATTCTTAGGTCATTGAGACCTTAAACATGCTTTAGGAAGAGGTCAGGACCAAATCGAGTGCATAAAAAATTTCTCAGAAACTTAACAATTTTTTAAAGTTATAGAGGTCACATGCCCGTGTGAACAGGCAGCGTGCCTTACATGGTATTAGACACGCCCATGTGTCTAAGCCGTGGCAAAATAGAGCATACATACTGAATTAAACCACACGGCCAGAGGCATGCCCGTGTGCCTTGGCCATGGTCAAAACTGACTTGGGTCACACAATTAACCACATGCCCGTGTGTCTAGCCTGTGTACCGTTCGAAATAGCCACACATGTCTGTGTGCCAAGGCTGTGTGCCACACACGGCCACCAGACACGCCCGTGTGTCTAGGCTGTGCTCAAGACTGACTTTAAATTGTTATACTACCCCAGGAGACGCATTATTGAGACACATGCCCGTGTCTCTACCCCTGTGGAAAAAAAAGAGAGGCTATTTACAAAGCCAATTTTCCACCCCTAATTGTCATCCCTACAAGTCCATAATCAAGCATCATATAAGCAGCATTTTCAGCCAAATTCAACTCCAAACATATGTCAATCAATTAATTTCATATTCACTCTCTATACCAAAATATACCAAAAATCACATGCCAAATTCGTTCACTAGTATGTGATCAACATCTCAAATTACTATGTCAACCTCATACCAAGATTATACCAAATCCATAACTAAATCATTACTCAACCAAA
The DNA here is from genome assembly GCF_007990345.1 of Gossypium hirsutum. NCBI lineage: Eukaryota > Viridiplantae > Streptophyta > Magnoliopsida > Malvales > Malvaceae > Gossypium > Gossypium hirsutum. The sequence continues at coordinate 44,766,937 of NC_053430.1, read as the reverse complement.
CATGTAACAAGACACCATACATACATACCATGAAACATACTTTCCAAAATGAACTTATACCATGCCCGAATATACACAACATTAAAAAGCCATTTTCACATGGCTATATATACAAATCAAAATGAATCATATCAAAACTAGCCTATACATGCCACATAACCAAAAACTGAAAGCTTTTATTTATCGAAGCGATAACCGGATAGTTTGATGAGATCTCCAACGACTTCCAACCCGAGCAAGTCACTGAAACTCTATAAACATAGGAAAAACACACAGTAAGGTTAGAAATCTTAGTAAGCCATAAGCAAATAAATCGTTTCAATGATATTTATAATTCAATTTAACCAGGTCAAATTTAGCGAATCTCAACCACATATATATATTATCATACTTGCAAATTCATATGTCCATATTAAGTAACTCCATTTATCTTATTTATCAATGAACATAGTTATATGCTTTCAAATTCGAATAACAACCGTTAGCTCAATCATATAAATCAAGCTCGCACATATTCATTACATCGCCAACCAAAACATGGTCATTTATTACAAATCATATATACAATTATATCCACTTCTTTATAAACACTTTCAAACTCGAACATCATAATTCCCTTATCACGTAAACCAAATTGACATACATGAATCATATAGTCAACTAAGATCAACTTTACTTTACTAATCATATATTATACACAAAGCATACTCCAACTCAACCATTTTAATTTTATTATTTGTTCAAATTTTCGAACCAAACAATCATACATCAAAACCATGTTTCATGTTTCACAATTCTCATGTTTGAAATAGAGGACCACAGTTTCATATAATGAGTATATATAACACCTCATTCATTTGTATACATTCATATCATTCGTTGTAATATATTTTATGTATGATCTTATAAGACATACTCACCTTTTATTTCTGAATTTCATAAATAAATTACACATACTTGAATCAGATACTATTTCACATAGTTATTCATTTTTCAGAATGCCCGTTGAACCTTTAGGAATCAATAAGGATACTCGGATAGCTCATAAGCTCATACAATACTAGCATCCTAGATGTGGTCTTACATGTAATCAAATATCGATGCCATTGTCCCAGACAGGGTCTTACACGAAATCATATACGATGAGGATGTCACAGACATGGTCTTACACGTAAATCACAAATCGATGCCAACATCCCAAACGTGGTCTTACACGATAACACATATCGGAAATCCTATGTCATGACATATGTATCCTAACTATTCCTATGGTTCATACGGGGCTTTTCAGATGTCGTCACATTATCAAAACTTCTTTAATTTTACATATTCAATCAATCCACGCTCGAAACAGATTTTCCAAAGCTCAATTCAATTCAGCAACAAATATATATTTCTTTACAACTCAAGTCAGCACATATAATGCACATACATTTCAATTTAACAACTTCATTGACTTATGAACTTACCTCGTACGGACATGAACGGACCGAAACGACTATTCGACAATTTTTGACTTTCCCCGATCCAAATCTGATTTCCTCATTTCTTGATCTAATTCAATACAAATTTGGCTTTTTTAATATCATATTCATTCAATTTCATCAAAAAATACATAAGTTGGACATTTTGCATTTTAGCTCTTAACATTTCACATTTTCACAATTTAATCCCTATTTCAAAACAACACAAAATACTCAAAATTTCACTATGCCCATGTTAGGCCGAATTCACCTTGGGTCCCTAGCAGCCCATTAATTCAATTTATTTTACATTTTGACCCCTCAATTTACAAATTTCTTAATTTAGTCCTTAATACACATTTTTATCAAATATCACTTAATAAAACTTGTTACTTTATCATCAAAAATTCATATTTCATCATCAAGCATTCAATAGCTCAAATACTCATCAATGGAATTTCACAAAATCATAGACAAATTCAAAAATTAAGGCATGAGCTAGATAGAACACAAAGCAACGATCTCAAAAACGTAAAAATTATCAAAAACTGAGCAAACAAAATACCTTAGTCAAGAATTTAAAAGGCCGAACCCTAAAACTCTAAAATGGCTTCATCTTCTTCACCATTCGGCTGAAATAAATGTTTTTTCATGCTTTCATTATGTTTTCTTTTTTTTTAATACACAATATTCACAATTTACAACATTAACCTTTTAATTTAAAACAAATTTCAATAATACCAACTCCCATAAATGTCCACTAACACTTAAATGGTATAATTACCATTCAAGTACTCAAACAATTAAAATCTATAGTCATTTAATGCATTGAACTTATAGAATTCAACTTTTATACTTTACGCGATTAAGTCCTTTGTATAAAATCGAGCACACAAACGATAAAATTTTCACACATATCACATATCATGTTGTAAACACAGAAAATAACAATAAAATATTTTTTGACTTGGATTTGTGGTCCCAAAACCACTTTTTTGACTAGGATCTAAACCGGGTTGTTACTTACCCAAGTACTATCTAAGATAGGGTAAATAATTGCCGCACCTAACCATTTGATTACCTCATTCTATACTACTTCTTACATGATAGGGTTAAGTCTCCTTTACCCATCAATTCTACTTCACTCACCTTCCTCTAATATAATCTTATGCATACAGAAGGAAGGGCTTATACCTTATATGTTAGCTATGGTCCAACCAATTGCCTTTTTAAATTTCTTTAAAATAACAATCAGTTGCTCCTCTTGATGTTCTGTCAATTCTATTGAAACAATCACAAGAAAAGTAGAAAAGTTACCTGAATAAACGTATTTTAAATAGGATGAAAGTACCTTTAGTTTAAGCTTAGGTAGTTCCTCGATTGGCAACTTGGGTTGTGTAAATTCTCAAACTTCCAACTCTAGCGGTTCAAACTGCAGTGGTTGAACATAACTCCTCGGATTAGCTTCCATAAAATCCATGTTTTCATTACCTTTTTCATCTTCCAATGGTTCAAACCCTAAAGTGTTCTGAAACATGTCTTCTTTAAGATTTCTCTTGCATTCCATAGAAACTAAGATTTCTAATTCCTCTATTACTGAACATTCCTCTGTTGGATCAGGAAATTTCATGGCCTTCATAATGTCAAATGTTACTTGGACATCCTGAACTCTCATTGTAAGTTCTCATTTTTGTACGTTTATCAACATTCTTCTTGTAGCTAGGAAAAGTCTCCCTAGGGTGATCAGAACTTCCTTATCTACTTCAAAATCTAACACAATAAAGTCAGCATGAAAAATAAACTTATCAGCTCTTACCAAAACATCCTCAATTTTTCCCTCGGGATATGCTAACGAAAGATCTGCTAGTTGAATTATCACAGTAGTAGGTCTTACTTCACCTATTCCTAACAATTTGAAAATAGATTTGGGCATCAAGTGGCGCTTGTTCTTAAGTCGTACAAAGCTTTATCACAGTAAGATTCTCCAATATTATAGGGTATCGTAAAGCTTCCAAGGTCTTTCAATTTTGGAGGTAGATTGTTTTGTAAGAACACACTATACTTCTTCATCAAAGCAACAATCTCACATTCACTAAGCCTTTTCTTCTTGGACAGAATATCCTTCATAAACTTCACATAATTGTGTATCTTCTCTAAAGCCTCTACTAATGGAATGTTGATATGCAGTTGTTTTAGAAAATCCAAGAACTTCTTGAATTGTACCTCTTGTTTCTACTTGTACTACTGGAGTCTTTGAGGATATGGAACTCTAGGTTGATATGGACAACTTTTCTAAGGAAGTAAATCTGCAAAAGAAGGTGTTAGCTTCTCAGAATTTACTAATTTAGGTTTACTTAATCATATTTCTCAGCATCTGATTTTTCTAGTGTTTGAACTTCAACTGTTGGTTGACTTTCCTCCTTCTCAGTAGGCTCATCTTCAATCACAAGGCTCCTTGTGATCTACTACGAATCTCAATAGCTAACTGACCCATCTGGTTCTCTAGATTTTTTAGTGTTACTACATGACTTTGGATCAAAACGTCATTTTTCTCCAAGTATGCCTTCAATACGTCCTCCAAACTGTTTGATGACTCAGCTTGAGGTGGTTTTGGAGCTTGTTGACTAAACTCTTGGGATTGGTAGGGTCTATGTTGCATATGATTATTGTTCGGTCCATTTCCTTGGTTACTCTAGAAAAAGTTTGGTTGATTCCGCCATGATGGATTGTAGAAGTTGGAATGTGGTCCTTGTCCACTTTTATATTGATATTGATTCATTACATAACAAACAGACTCGAGGTTTGAAGGGCAATTTGTAACACCCCTTACCCGTACCCGAGATTGGGACCAAGTACAAGGCGTTACCAGACATGTACTCGAACATTTTTAAAAATACGGATTATAAAATTTCATTTCAATTTGAACCCAATCAAACAACATCTTAGTGTCCTTATTATGGGCCTACGGAGCCCAAAACATACATTGAAAATGGTTCAGAATCAAACCGAGAACTTGACAAAGTTCTTGGAAAATTTGCTAGGTTAAGCCTTACACGCCCATATGGAGGCAATGCATAGGCCCGTGTGCTTTGGGACACGCCCGTGTCCCCTACCCGTGTGGAATTAATTAAATTTATTTCTTATTTCGAACCTAAAGGGTTCCACACAGCCAAACACATGCCCATGTCCATGGCCTGTGTCCTTTAATGGCCTAGACACGCCCGTGTGGTCACCCGTGTCCAAAAAGTCGAGCATTCTGTTTATGATGTCAGCATGCATTTAGGGGTACATAGCCAAGATACACGCCCGTGTGCTAGGCCGTGCCCGCACACAGTTGAGACACATGGCCGTGTCTCTACCCGTGTGTTTACTACCATGTATTCTGACTTAAAATATTAAGGTGCAGGGAAACACGGCCATATCACATGCCTATGAGGCAACCCGTGTGTCACACACGACCGAGACACATGCCCGTGTGTCTATCTGTGTGGACCTTGTTGGGCTATTTTCCAAGCCTTAGGCCACCCTTTAATAACCATATCCACTTATAGTTTTCAATAACACTTGACATGGTCTAATTATACTCTGAAATGACCTTAGTATGCCTCATTGCATGTAAACATCGTCTCATCGATTTTTATACATGCTAGGTTATCCCCTTTTATATTATGGATTTTCGTGACTTGTAACTTAATTAAGCTTGGCTTGTTATCTTAACTCATAGCGAAATTGTGGCCAAACCACTCCATGTGTTTAAATGTGATATACCATATTTCATCCTCACAAGCACAACTGAACACAAGCATGCATAAAATTTGTAGGTCATAACCTACATCAATATGAGCCAATTCCATGGCCACATACAAGTGAATACGCATACCTTTACAAGCCTTCATTTTGGCTAATCAAATGACACATATAACAAAATAACAAAAGCCCTATACATGCCACTGGACAAAATAAAAGTATCTATATACCAAAACTAGACAAGATGATAGTGTGTTGATTCTCCAACTGTCTTCCAACCTTTACAAGTCCTCGAGCTCTGTAAGACAGGGAAAAGAGAGGGGTAAGCATTTACATGCTTAGTAAGCCCGAAAAACTGGAATGTAAACTTACCGATTAATTAGCATACAACCATATTAGGCAATAAAACCAACCAGCATGGAATGATTTCCCTATCATATACAGTCAATCAACAAGTTAGTCTCATAAAAATGCACCATGTAATTTGTCTTAGATGAGCTCATCATTCAACATTTTCATTTTTATATCTCATGTTAATCACGTTGAGTTTCTCAAAAATCTCGATAGATTATCCATTTACCGTCAAGTCATATGAGCGATCATCTCAAATAGGTGCTTCCACGAACCTCAAATCATACAGCAGGATTACCAGTCCAGGCTAAATCCCTCGGAATATAAACTCATGGGGTGATGTCGGGATTAGAAGTCCAGGCTAAATCCCTTATAGCGACAAACACCCTTAATGAGCTCAGATTTGAGTTACCAGTCTAGGGTAAATTTAGGCCCTAGTCAGATTACTCGTCCGGGCTAAATCCACAATGCACACATATTCTTCGGGAGGCTCGATCACTCAAGGGACACCTGTCCGGGATAGATCCTTTTATATTTGAGATCAACGGATTACCCGTCTGGGCTAAATCCTTTTCTACAACACATGCAGGATCTCGAGTTATGTAAGCCATGGTTTATCTATCGAATTCCCCTTTGTACTTCAACCGGGACATTTATTATCATATTATTATTAACATGTAACACCCCAAAACTGGCCTGGAAGTTTGGCTCGAATCTGGCGTGTCACATTAAAGTATTTTTCGAAAACCATGTTTCCATTAAAAACCCTTCTTAATAATTAAAAACTTATACCCTTTTTAAACCTTGTTAGAAAACCTCAGCTAAATAACATTCTTAACTACTTTGTAAAAATCTTGGTAGTTGCGGAAGCTTAATTTAAAAACAATTGCAGATACGTGATGTTTTGAACAACAATAGTTGCTTTGGAAAACCGTGTTCTAATACTAGCAATTATAAGAACAATAAATAAAATTCAAAATTTGAAATACAGAAAATTATAACGGCTTTACTACAACCCACATAAAATAATTTAAAAGTAATAATCAAAACTGTAACATAAACAGTGTTTGTGGCTTCCTCCGAGCCCCTCGCAGCTCCGATCCGTCTAAGTCTGGAAACTACCTGAAAGGTTAATAAACGGGGTGAGTTTACGAAATCTCAGTGTGAAATCCCCTACTATATAAAAGGAATAGTCAGTCATATAAAAGAATTAAAAGTTTGGCCCCAACCCTACTTATAGTTTCAAAATCAATTGGGCCTTAGCCCATTATAACAGACAGTACCAGATGGGCCTTAGCCCATTACAGAATAAGAAACATTATCAGAACTAGAATCAAAATGAGAATCAGAATCAGAATCAGGTGATAGAATCAGAATCAGAATTAGTATCGGGTAACAGAACCAGAATCAAAATGTGAATGCAATCCCAACCCAATCCAGCCATCACACCACCTATACCAGCCCATCACACTATGTGGGAAATAACTCAACCCACCCAGCCCACACACCAAAATGCAGCAAAGCTGCTAATAACAGAATATTGTGGCAGAGCCACCAGAATCAAATAATATGGCAAAGCCACTTAACAGAATACGTGGCACAAAGCTATCGATAACTGCATTATGTTAGGCACATAGCCATCAACTAGAGTAACATAACTGGCACACAGCCCTAGGTAAATGTGATCGACACAAAGTCGTCAATAACCATATATTGGCACATAGCCTTAGGCAAATATGTTTGGCACACAGCCATAATCAGGTTGGCATAGAGCCATATGTAGGTTGGCACAAAGCCATAATCATAATAATTGGCTTTAAGCCATCGGTAGCTGTATCACGGCACATAGCCATCAGCAATGGTAATATAGTCGGCACACAGCCTTGGGTAAATATGATCGACACAGAGTCATCAATAATCATATATTGGGCTTAAAAGCCACCGGTGGATCCATAGTCATCAAGCAACCATGTGATCCTAATAGATCAGATATTCCTCCGTACAAAATCCCAACCCATGCAACATGTCATGTATACAGAATGTCATGCTCATATTTGAATCAAACAATTACAGTCAAGTCATTCATATCACCAACATATATTCACAATCAAATCCGTCAACCACACAGTTCAAGTCAGTCACTTCCCACAAGGGCAAAATAGTCATTTAACACCTTAGGAACAAAATGGTAATTTTACCCCACAAGGGTATCTCAGTAATTCTACCATATAGGGGTATTTCAGTAATTCTACCCTAAAGGGGTATTTCAGTAATTTTACCCTACAAGGGTATTTCGGTATTTCTAGCCTACAAGGGTATTTCAGTAATTCTACCCTACAAGGGTATTTCAGTAATTCTACCCTACAGGGGTATTTCAATAATTTTTGTAAATTGAGGGTAAAACGATAATTCTGTAAATCGGGGGTACTTTGGTAATTTTACAAGTCGAAGGTATTTCAGTAATTTGGTAAACTAAAGTATTCTAACAAGGATAACAATACGAATGGGCCTAAAGCCCATTCTCGGCCCAAATGGGCCCACACGCTCATGTGGCCCTTTTAGCCCAAATCTAGCCACAGATATGAGATTTACCTAGCCTAGTCCAATATTCACTATACAATCAAACAACTTATCCAATTGGGCCCGTAGGCCCATTGAGCCCACATGGCTTCTTTTGGCCCATCGCAGCCCGAAGTAGCCATCCTACAGCTAGAGTAGTGAGAAATACACACCTGATAGGAGACTGGAGTTAATCCGCGCTTCGAGCACTCTTAGCCGACGCCCAACCTAAACGAGCACGCCATAAAGCGAAAGGGATCAACCAAGAAAGGTACCTTTACTCTCCTCATGGTTCTCTCTATTTAAAGCCAGCTTCGCATCCACTCTTATGTTAGCTTCCCGATGTGGGATCCTTCCATCATCAGAGTTTAAATTCAACACCAACTCTTGCCGCCCCTTGTTAGTAAAATAAATGCTCTTTGATTGCCATGAGTTTCGAACCCTGGACCTCCTTGCCAACTTTATGACGCCACCTTCCTGCCTCTTATGTGGCGCTACTTTGCCACTAGACCACAAGGCTTTTTGTGGCACAAATTCTCCAACAATATTCTTAAGGCCTACCTACTACACCCAGGGTTTGATTCACCTTAAACCAAATTTTTTGCTAGAGTCCAGGTTTGAACCCAGGACTTCTCCAACACTTCTCAGCACACTTAACCACTAAAACAAGCCTTCATTAGCGAAATTTACATGCACAACAAAATATTATAAGCTTCCTTCAACTGCTCTCATGCTCAAGGCCCAAAACTTCTAGGCCCAAATTTAGGATGTTACAACTCTACCTCCCTTAAAGAAATTTCGTCCCTGAAATTTCCATCTAACAGGGTAGTCGTGTAACATCTACCCCACTACGCTACCGCTGCGCACTCTGATCCTACTATCACTATCACACTTCAACTAGAACTTGAAACATCTCATACATACAACACTTATTCACTGAAGCAGACACATATTTATCACACATATACACAATTTCTATATCCAAACATCACATCCTCATAAAATAAATACCAAATTTAAATTTAAACCAATATCTAAGGAATCCACAGTATTTCAATTTCTAAACAGACAAAAGTATTCAGAAGACTTACGGATTCGGCGCCGGAGACACGGTGTGCCACACTTTTTAAGAGAAATACTTCAAACAAACCATGTGGTTGAAAATAAATTTCTGAAATTCAACCTTTGAAAACCCAATCCACAGCTGATTTGTTGCAACCCAGGCCCTGTTACCACTAAATGTAACACCCCAAACCCGGCCTGGAAGTTTCGCTCGAATCTGGCGTGTCACATTAAAGTGTTTTTCGAAAACCATGTTTCCATTAAAAACCCTTCTTAATAATTAAAAACTTATACCCTTTTTAAACCTTGTTAGAAAACCTCAGCTGAATAACATTCTTAACCACTTTGTAAAAATCTTGGTAGTTGCGGAAGCTTAATTTAAAAATAATTGTGGATACGTGATGTTTTGAACAACAGTAGTTGCTTTGGAAAATCGTGTTCTAATACTAGCAATTATAAGAACAATAAATAAAATTCCAAATTTGAAATCCAGAAAATTATAATGGCTTTACTACAACCCACATAAAATAATTTAAAAGTAATAATCAAAACTGTAATATAAACAGTGTGTGTGGCTTCCTCCGAGCCCCTCGCAGCTCCGATCCGTCTAAGGTTGGAAATTACCTAAAAGGTTAATAAACGGGGTGAGTTTATGAAAACTCAGTGTGAAATCCCCTACTATATAAGAGGAACAGTCAGTCATATAAAAGAATTAAAAGTCTGGCCCCAGCCCTACATACAGTTTCAGTATCAATTGGGCCTTAGCCCATTATAACAGACAGGACTAGATGGGCCTTAGCCCATTACAGAATAATAAACATTATCAGAACTAGAATCAAAATGAGAATCAGAATCAGAATCAGGTGATAGAATCAGAATCAGAATTAGGTAACAGAATCAGAATCAGTATTAGGTAACAAAATCAGAATCAGAATGTGAATGCAATCCCAACCCAATCCAGCCATCACACCACCCGTACAAGCCCATCACACCATGTAAAGAATAACTTAACCCACCCAGCCCACACACCAATATGCAGCAAAGTTGCTAATAACAGAATATTGTGGCAGAGCCACCAGAATCAGATAATGTGGCAAAGCCACTTAACAGAATACATGGTAGAAAGCCATCGATAACTGCATTATGTTAGGCACATAGCCATCAACTAGAGTAACATAACCGGCACACAACCCTAGGTAAATGAGATCGACACAAAGTCGTCAATAACCATATATTGGCACATAGCCTTAGGCAAATACGTTTGCCACACAGCCATAAACAGTTGGCACAGAGCCATATGTAGGTTGGCACAAAGCCATAATCAGAATAATTGGCTTTAAGCCATCGGTAGCTGTATCACGTTAGGCACATAGCCATCAGCGACGGTAATATAGTTGGCACATAGCCTCGGGTAAATATGATCTTCATAAAGTCATCAATAATCATATATTGGGCTTAAAAGCCAACAGTGGATCCACAGTCATCAAGCAACCAGTCCAAACTAAATCCCTTATAACGACAAACACCTTTAATAAGCTCTGATCTGAATTACCAGTCTAGGCTAAATTCAGACCCTAGTCGAATTACCGATCCGGTCTAAATCCACAATGCACACATATTCTTCGGGAGGCTCGATCACTCAAGGAATACCCATCTGGGCTAGATCCTTTCTATATTTGAGATCAACGGATTGCCCGTCCGGGATAAATCCTTTTCTGCAACACATGCAGGATCTCGAGTCATGTAAGCCCTGGTTTATCAATCGAATTCCCCTTTTTGCTTCAATTGGGACATTTATTATCATATCATTATTATTAACATATTTCACGGATTTTCATACCATCATTATAGCCAAATATCATGCATTCATAACACATGTAATTAGGCATATTAATAGTTTACTTAAAGTTATTCGAACTTACCTGGTACTCGTTTCAGTTTTTGTGTCTCGGTTATTCTGAAACTTTTCGTTTTCCTCGATCGACCTCCAGAATTTGTTCCTCGGGGCCTATAACAATAAAAATGAATCATTAATACCTCACATTGTTCTTTTCAAGTCTAAATTTCATCCCTAGATAAAATGACCATTTTGCCCCTAACCTTTCACATTATTTACGATTTGGTCCCTAGGCTCGTATAATGAAATGCATGAATTTTCTACATTACCCAAGTCTAGCCGAATGTTCTTTCCTCTTATGGCATCCCACATTTTTCCCTTATTTTACATTTCTTCCACATATTTTACACCTTTTGCAAAAAGGTCCTTTTAGGGTTTTTTCATGAAAATCACTTAGAAAAAGATGTTTATCACACATCCAACTTTCATATTCCTCCATAAAACATCAGAGAATAAACATTTCACACATGGGTCACTTTGTAAACATTAACCCTAACTCAAAATATGGGTAGAAATGGAGAGAGTAAGCTACCAGGATTTCAAAAATTCGAAGAACATTAAAAACAGGGCTAGGGAGCACTTGCTATTGAGCTTGAAAAATGAAGAAACCCTTGCTATGGTGTCTCTCAAACTTTGGCAGCTAGGTGGAGAAGATGAGCTGATTTTTGTCTTCATTTTCTCATTTTATTTCATTAATTAGCCAAATGACCAAAATGCACTTAAGCCTTTTCTTTGAAATTTTATCCATACATGCCCATTTTTGTCCAAAAACTTAGAAATTGGGAAAATTTCTCTTTAAGGACTTCTAATTAATAATCTAAAGCAATTTCGTGCAAACTGCTTCTAGAATCCAAGTTTTGTAATTTATTCAATTTGGTACTTATTTTTTAATTGGACACCTTGCTCATAGAATTTCTTCACGGAACTTTAACACATGCATATTTTCATATTCTAGACCTCATAATAGTCATATAATAAAGATTTCAACGTCAGATTTGTAGTCCCGAAACCACTGTTCTGACTAGGCCTTATTTTGGAATGTTACACAATTTTTGAAAGAATGACCATCCCCATAATACACATAGGAAATAACATCATATTAACTTGGTGATTGAACTGCAAAACTATTCAAACCATTAGTGGTAAATTGTTTTAACATTGAGAAAATAGAAGATACCTGAGTAGAGAGTGATGTTAGTGCGTCCACTTCATATACTCCAGCTACTCATCTTCCAGAAATTACTCGATTTGTCAGCCATTGGTAATTATTGTTAGCGATCCTTTCGATGATCTTAAGCCTTGTTATAAGACTTAGACAAAACCACACCATTCGTAGAAATATGTGTTGAGACCGTTATAAAAAGTCTCTAGTTAGATAGAATGAGGAATTTTATGATGAGGATGCTTATGAAACAATTCCTTGAATCTCTCCCACGCCTCGTATAAGGACTCATCATCCAATTGTTGAAAAGTAGTTATATCATTGCAACTTTGTGTTCTTACTCGGTGGAAAATACCTTACCAAAAACCTTTTTCATAATTCTTTCCAAGTAGATATTGAACTTGGTGGTAATGAATTCAGCCATGCTTGTGCTCAATCTCGCAACGAGTACAAAAATAGATTTAACCTTAATGCATCTTCAGCCACACCAACTATCTTAAACGAGTCACTCACATCCATGAATAATCAAAGGTGAAGATGTGGATCTTCTGTGGGCATACCACTGAATTGGCCCACTGTTTGGAGCATTTAAAACATCACTGGTTTCAATTCGAATTAGGATGTCTAGATATCTAGCCTCCTAATTCCTGGATTTAATTCATTGAAGAGTGGCAGAGTGTATTTTCTTATGGCACGATCCCTACCATCAGTAATAAGTATTGGTTTTGCACATGATTGACTCCATTACCTTGTCCATCATTTTGATTTCCTAGGTCCATCTTGGCTTGCCTTTGAGCAAATCTCCCGCATCTTCTCTGTCTAAATGTCCGCTAAATTTTAGGGTCTATAGGTAATAGATCGATAATTCGATCTAGGCTCATAAACACCTGATAAATAAATTAAAATAAAGAATAAAGAATTTATTAGCAATGTTAGAAATTAAATAAAAACCAAACTGCAAAAATAATTTCACAAAGAATGATTAAGGCGATAGTCTCCAGCAACAGTGCCAAAAACTTGTAATGAGTTTTTTATGCAAGCGTACACAGTCTTTCAATTAATAAGCAAGTAAAATGAGTTATTGTCTCCACATGGGCTGTGTATGTTAATCGATTATTTGTAAAATTATAAATTCACAATTTGAAGGTAGAAACATAATATTTTTAGTGGTGGATGATTAAATTAAATTATCTAAATGCAAGATGATCCCTATGCAATTAAATCTAAATACAAATGATCTAAATGTATGAATGGATGACTTTTTGTTGATCAACATAAAATAGGCTAGGATAATTATGTTAATCAACTTAATTCATTTTCATCATGCTTAACAATGTTCGGAAAACATTCCATGGTAACTCGATCTTTCATGAGTTTGGAAACCAAATTAAGTCATTTCGGATATTTTACTTAGTGAAATATGCATTTTCCTGATCATATTAAACTAAAGGTTTCTTAGTATTTATGCGAGGTAACAGGGACATTTACGTTTGAAATAGTTTAATCGCAAGATAATAGAGCTAACTAATTATATTATGAACCTCTAATTCAGTAGGGTTTAATGATCTAAATCGAGCATTACACTTTTCAATTATGTGTCTACTAGCCATTTTCTGGTTAGGATCACTCAACTAATCTGAATGTATCCAATCACGTATAAATGAAACACATCTTGATTTTAATTGAAAACATGATCGACTGAGGCACAAACATGTTAAACATGAATCAAACGAATATTATTGAATTAACATAATCATCTTAGAAAATAGGATTAAGCTATCATCATTGATGTCAAGAAAAATAAACACATATCAAACAATGATTAAATTAAATAACAAGAAGGAAAGAGTAAACTCTAATTTAGTTTAGTAGCCTTTCAGATCTTTCTGACTGATGTGTTCTTCCATTTTGCTTGTTGCACTTTTGCTAAGGTTTCTTAATGTGGGCAGCCAAGGAAGATTCTTGATGAGGCTTTTGTTGGCTAAAGAATGGAAAGAAAAATGGGAAGGCTAGGCGTAGGGAAAAAGGGGCAAGAGAGGAAATGAGAGAATGCTTAATGTATGAATGGATTAAGGGATGAGGGATGCTTTGAAAGGTGAAACATGTGTGGTATTTATAGGTGAAGGTAAGGGTGAAGTTTACTAAAACTAGAATTTGAAATTCCTCCTCCTTCTCTCATGCTTGGCCGACCATAAATTATGGAAAAGGGGATGACTTGGTTACTTCATTTTGAATTCAAAACTTTGCTATTAATAGCCATAAGGTGGACAGTTTCAAAGGGTGGACTTGTGTTGATTTCTGGCATCATTCCAACTGCAAGGACCTTCAACAAAATATCCTAAAGCTTATTTTTGGGTAGCCATTTGCTTGTGCCAAAATTAGGCTTTAATTCCCTTTTGTGGATGATTTCTTAGTCCAATAAATATTCAGACTTTTCCATCATGTAGCACGCTTTTCTGTGGTCAAATTGACATCCTTATGCCCCAATTTTCCATGGTCTTGTCATCCAAATAGAGTGTTGATGGTCACAAAACTAACTATAAAACGACAATGGCAAGCGCACCTATCAAACAATAGTTTAGCTACAGTGAGTAAACATTATCATATCCACGAGGACTAAAAGTATTAGTAATTTCTGTTTTCTTATTATTTAGTCGACAATTTGGAGTGATTGATTTTAAAGCTAAAATTGCTAAACTAATTTAACTAGGAATGTAACAGAGACTGAATCAAGGAAATAATTGAATATTAATCAATGAGAGAAACAATACCCAAGAAAGAATCCACCTAGACTTCACCTATTGTTATGAATCTGAATTAGACAATTTACTCACTTGGTGTCTTGATCTGTAGAAATCCATAAATTATGTTAATATCCCTTTCAAGAGTAAAAACAACTATTCAAGAGTAAAAACAACTAACTCTAGGTTGATTAATTGAAATCTTTTTCTAATTAAAACCCCTATCGTCGCATTAATTTGATTTATGGATTCACTTATTAGATTTGGCTCTAATTCGGTAGATTTATGTCATCCTATTTCTAGGTTTGCATGTAACTCCACTCAATTACGATAGATCTACTCTTAAACAGGAACTTTTTCTCCATTAAATTAATCATATTACCATGAATTAATATCCCGAAAATATTAAAACAAGAAATAAGCCCACATAATTGAGAACAAGTGATAAACCTCAAAAGTAACATATTTTAATCCCATGCTTGGCATATTTTTGGATGATTTATCATAAGATTTAGTGAATTTGATGCTCCTAATCCTTTAATTTCATGTTTTATTATCTAGATAAGCATAGGAAAGCGAAAAGTGCAAGAAAAAGGCCAAAAACGGACAAAATAGGTTTGTTCAAGTGTTGCACGCGGCCCACGGGTAATCCACACTCCCGTGTAAGGCACACGGGTAATCCACACACCCGTGTGTCATGGTCCTGTCAACTTAAAACCATATCAGAATTGCACACGGCTTGAGCACCACCACATGGGCATGCCACACGGCCGTGTCCCTATCGAGACCTATTTTAATTCTACTCGGAAAAGGCTAATTTTGGGCTATTTTGGGCATTCCAAAGTCCATTTAAACACATGAGAAGAGGATCAAGGGACACAGAGAATGGAAGGCAGAAAATACTCAAAGACCACCATTGGAATCAGCTCAAAAGCAAGAATTACTTCAAGACTGAAGATTTCCATTCAATCTCTACAGAAGTTTTTGGGTTTCTTATGTTTTGTTATTTTCCTAATTTTAGATGTTTTCCCCTATCGTTATAAACTAAACACCCTAAATACCTAAGGGAGATGAAACCTAAGATAGGTCTTATTATTATTTGAATTATATGATAAATACTTGTCTTATTCTTAATTATGAGTTTTAATCCTTGCTTTAATATTCCAGGATATTAATTCAGGTTTTGATGTGCTTATTTAGTGGAACAAAAGCCCCTGTTTAAGAGTAGATCTTCCATAATTAAGCAGAATTGTATGCAATCCTAGAGATAAGATGACATAAATCTGCCAGATTAGAGTCAAATCTAATAAAGGAGTCCATAGATCGAGTTAATGCGACTATAGGGGTTTTAATTAGAAAGAGATTTCGATTAATCAACCTAGAGTTAGTTGTTTTTAGTCTCGAGAGAGATATTAACATAAGCTAGGGATTCCTACGGATTAAGTTAGGTGAATAAATCGTCTAATTCAGAAGTAATAAGTGAAGTCTAGGTGGATTCTTCCTTTGGTATTGTCTTCTCCATCGGTTTTCCAAAAGTATTTTCCAACTTTAATCTCTGTCGTGTTTTTAGTTAATTAGATAGTTAATTTTAGTTTAAAAACATCCCTTTAATTCTTAGGCTAGATAATAAAAAGATAGTAATTACTAGTACTTTTAGTCCTTGTGGATACCATATTTTCCAGTCTCACCATAACTATACTACTATTCGATAGGTGCGCTTGCCTTAGTCAAATTTTTAGTTAGTTTAGCGACCATCAAGTTTTTGGCGCCGTTACTGGGGACTAAGATATTAGGAACACTTAATTTTTATTACTTTAGCCATTTTTATTTTTATTGCAATTTAATTTTTTTATTTTAATTACTAATTTTTCTTTTATTTGCTTTTGGCAGGTTTTTATAGTTTATGATTAGAAGAAACCTGCCAGGACCTCTACTTTTTGACAGCGAAATTGAAAGCACAGCTCATAGAAATCGTAGAGAGATAAGGAAAAGTCTACGGTATATAGAGGAAGAGCACAAAGACGATACCAATAACACTGAGGAGATGGCTGAAAATCAAAATAATCCGCTACCTCCTGTGGTTGCCGCAAATCCAGTGAATCAGAATCCTGCTCCTCGTACTATGTACGGCTATGCTAAGCCCAATTTAATAGGAATTGAATCGAGTATATTAGACCTACTGTTGCTGCAAATAATTTTGACTTGAAACCTAACATGATTCAAATGATACAATAGTTTGTTCAGTTTGAAGGTTTGCAGGACGAGGATCCAAACACTCATTTAGCAAATTTTCTAGAATTCTGCGACACCTTTAAGATCAATGGCATTTCTAACGATGCCATTCACCTTCGGTTATTTCCCTTTTCATTATGGAATAAGGCTAAACAGTGGTTGAACTCACTACCATGAGGGTCAATCACTACTTGGGAACAAATGACTGAAAAATTTTTGCTTAAATATTTTCCGCCGGCTAAAACGGAAAAGTTCAGGAATGGTATCTCTTCTTTTGTGCAGATGGATTTAGAATCACTTTATGATACATGGGAGAGATACAAGGATTTATTGAGAAGGTGCCCTCACTATGGGTTACCTCTTTGGCTACAGGTTCAAACATTCCACAACAGTTTGAATTCCTCAACTAGACAAATGATCGATGCAGCTACTGGTGGAATCATCAATAATAAGACACCTGAAGAGGCTTATGAGTTCATAAAAGATTTTAACATTGACTCAGTTACTATGATTTCAAATCAGGTAGAACTTTTGAATAGAAAGATTGATGGTTTATTTGGTTCTACGCAGGTACATCCAGTAATGCAGTGCGATGCAAGTGGAGGTGGAACGAGCAATTCAAAATACCTACCCTACGGCCCCAACATAGAGAACGAGCAAATAAATTATATGGGTAATAATCGTCGACCTCAAAATAATCCTTATAGTAACACTTACAATGCAGGTTAGAGGAACCATCCAAATTTCTCGTGGGGAGGCCAAGGGAATCAGAGACCACCACCCCCTCTAGGCTTCCAACAACAACCTTACCGGCAAGAGAAAAAGCCGAACCTTGAAGAGATGATGAAAAAATTTATTTCAGTAGTAGAAACTCATTTTCAAAACATTGAAACAGCACTTAAAAATCAACAAGCATCAATTCAAGGGCTCGATAATCAAATAGGACAGTTAGCTAAGATGATTTTAGAAAGACCACCAGGAGTCTGCCTAGTAACACCAAACCCAATCCAAAAGAGCATGTGAAAGCAGTTACACTAAGGAGTGGGAAAGTGTTAGCTGAATCTGAAAAGAAGCTGCCACAAGAAGCTGATAGGAAAGAGGATGAGAAGGTAAAACCTAAAATAAGAGAAAAACTGGTGCTGAGGGAATATAAACAACCAATCTCGTATCTAGCAAAGTTGAAGAAAGACCACATAGATGCACAATTCAGTAAATTTCTTGAACTTTTTAAACAGTTGCATATTAACTTACCTTTTGTTGAAGCTATCTCACATATGCCTACATACGCAAAATTTTTGAAGAAGCTTCTAACAACTAAAAAGAAGTTTGAAGAGTTTCCTACAGTAGAACTCAATGAGGAGTGCTCGGCCATACTCCAAAATAAACGACCAACCAAATTGAAAGATCCAGGAAGTTTTACTATTCCCTGTTTAATTGGTAGTTTAAACGTTGAAAAGGCACTAGCTGATTTAGGCACTAGCTGATTTAGGCGCTACCATTAATTTGATGCCTTACAAAATGTTCAAGAAACTCAGCCTTGGGGAACCAAAACCTACTAGGATGAGTATTTAACTAGCTGATAGATCTGTTAAATATCCTAAGGGAATTATTGAAGATGTACTTGTAAATGTAGATAAATTCATATTCCCTGTTGATTTTGTTGTGCTTAACATGGATGAGGATGTTGAGGTGCCTTTAATTTTAGGTCGCCCATTTTTAGCCAGTGCTAAGGCTGTTATTGATGTGAGTGACGGTAAACTTGTGCTTAGGGTAGGTGATGAAGAGATTATTTTTAAAATTTATGATTCCATGAGATTTTCTAAAGAACAAGATGACTTTTGCATTTTATTGATTCTATTGATCGTGCTACTCAAGATTCTTTATAGGAAATCATTACAAGGACACGTTGGAACTGTGTCTTGCCCAATGAGAGGAGGTAAATGACGAAGATTCTACGTTAGGTAAGGCAAAAGCCGAATTAAATTCTAATGAGTCTTTATTGAGGTAAACAAGGAATTAAAATTAAAACCCTTTGTTGAAGAACCTCCTAAATTGGAATTGAAGCAATTACCAAATCATCTAGAATATGCGTTTCTTGAAAATAATTCCACATTACCAATAATTGTTACTTCAGATTTACAGCCAATCAAAAAGGACAAATTACTTCAAGTATTGAAAGAGCATAAAAAAGCTATAGCGTGGAAGATTTCTAACATAAGAGGGATCAGTCCTTCTTTCTGCACACATAAAATTTTAATGGAAGATGAATATAAACCTTGCGTGCAAACTCAAAGACGACTGAATCCTAACATGAAAGATGTCTTAAAACCTGAGGTAATTAAACTTCTAGATGCATGAATTATTTATCCTATTTCTGACAGTTCTTGGGTGAGTCCTGTACAGGTTGTCCCTAAGAAAGGAGGCATGACTGTTGTGGCTAATGAGAAGAACGAATTGATCCCAACATGAACAGTCACAGGATGGAGAGTTTGCATTTACAATAGGAAATTGAACGATGCCACAAGAAAAGATCACTTTCCTTATCATTCATTGATCAGATGTTGGAAAGATTATTTGGGCATATGTATTATTGCTTCCTAGATAGACTATCTGGTTACTTCCAAATCCCAATAGCTCCTGAGCACCAAGAGAAAATGACATTTACATGTCCATACGGTACATTTGCTTATCAACAAATGCCTTTTGGATTATGTAATGCCCCTATTACTTTTCAGCGGTGCATGTTGGCCATTTTTGATGAACTCATAGAAGACATTATAAAGGTATTTATGGATGACTTCTAGGTATTCGGTAACTCTTTCCATCTTTGCCTCAAAAATTTAAAATAAGTTCTAATGAGATGTGAGGAAACGAACCTTGTACTGAATGGGGAAAAATGTCACTTCATGGTTCGTGAAGGGATTGTGTTAGGCCACAAAATTTCTAGCAAGGGGATCGAGGTTGACAAAGCAGAAGTTGAAACTATTGAGAAATTACCTCCCCCTAGTTCAGTTAAGGCTATTCGAAGCTTTTTAGGTCATGTAGGATTTTATAGAAGATTTGTCAAGGATTTTTCTAAAATAGCTAAGCCTTTAACAAATTTACTATAAAAAGATGTGCCTTTCAATTTCAATCAGGAATGTTTAGAAGCATTGAACTAATGTGTGATATGAGTGATTTTGCAATAGGTGCGGTTCTTGGACAGCTAAAAGACAAGCATTTTCAATCGATCTATTATGCTAGTAAGACATTGACAGCCGCACAAGAAAATTATACGACGACTGAGAAAGAATTGTTGGCTGTGGTTTTTGCATTTGATAAATTTAGACCACATTTAATATTATCTGAAGTTGTCGTTTACACTAACCATTCAGCTCTTCGATACCTCCTTACTAAAACAAATGCAAAACTTTGACTAATGAGATGGATATTATTGTTGCAGGAATTCAATTTAGAAATTCAAGATAAGAAGGGAGCGAAAAATCTTGCATCAGATCATCTATCCAGATTAGAAAACCCACATCTTAAGGAGCTTGATGAACATAAGATAAATGACTCGTTCCCTAAAGAACAACTCTTTGCTATACTTGACTCCGAGGAACCTTGGTTTGTAGACATTGCAAATTATTTAGCTGCTAATGTTACACCAAAAGGGTTGACACATCAACAAAAGAAACAATTCTTTACTGATGTAAAAAACTATTTTTGGGAAGATCCTTTTCTTCTCCGTATATGTGCAGATCAAGTCATTAGAAGATGCGTTATGAAGTCAGAAGCAATTAAAATCTTAGAACATTGCCACTCAGGACTGATTGGAAGACATTACAGTGGGACTAGGACCGCACATAAAACACTCGAATCAGGTTTTTATTGGCCCACACTATTCAAAGACACCAACAGGTATGTTACTTCTTGTGATAAATGCCAACGAACAGGTAATATCTCTAAACATAACGAAATGCCTCAAATGTACATGCTTTCTTGTGAAATATTTGATGTATGGGGTATTGATTTTATGGGTCAATTCCTTAGCTCATTTGGGAATAAATACATCTTTGTAGTCGTTGATTATATGTCCAAATGAGTGGAAGCCTAAGCTTTACCTACTAATGATGCTATAGTGGTGGTGAGGTTCCTTAAGAAACTCTTCTCTCGATTTGGAACACCTAGAGCAATTATCAGTGATAGGGGTACTCATTTCTGTAATGCTCAATTTGATAAAACCCTTAAGAAACATGGAATTAACCACATAACAACTACCCCTTACCATCCTCAAACTAGTGGAGAAGTCAAAGTCACAAACCGAGAGCTTAAACGTATCTTAGAAAAGACTATAGAGTCAAATAGGAAGGATTGGGAAATGAAAGTAGATAATGCTTTATTGGCCTATAGAACTGCTTTTAAGACCCCTATAGGAACATATCCTTACAGACTTGTTTATAGGAAAAGTTGTCATTTACCATTTGAACTAGAACATAAAGCATTTTGGGCTATAAAATTCCTAAACTTTGATCCCAAACTCACAGGCAAGAAGAGATTGATGCACCTGAACGAGTTAGATGAATGATGAGCTAATGCGTATGAGAACTCAGTAATATAAAAGGAAGCAACGAAGACTGCCATGATGCTCGTTTAAAGCAACACAAGCAATTTGAAACTAAAGATCTTGTCCTGCTATACAACTCAAAGCTCAAATTGTTTCCTGGGAAGCTAAAATCACGATGGTCAAGTCCATTCGTAGTCCAAACCATTTTTCCATATGGCAAAGTAGAGGTAAGTCATCCAACCCAAGGCACTTTCAAGGTAGATAGACATCGCCTTAAACTTTATAACGGTAAGGATTTTAAAGATAATGGAGAGGAGCTACGGCTTCGCAAACTTGTTTAAATATGCCCACATAGTAAAATCGAGCTTAGACTTTAAATAAGCACTCCTCGGGAGGCAACCCGAGCACTAACCCCATTAAATAACTTTATTTTACTTTCATTTTTCATAATTTAACTGCAGGTTTTTTGGAACACACGGCCTGACACACAGACGTGTCCATGGCCGTGTGCTCACCATGGGTTAGAGACATGGGCATGCCTTGAGCCATGTAAACTCTTAAAGCCTTGTGTTGACATTCGATAGTGACAAACACGACCTGGACACACGAGCGTGTCCATGGCCGTGTTAAAATAGGAACACACAAAGTACCACACGGGCTGCAATAACTAGCCACGACAGTGAGGAACACATGGCTGAGGGACATGGGTGTGTCTCAGATCATGGTGAAACAACACTCTAATTTCCCAAAATTTGGCTGAGGCACAGAATGCGTTAAATCACCACGGCCGTGCGATGCGGCCATGTAACCCACACGGATATTAAACACAGGCGTGCCTGAGGCCATGTGGGAACCTGAGCACACACTTTGAAATTTTTAATCAGAATGGGAAATAAGCATATCCCACGGCCTTGCTCAAAAGCCGTGGACAATCCTGACTATAGAACACGGGCATGTTGGAACTCACACGGACATGGGAGAAGCGAACGAACGAGCACACGGCCGTGCGATGTGGCCATGTGTTCCACACGGGCGTGTCTTAAAATTCGTGTACAATACAAACTCAAATTTCATGGAAAACATGACCTAGGAGTGAGACACACGGGCGTGGGCCACGACTGTGTGGACCAAAACAGGGCCTGCATGACCGTGGCCTCCTTGTTAATTGAAACCTAACCCTAATATGAACCCCATCCCTATTTAAACCTACTATTCACACCCCCTTTTTCACTATTTACCTCCTTGCTGCTACAAGCCTTATCCTCTACTCTAGCCACCACTCCCTGACAAGCCACCAACAATCGAAACCCCCACTCACCATCTTCCCATTTACCATTTTTTTTTCTTCCTCCTCTCTAATTTCCCTTTCCTTTTCTCCCCTCTTCTTCCCCTTTTCTCCTTTCCCTCTAACCACCAAGCACTGTCGCATGCCTTTGTACCCCATTACCGTCCATATCTCTGGTTACTTCTTCTGGTTCCCCCTTTCACCCCTAACAATTACTA
This sequence comes from Gossypium hirsutum, assembly GCF_007990345.1. Lineage (NCBI taxonomy): Eukaryota > Viridiplantae > Streptophyta > Magnoliopsida > Malvales > Malvaceae > Gossypium > Gossypium hirsutum. The sequence continues at coordinate 44,743,674 of NC_053430.1, read as the reverse complement.
TTTTGATTATTATAGCAAGTATTTTATGTTAGTTATTTCTTATGCTTACTACCTATTCCATTTCTTCATTTTTTTCTTTCCTTTCCATTATTCATTATCATTCGTATGATTACCCACTGTTTGATGTCTATCTGGCATGCATTCTTCACATATAATTTGTTTATTCTATTATTCTTACATTTCACTATTCTTGTCTACTATGATTGTGCTCTGCCAATTCTTAATTGCTATTGCTAATTTTTATTTTTAGTATAAGTTACTTTGTTTTTGAGTTCTGATTCCTATTTAGTTTGGATTTTACTTATTTAGTTGTTTAATTATCTACTTTTTATTTAGAATCACTTTATAAAGTTGCATATTTGAATTTTGAATATTATGTTTTAGGAGTAATTTATTAATTAGGATTATTTGCTAATGTATTATTTCAGGAACATTATGACCAATACTCGTGGTAGAAAGACCGCAATTCCCACTTCTAAAAAACGGAAAGGAGCGATATCCTCAACTACGACAACTGAGATACGCCACCCTTCCTCCAATTTCCACCAGGACTTCAAGAGGAGTTGTTTCAAATTCTATGTGCCCGACCCCTTGGCGTAGGTCGGTGCATCGACTGGGCTGCATTGGAACAAGTCCATCTTGCTAACTCAGTTCGGGCCCTCCTCACTACCGCTCCTTAGGACTGTTTTTTCGACATTATTGAGCCAACATACATGGAGTTCACTTTGGAACTTTGTTTGACATTTCAGTTGCAGACGGTTATGACAGAAAATGACGACCCAGGCACAGTCCAATTCTGTATTGGCGGTCTAGTGCGGTAATTGAGTGTCCCAGAATTCGGAGTTGCCTTGGGACTTTATACAGAAAGCTTTATGGAGGCCGACAATTTTCCCCATCTCCACCGTCACATCCATTACGCACCTTCCTCATGTTGGGCAGCCCTCGTTCCTGCTACGGACATCTATGACCCCAGCCGCTCCAAGGCGTCGATTCTATCTCCAGCATTACAATATCTCCACGCCCTTTTAGGTCACACCTTAATAGGGAGACGAGAAAGCACTGGCGTCGTTAACACTCACGATGTATACTTCTTATGGAGCATGAAGCAAGGGCATGTTTTCGATTTCGCTTACTTCATCGCCCTCGCCTTTCGCCATCAGACCAAATGACACCGAAAGGGAGTCATCAGTATTAGCCCTTACGTGACTCGTTTAGCTCGACACTTTGGGCTTCTGAACACATTGGCACAATCCTCATCACTCACACTCATTGATCAGATGTCCCCACAGGGCATCTCAAGTATGCTCCACATGAGGATGACAGAGCGTTATCGTGGGTTCGATCCTCGTCAATACCAATTAGCACAAGCCACCGATCAAGATGACCCCGAGGATATTACTGACGATATCCCTTCATTCCATGAGAACCCACATTCTCCGCCTCCACTGAGTCCCGGACTAGTTTATGCGACTGCTTCGTTGACAGAAATTTCTGACCACCTGAATGGATTCGAGTAATATTGCACTCAATGATTCAACAGCATAGAGGTGAATCTGCAGCAAATTTGCCAGCATTTCCACATTTCGCCTCCTGCACCACCACCTCACGATCCAGCTGCCGATGAGGACTTTTGAGTCTATTTATTTTCACTTTGTTTTTCTTTCTCTTTTGTTTTTATTTTTATTTTAATTTTTCATGTTCTAAAAGACTTTTATTAGTATATTTTGAACCCCTTAATTTTATGGGTGTTCCTTTATGAGTAACCATAACAACCCCATCGATATAACTTCCTAAAACATTATTGGTGATATCACAGTTTCAAAAGGTTCAGTCGTTTGGTGCTACTTAGAAATATACTAACAATCCTATGGGGAAAGATAATCCACGACTTCCATGTCCTGTTCAACCACGACCATAGTCACCATGACATCGACCACCACGATAACCTCTTCACTTAGCACTGTGATTGTGGAACCCAACCTCTACCACCACCTTTACCTCTACCCAGGTCCACATGCACATCATTTCCAATGTCTATAAACCCGCTTTCACTATTCCAAGGACTACATCCAAATTCAGGGCAGTTTCGCTTCTCCCCCTCTTTTTATGATATTATGCTTATATTGTTATTATCTATCTTTGTACATTGAGGACAATGTACATCTTAAGTATGGGAAGGTTATGATATTATGATTATCAAAAAATTCCTGAATTATATCTTGTTCTCAAATAATTTTGTCATATTACAATTAGAATGAATTTTGATTGATTTATGATTTTTATTGATATGTTTTTTTATTAAAACATAGGTAATTATGCATTGATTATTTAAACTTGAGGACAATAGAGAATCAAGCATGATAAGTTGCAATTTTGAGAATTAAAATTGCTAGGTTGTTTCCTTAAATCGAGGTAATATCTTAAAGTTTTGAATTTACAGAATTGACATCAAAAACCCATAATTTTTGTGAGACTTTGAGCCGTTTAAAGCATATATCTTTCTTGCTCACTTTTATTGATGGTTATGAATGAGTCAATGTTGATTTTTTATTCTAGAACTTACATCGATTATACATGTCAAGACCACACCTTTGATTTGATATACTGAGATGATAAAGGCACTTAGGTTTTAACCCACTTACCCCATAAAAAGCCTACCCGTATAATTGACCCTTAGTAAACCCCTTTGAGCCTTAAACAATTTTTCTTGATTTTCCCCTTAATGATAACCCACAACTTAACCCTTTTTGACGCCTTAAGAATTTCTCTCTTTTGATTGACTTTTTTTTTATCGAGATTTGATTTGATTAGTTACCTAACTATGTTCGTTCATTTTAGTTGTTGAATTATTTCTTTATGTACTTTCCATTTTTGTATTTGTCTTATTCTAAAAAAAAGAAAGAAAAAAAAGAATATTATATTCATAAAATTGCATATTATAAAGAGCTTGGATAAGTTAAAGTTATATTATTGAGAAAAAGCTCACTTCATTAGTTTTGGATAGTTTTAATTCTGGCACCTGTTTGTAATTCAACAATTAGATTTACTTTTCTAAGTTTGGTAATAAATTTAATTAATCTCGATTCTAACACTCTTTTTTAGCCTTTATCCACACCTTTAACCCAAGCCCCATTACAACCCTATTAAAGACCTTTTGATTTGTGCATCATCTCATTTATAGTGGTGAAGGTTTGATTTTCATGGAAGCCTATGGTAATAACTTTTCATGTTTGACTATTGAGTGCTTAATTATTAAACCTTAAACACTTTAAGTCATTTGAGTGAATCCTCAGTGAGAATGTCAACCCTTGTCGATTTGGCATTAAAGGTAATTACTTAGATAAAGGGGGGTACCTATGATTTTATGATTAAAATGCTTAACTTGGATTGTTTGAAATTTTTAATGTTCTCTTAATTGAATTCTCAATGTATAATTATTTTTGGATTATTTCAGACACATTTTTTTATGAGAATTATAAGTTGAGAAGAATTTATTTTAATTGTGAGATGAGGATTTTGCTTGAGGAAAAGCAAATGCTTAAGTGTGGGGATATTTGATAAACCTCAAAAGTAACATATTTTAATCCCATACTTGGCATATTCTTGGATGATTTATCATAAGATTTAGTGAATTTGATGCTCCTAATCCTTTAATTTCAAGTTTTATATCCAGATGAGCATAGGAAAGTGAAAAGTGCAAGAAAAAGGCCAAAAAGGGACAAAATAGGTTTATTTCAGGACTGCACGTAGCCCACGGGTAATCCACACGCCCGTGTAAGACACACGGGTAATCCACACGCCTGTGTGTCATAGTCGTGTTGACTTAAAACCATATCAGAATTGCATACGGCTTGAGCACCACCACACAGGCATGCCACATGGCCGTGTCCCTATCGAGACCTATTTTAATTCTACTCGAAAATGGCTAATTTTGGGCTATTTTGGGCATTCCAAAGTCTATTTAAACACATGAGAAGAGGATCAAGGGACACAAAGAGTGGAAGGCAGAAAATACTCGAAGATAGGCATTGGAATCAGTTCAGAAGCAGGAATTACTTCAAGACTAAAGATTTCCATTCAATCTCTACTAAAGGTTTTGGGTTTCTTATGTTTTGTTATTTTCCCAATTTTGAGATGTTTTCCCTAATCGTTATGAACTAAACACCCTAAATACCTAAGGGAGATGAAACCTAAGATAGATCTTATTATTATTTGAATTATATGATAAATACTTTTCTTATTCTTAACTATAAGTTTTAATCCTTGCTTTAATATTCCAGGATATTAATTCAGGTTTTGATGTGCTTATTCAGTGGGAGCAAAAGTGCCTGTTTAAGAGTAGATCTTCCATAATTAAGCAGAGTTGCATGCAATCCTAGAGATAGGATGACATAAATCTGTCGTATTAGAGTCAAATCTAATAAGGGAGTCCATAGATTGAGTTAATGCGACGATAGAGGTTTTAATTAGAAAGAGATTTCGATTAATCAACCTAGAGTCAGTTGTTTTTAGTCTCGAGAAAGATATTAACATAAGCTAGGGATTCCTACGGATTAAGTCAGGTGAATAAATCGTCTAATTCAGAAGTAATAAGTGAAGTCTAGGTGGATTCTTCCTTAGTTATTGTCTTCTCCATCGGTTTTCCAAAAGTGTTTTCCAACTTTTAATCTTTGTCATGTTCTTAGTTAATTAGATAGTTAATTTTAGTTTAAAAACATCCCTTTAATTCTTAGGCTGGATAATAAAAAGATAGTAATTACATGTACTTTTAGTCCTTGTGGATACGATATTTCCGGTCACACCATAACTATACTTCTGTTCGATAGGTGCGCTTGCCTTAGTCGAATTTTTAGTCAGTTTAGTGACCATCAACAAAAATCAAATATTTATAATGTAAATCAGAAATCATATAATATAATTTGTCTTAGATTTCATCTTCCCTAGTTATCTACGGAATTAGTTCATAATCCTAAATGAAAACATCTCAAAGTCAGAATAACCACAAGACTTAAAGAAACTGTGACAGCCCAAAATTGACCCTAGCCGGGAAGTGGTTTCGGGACCGCTAAACCGAGTCACCGAAAGGTTTGAATGTGATGTTTATTGTCTAGAATATGTAATCATGAATGTGTAAAAATTTCAAGCTTCGATTTAGTCGATTGCATGTGAATTTAGTCAATAGGACTTATATGAGAAAATTTTAAAATGTGATAGGTCAATGCATGAGGACCTATTAGTGCATGTGGAAGAAAAAGGGGACTTGCATGTCAAATTCCCCCTCCCTAATATGTAGTGGCCGGCCATGCTATAGGTGGAAACATGTCTCCAACATGTTATGCTAGTGATGCATGTTAAGAATAATAAAATAATAAGCATGGTGATTAAATAATGAAAGAAGGGTGATGGAGAAAAAAAAAAGTACATGGTCTCACCCCCCCCCTTGTTGCCGTGAATTGAAGAAAGAAAACAAAAAAAAAAGAGTTCATTCTTGAACATCCTTGGCCGAATAGAGGAAAGAAAGGAAGGGGAAAAAGGCTTGAGAAAAATCGGCTATGGTGGTGGTTAGACTAAGGTATGTTTGATGTTGTCTTTGAGATGCATGCATGTTTTAAATAGCCCATGTTTAAACTTTGAATCTTGTTGATAACATGAGCAATCGGTCATGAGAAAGTGTTCAAGGAAAAGGTTGTTGATGAAAGAAATTAATGTGTTAAGGGATTATATGAAACTTATTCATGTTTATATATGTTATATGCAACGAAAATGGTTGATGATTTTGGAGGTGATTAGCTTGAATCGGCCACGGTATATCCATAAACACGATCTATGCTTGTTATGTTACTCATGGTTAAAACAATTCGGCTAGGACATTCGGCCATGGATGGTTGTATTTCTTTGATGTTGTTTTTGATGCCTTAGGGCATTGAGAGTTGATTATAGATGAGGTGAGCTTCTTGATTTAAAAATTTGATGGATGTTAAGCTAATTGGGCAACCAAAGGTTCAATATTTTTGTTATGAGGTCATATGTGCATTCGGCCATGGTCTTTGCTTGAATATGAGAATTGTAATGTGATTTTCCTAAATTGTCTATGAATTTGGTTGTTGATTTCATGGTAATGGTATATTGAATCCATGAGAATTTAGTAAGGTTGCATTCGGCAACTTACTTGAAATTAAAAATCGATGTCTAAGCTTAGGTGATTTCGATGATGATATATGTGTGTATACATAAGTATATTTAGTTGATTCGGCTTTGGTAGTTGCATGAGATTATTAGCCGAATATACTAACATACATATACATGTGAGATTGGATTGTAAATATTTAGCAAGGTGGTTAAACTAGTTAAATTATTGATATAGCTCAAAGAGCTAAAGGAGGTGAATCGAGCAAAGGCAAAGAAAAGGTTATCGAGTAGCCGAGTTGGAACCGTCTTACCCAACACGAGGTAAGTCATTAAGCATGTAGTTGGTATTATTTCAATGGTCATAATGTTGTGTATTGATGCTGAATGGAATGAATAAATGTACATATATATATGCATGTACGTATGTGATGATGAAATTGTTGAATGAAATAAATGAGGTGAGATGTAATGAGTTGTTGATCTCGGCACTAAATGTGCGGGATAACCATTTATGACCATGAGATTGGTGCTAAGTGCGCGGGATTAAATTGTACAGCACTAAGTGTGCGATTCTACTTTGTTGCACTAAGTGTGCGAAATGAATATGATGCACTAAGTGTGCGAATTGACCATGCGGCACTAAGTGTGCGGGTTTGACTATGTAGCACTAAGTGTGCGATTTGATTACGTGGCACTAAATGTGCGAGTTGATTATATAGCACTGAGTGTGCGGGCTCAATATACATTCGTGAATCATTATGGACACTATGTGTGCGACACTATTGAGCTGATCGCGGACAGCGGATCGGGTAAGTGTCTTGAGGACATGGCTAATATGTGCTATGCGTATACTTGGTGTTGAGCTCGGTAAGTTGAACCTATGTGACAACTATACTTGAAGTCACGTACATAAAAATTTATCGTAGGATGGGTGAAAGGCCGTTTTGTGGTTTGATTGTAACGAAAATAAATTGATTTATGAAAATGCTTCAATGTCCTATTGATGAGTATATGAATTGTGAAGGCATGAATTGATATGAAATTGAATCGGTAGGTTGGTGGAACTATGGTATGGTTCGGTATGGATGGAGTAAATTGTCTCATTCCATTTTATTCCTCTTGTGATAATGTTATTGATGTATAGTAGAGCATTGCTTATGACTTACTGAGTTATAAACTCACCCGGTGTTTCCTTGTCACCCATTATAGGTTGCTTGGACTCATCAATTTTTGCGGGGTCGGGCCGTCAACGAAGTCATCACACCAGATAGCTAGTTTTGGTACTTTCTTCTTAGTGTGCTTAGAAGATCATTTTGGCATGTATAAGCTAGTACGTTGTGTTTGAATTATGGCATGTAAACTTTAAGCCATGCGAAAATGGCACGAATGTTCGATTGAGTTGGATCGAGGGTAGGCATGAAATGGACCTAGTTACTTTCGTAACAGATGCTGGCAGCAGCAGTGTCATGAGATTGAAAATTCACTAAAAATAGTAGGAGTGGAATTAATTGATGAATAAATTATGTAATCGAAGCTCGATGAGTCTGTTTTCATGAGGAAGTAACGAAAAGATCATATGGGCAGTATATTAAGAGATAATCAGATTTTAGTGGGACAGGGCCAGAACGGTTTCTGGATTCCCTGCTCCAACTTTGGAAATTCATTATAAATTAACCAGAGATAATTAGGGGTCGTACCATATATGTGCAGATTCCTCTCTGAGTCTAGTTTCCATAGAAACAAACGGCAACAGTATTGAAGCCCCGTGCAGGGAGATATCCCAGTCGTAATGGGCAAAGGTCAGTGTAGTCGACCCCTGCAACTTGGGGAACTTTGACTAATAAACTGTACTAATTGGCCCAACCAAAAATTCTAGAAAAAAATACATAGATGGGCACATGAGTCTAGTTTCTGGGAAAAATTACGAAACTGATTTTCGAGTTACGAAACTCAAGATATGAATTTTAAAACGACTAGTACACAGATTGGGCAGTGTCTGGAAAATAAATTTTGTAAGAGGGTAAAGCCAGTCAACACCTCGTGTTCGACCCCGATGACGGTTTCGGGTTCGGGGTGTTACATTTTATTGGTATCAGAGCTATGGTTTAGTCGGTTCTAGGACTTCCATAGCACGTATGAGTCTAGCTATACATGCCATAATGTTAATGTTTAAAAGGGTGATGACTTCTGACGGTTGAAATGTTTTTGTCTTGATTAGTAAATGGATCCCGGTGAAGAAAGAACCCTAGCGGATGACGTTGAGAGCGTAGCGGCTGCTCCTGCACAAGGGACGCCGCCTGTTGAACCCCAGTCATCTGCGAATAATCAAGGTGAGGGGGCTAAACAAGCCTTCTTTACCATGATGAATGAGTGGGTCGCGCAATATGCCCGAGCCAACCCGGCTGTCCAACAATTCCCAAATTTGAATAACCCACCCCAAGAGCCTGTAAGGCCGTCAGTCGCTGATCCTGTGAGGCTGAGTAAGCTACCTGTAGACTTGATTAGGAAGCGTGGGGCCGAGGAGTTCAAGGCCATAGTAACTGATGATGCCGAAAGGGCCGAGTTCTGGCTTGATAACACCATTCGGGTGTTCGATGAATTGTCATGCACACCCGATGAATGTCTAAAATGTGCTGTATCTTTGTTGCGAGACTCAGCCTACTATTGGTGGAGGACATTGATTTCCATAGTCCCGAACGAGCGAGTAACTTGGGACTTCTTTCAAACGGAATTTCGGAAGAAATTTATTAGCCAACGGTTCATTGACCAGAAGCGTAAGGAGTTCTTGGAACTCAAGCAAGGCCGTATGACTGTATCTGAATACGAACATGAATTCGTAAGACTTAGTAGGTATGCCCGGGAGTGCGTAGCTGATGAGGTTGCTATGTGCAAAAGATTTGAGGAAGGATTGAACGAAGATTTAAAGCTACTAATGGGTATTCTGGAAATAAAGGAATTCGTAACACTAGTCGAACGAGCCTGCAAGGCGGAGGAACTTGGAAAGGAGAAGAGGAAGGCTGAATTTGAAGCTAGAGATTATCGTAAAAGATCGACGGGTAAAGCTCCGTTCTCAGCTGTGAAGAAGTTCAGGGAGGACATTAGTAAGTCGAGGGCGACTACGGGAATTTCCATCAGGGCAAGACCATCGATGGGCTCCCGAGCTACTTCGGTAGCTAGTGTGGGCAATAATCGGCACGAGAAACCTGAATGTCCCCAATGTGGAAGACGACACCTAGGTGAATGTTGGGGCAAGTCTACTAACAGGGCCTGTTACGGATGCGGTTCGAAGGACCACTTCATTAGAGATTGCACGGAGCTGGATGAGAAGAATAAGATTCAAGGTGCAAGACCTAGTGGAGTGACATCTAGAGGTAGACCACCGAGAATTTTTGGAGGCAGGGGTGGTAGTCAGAGGGGGGCTTCTGATACGGCCGATCGCGCCGAGAACCGTGCTCCTGCTAGAGCATATGCCATTCGCGCACGAGAGGAGGCATCCTCCCCCGACGTCATCACTGGTACCTTCACTCTCTTTGATACTAATGTGATTGCATTGATTGACCCTGGTTCTACTCATTCATATGTATGCGAAACCTTAGCAACCAGTAAGACTCTACCTGTTGAGTCTACTGAGCTCGTAATTCGAGTATCAAACCCTTTGGGTCAATGCGTACTTGTTGATAAAGTGTGTAAGAGATGCCCTCTATTAATCCGAGAATCCTGTTTTCCGGCTGATTTGATGCTTTTGCCGTTCGACGAGTTTGATGTTATTCTTGGTTTGGATTGGTTAACCGCGCATGATGCGGTTGTGAATTGCAAAAGCAAGACTATCGATTTGAGGTGCGCAAATAACGAAATAATCCGAGTTGAGTCTGCGGACTTAAGGGGGTTGCCAGCTGTAATATCAGCAATGTTGGCCCAGAAATATGTAAGGAAAGGGTGCGAAGCATACCTCGCGTATGTACTTGATGACAAGGAGTTAGAAAAGAAACCCGAATCGGTGCCGGTGGTTTGTGAATACCCGGATGTTTTTCCTGAAGAGTTACCGGGTTTGCCACCTGTTCGGGAAGTAGAGTTTGGAATTGAGCTTGTACCTGGAACTACGCCAATTTCGATCGCTCCGTATCGTATGGCACTAACTGAGTTAAAAGAGTTGAAAGCTCAGTTGCAAGAATTGACGGATAGAGGTTTCGCTCGACCGAGTTTCTCGCCTTGGGGTGCACCAGTATTGTTCGTGAAAAAGAAGGACGGAACCATGAGGTTGTGCATTGACTATCGTCAACTGAATAAAGTGACGATAAAGAATAAGTATCCGTTACCGCGTATAGATGATCTGTTCGATCAATTAAAGGGAGCATCGGTGTTTTCAAAGATAGATTTGAGATCGGGTTATTATCAGTTACGGATTCGAGATTCGGACGTACCCAAAACTGCTTTCAGAACGAGGTACGGTCACTATGAGTTCTTAGTGATGCCGTTTGGGCTCACTAATGCCCCTGCGGTGTTTATGGATTTGATGAATCGGATCTTTAGGCCGTACTTAGATCGGTTCGTAGTTGTGTTTATTGATGACATCTTGGTCTATTCAAGAGATGAGGCCGAACATGCTGAGCATCTGAGGCTAGTGATGCAAATTTTGCGGGATAAGCAGTTATATGCTAAGTTCAGTAAGTGTGAGTTCTGGCTAAGAGAGGTTAGCTTCTTGGGTCATGTGGTATCCGCATCGGGTATTCGGGTTGACCCGAGCAAAATTTCAGCCATACTTAACTGGAAGCCTCCGAGAAACGTTACCGAAGTCCGGAGCTTTCTAGGGCTCGCCGGTTATTACCGACGATTTGTCAAAGGTTTCTCGATGATAGCCACACCAATGACGAAGCTACTTCAGAAGGATGTTAAGTTCGAATGGACGGAGAAATGTCAGAAAAGCTTCGATCAACTGAAAACTCATCTGACTAAAGCTCCAATTTTGGTGCAACCCGAATCGGGTAAAGAGTTTGTCGTTTATAGTGACGCATCCCTACTCGGGTTGGGTTGTGTATTGATGCAAGAAGGTCGAGTTGTGGCCTATGCGTCGAGACAATTGAAGCCACACGAGAGAAATTATCCGACCCATGATCTCGAACTAGCCGCCATTGTGTTTGCATTGAAAATATGGCGACATTATTTGTTTGGTGAGAAGTGCCATGTGTTTTCGGATCACAAAAGTCTCAAATATTTGATGACTCAACGGGACTTGAATCTGCGACAAAGACGTTGGCTTGAATTGTTGAAGGATTATGAGCTTGTCATTGATTACCACCCGGGAAAGGCTAATGTGGTTGCGGACGCCTTAAGCCGGAAATCACTGTTTGCTTTGCGAGCGATGAATGTACACTTGTCTGTTCTACCTGACAATGTGTTAGTAGCTGAATTAAAAGCCAAACCATTATTGACTCATCAAATTCATGAAGCTCAGAAAGTCGATGATGAATTAGTTGCAAAACGAGCTGAGTGTGTTCCAAACAAGGAATCGGAGTTTCAGATTGATGATGATGGTTGTTTGAGGTTTAGAAGTCGTTTGTGCGTTCCAAGGAATTCGGAACTCATTCCGATGATCCTGAACGAAGCCCATTGTAGCCGAATGTCAATTCACCCGGGGAGCACGAAAATGTACAACGACTTGAAACGTCGATTTTGGTGGCATGGTATGAAGCGAGACATCTCCGACTTTGTTTCGAGATGTTTAATATGTCAGCAAGTGAAAGCGGAACATCAAGTGCCTTCAGGGTTACTTCAGCCGATCATGATACCCGAGTGGAAATGGGACCGAGTCACAATGGACTTTGTGTCCGGACTGCCATTGTCCGCAAGTAAGAAGGATGCGATTTGGGTTGTTGTTGATAGGCTGACTAAGTCGGCTCACTTTATCCCCGTGCGTACGGATTTCTCATTGGATAAACTAGCCGAGTTGTATGTTTCTCAGATTGTGAGATTACATGGAGTACCTATTTCTATCGTGTCGGATAGAGATCCGAGATTCACCTCGCGATTTTGGAAGAAATTGCAAGAAGCTTTGGGTACCCAGCTGCATTTTAGCACCGCTTTTCATCCCCAAACCGATGGTCAATCCGAGCGGATAATTCAGATACTCGAGGATATGCTGAGATGCTGCATCCTTGAGTTTAGTGGTTCATGGGAACGGTATGTACCTTTGATTGAATTCGCTTACAACAATAGTTTTCAATCAAGTATTAAGATGGCACCTTACGAGGCTTTGTACGGTCGTAAATGCCGTACACCATTGTTTTGGACCGAGCTTGGTGAAAGTAAAATTTTCGGAGTTGATTTGATTAAAGATGCTGAACAGAAAGTAAAAGTAATCCGTGAAAGTTTGAAGGCAGCCACAGATCGTCAGAAATCGTATGCGGATCTGAAACGGAAGGACATTGAATATCAGGTGGGAGATAAAGTGTTCCTTAAAGTTTCGCCTTGGAAAAAGGTACTTAGGTTTGGCCGTAAGGGCAAGTTGAGCCCGAGATTCATTGGGCCGTACGAAATCTCCGAACGAGTGGGGCCAGTTGCGTATAGATTGATTTTGCCCCCTGAGCTTGAAAAGATTCACGATGTCTTTCATGTTTCGATGCTTCGACGCTATCGATCTGATCCGTCGCATATAATTAGCCCATCAGAGGTTGAAATTCAAGCCGATATGAGTTATGAAGAAGAACCGATACGTATCCTAGCTCGTGAGGTGAAAGAGTTGCGAAACAAAAGGGTTCCGTTGGTTAAGGTGTTGTGGCTCAAACACGGGATCGAGGAAGCAACCTGGGAACCCGAGAGCTCGATGAAGGAACGATATCCAAACCTATTTACTGGTAAGATTTTCGAGGACGAAAATTTCTTAAGTGAGGGAGAGTTGTGACAGCCCAAAATTGACCCTAGCCGGGAAGTGGTTTCGGGACCGCTAAACCGAGTCACCGAAAGGTTTGAATGTGATGTTTATTGTCTAGAATATGTAATCATGAATGTGTAAAAATTTCAAGCTTCGATTTAGTCGATTGCATGTGAATTTAGTCAATAGGACTTATATGAGAAAATTTTAAAATGTGATAGGTCAATGCATGAGGACCTATTAGTGCATGTGGAAGAAAAAGGGGACTTGCATGTCAAATTCCCCCTCCCTAATATGTAGTGGCCGGCCATGCTATAGGTGGAAACATGTCTCCAACATGTTATGCTAGTGATGCATGTTAAGAATAATAAAATAATAAGCATGGTGATTAAATAATGAAAGAAGGGTGATGGAGAAAAAAAAAAAGTACATGGTCTCACCCCCCCCCTTGTTGCCGTGAATTGAAGAAAGAAAACAAAAAAAAAAGAGTTCATTCTTGAACATCCTTGGCCGAATAGAGGAAAGAAAGGAAGGGGAAAAAGGCTTGAGAAAAATCGGCTATGGTGGTGGTTAGACTAAGGTATGTTTGATGTTGTCTTTGAGATGCATGCATGTTTTAAATAGCCCATGTTTAAACTTTGAATCTTGTTGATAACATGAGCAATCGGTCATGAGAAAGTGTTCAAGGAAAAGGTTGTTGATGAAAGAAATTAATGTGTTAAGGGATTATATGAAACTTATTCATGTTTATATATGTTATATGCAACGAAAATGGTTGATGATTTTGGAGGTGATTAGCTTGAATCGGCCACGGTATATCCATAAACACGATCTATGCTTGTTATGTTACTCATGGTTAAAACAATTCGGCTAGGACATTCGGCCATGGATGGTTGTATTTCTTTGATGTTGTTTTTGATGCCTTAGGGCATTGAGAGTTGATTATAGATGAGGTGAGCTTCTTGATTTAAAAATTTGATGGATGTTAAGCTAATTGGGCAACCAAAGGTTCAATATTTTTGTTATGAGGTCATATGTGCATTCGGCCATGGTCTTTGCTTGAATATGAGAATTGTAATGTGATTTTCCTAAATTGTCTATGAATTTGGTTGTTGATTTCATGGTAATGGTATATTGAATCCATGAGAATTTAGTAAGGTTGCATTCGGCAACTTACTTGAAATTAAAAATCGATGTCTAAGCTTAGGTGATTTCGATGATGATATATGTGTGTATACATAAGTATATTTAGTTGATTCGGCTTTGGTAGTTGCATGAGATTATTAGCCGAATATACTAACATACATATACATGTGAGATTGGATTGTAAATATTTAGCAAGGTGGTTAAACTAGTTAAATTATTGATATAGCTCAAGGAGCTAAAGGAGGTGAATCGAGCAAAGGCAAAGAAAAGGTTATCGAGTAGCCGAGTTGGAACCGTCTTACCCAACACGAGGTAAGTCATTAAGCATGTAGTTGGTATTATTTCAATGGTCATAATGTTGTGTATTGATGCTGAATGGAATGAATAAATGTACATATATATATGCATGTACGTATGTGATGATGAAATTGTTGAATGAAATAAATGAGGTGAGATGTAATGAGTTGTTGATCTCGGCACTAAATGTGCGGGATAACCATTTATGACCATGAGATTGGTGCTAAGTGCGCGGGATTAAATTGTACAGCACTAAGTGTGCGATTCTACTTTGTTGCACTAAGTGTGCGAAATGAATATGATGCACTAAGTGTGCGAATTGACCATGCGGCACTAAGTGTGCGGGTTTGACTATGTAGCACTAAGTGTGCGATTTGATTACGTGGCACTAAATGTGCGAGTTGATTATATAGCACTGAGTGTGCGGGCTCAATATACATTCGTGAATCATTATGGACACTATGTGTGCGACACTATTGAGCTGATCGCGGACAGCGGATCGGGTAAGTGTCTTGAGGACATGGCTAATATGTGCTATGCGTATACTTGGTGTTGAGCTCGGTAAGTTGAACCTATGTGACAACTATACTTGAAGTCACGTACATAAAAATTTATCGTAGGATGGGTGAAAGGCCGTTTTGTGGTTTGATTGTAACGAAAATAAATTGATTTATGAAAATGCTTCAATGTCCTATTGATGAGTATATGAATTGTGAAGGCATGAATTGATATGAAATTGAATCGGTAGGTTGGTGGAACTATGGTATGGTTCGGTATGGATGGAGTAAATTGTCTCATTCCATTTTATTCCTCTTGTGATAATGTTATTGATGTATAGTAGAGCATTGCTTATGACTTACTGAGTTATAAACTCACCCGGTGTTTCCTTGTCACCCATTATAGGTTGCTTGGACTCATCAATTTTTGCGGGGTCGGGCCGTCAACGAAGTCATCACACCAGATAGCTAGTTTTGGTACTTTCTTCTTAGTGTGCTTAGAAGATCATTTTGGCATGTATAAGCTAGTACGTTGTGTTTGAATTATGGCATGTAAACTTTAAGCCATGCGAAAATGGCACGAATGTTCGATTGAGTTGGATCGAGGGTAGGCATGAAATGGACCTAGTTACTTTCGTAACAGATGCTGGCAGCAGCAGTGTCATGAGATTGAAAAATCACTAAAAATAGTAGGAGTGGAATTAATTGATGAATAAATTATGTAATCGAAGCTCGATGAGTCTGTTTTCATGAGGAAGTAACGAAAAGATCATATGGGCAGTATATTAAGAGATAATCAGATTTTAGTGGGACAGGGCCAGAACGGTTTCTGGATTCCCTGCTCCAACTTTGGAAATTCATTATAAATTAACCAGAGATAATTAGGGGTCGTACCATATATGTGCAGATTCCTCTCTGAGTCTAGTTTCCATAGAAACAAACGGCAACAGTATTGAAGCCCCGTGCAGGGAGATATCCCAGTCGTAATGGGCAAAGGTCAGTGTAGTCGACCCCTGCAACTTGGGGAACTTTGACTAATAAACTGTACTAATTGGCCCAACCAAAAATTCTAGAAAAAAATACATAGATGGGCACATGAGTCTAGTTTCTGGGAAAAATTACGAAACTGATTTTCGAGTTACGAAACTCAAGATATGAATTTTAAAACGACTAGTACACAGATTGGGCAGTGTCTGGAAAATAAATTTTGTAAGAGGGTAAAGCCAGTCAACACCTCGTGTTCGACCCCGATGACGGTTTCGGGTTCGGGGTGTTACAGAAACTCATAAAATCTTTGAAAGAAATTAATAGGAGGTCTTCAATCTTCCCATATCTCTTATTCTATTTGGTATTTCTAGACTTTAGAATGCGTAGAAAGCCTAAAAATTATGTTTTTTTTTTGTATTTCGGAAGTAGGGTGCGAAATCGATCCGAGCTGGCACATGGGCATGCGCCCAGCCCGTATGGCTCTTAAAATCTGCTATTTTTCTTTAATTTTTGCTCCTTTTGCTCCCAAATGCTCACCTAAGTATAAGAACATGAATTAAAGGGATTTGGAGCATCAAATTCACCAGTTTGCATAAATAATAATCCAAAAATGCATTAATAATGAGATTAAAATATGTTAGTTTTATCATTTATCAAATATCCCGACACTTAAGCATTTGCTTGTCCTCAAGCAAAATCCTCAACTCACATTAAAATTAATCTTTCTCAATTAGTTTTATCATTTATCAAATATCCCCACACTTAAGCATTTGCTTGTCCTCAAGCAAAATCCTCAACTCACATTAAAATTAATCTTTCTCAACTTATAATTCTCATCAATAATGTTTCGAGATAATTCAAAAATAATCATGCATTGGTAATTCAACTAAAAGGACACTAAAGACTCAAGCAATCCAAGCTAAAAAATTTTAAACACGAAAACATAGGTATATCCCCTTATCTAAGTAATTACTTTAATTCAAAATCTATAAGAATTGACATCCTCACTAAATATTCACTCAAATCACTCAAAGTATTTAAGGTTCAAGAATAAGCACTTAACAGTCGAACAAGAAATGACATTACCAAAAGCTTGCTTGAAAATCAAATCTCCACCACTATAAAATGATATGACACACTAATCAAAATGTCTTTAAGAAGTTGTAACGGGGCTTAGGTTAAGGGTGTGGATAAAGGCTAGAAAAGATGGTTATAATCGAGATCGAGTTGATAACTTACCAAACCAGAAAAATGAACAACTATGAATTAAAAACAAGCGTATCAATCAAGAACTATTCAAGAACAAAAATGAGATTTTTCTCAAAATATGAATTTAATTGTTCAAGCTCAATAAAAAAAGAACTAAATAAAAATCAATATTTTTTTGATCTTTTTCTTTTCTTTTCTTTTTGAGAATAAGAAGAAATAATTCAGCAAATCAACCAGAAGAGCATAGCTATGCAACTAAAAAAATCAAATCTTGACAAAAAGAGAGTCAATGAAATGAGAAAAAGTCTCAACGAAAAGAATGAGTTATGGGTTAACGTTAATGGGTAAATCAAGAAACGTGTGTTAGGCTCAATGGGGTTCACTAAGGGTTAACTAAAAAGGCAGCCTTTTATGGGATAAATGGGTTAAAACCTAAGTGTCTTTATCATCTTATTATATCCAATCAAAAGTGTGGTCTCAAGATGTATAATCGAAGCAAGTTTTAGAATATCAAATCAAATTGACACATTCATAACCAATAATAAAATGAGCAAGAAAAACGTATACTCTAAAGGCTTAAAATCTTACAAAAAATCATGGTTTTGATGCCAAACTTGCAAATTTCAAACTTCAATTTAGGGAAACAACCTAATTTTTTTAATTTCTGAAAAATAACTTAGTATGCTTGATTCTCTCATGTCTTAAAGTTTAAATCAACCAATGCACAAATATCTAAAAATTAATCTAAAGCAAATCTGTAACACCCCACACCCGTGCCCCACGCAGGGTCAGAATATAAGGCATTACCTAACTTAAACTTATGCATATAGACATTCTCATAACACCAAAACATGGTCAAATTAAAACATTTTCAAATTTATTTCTAAACTCCTTAATAAGAGCCTACTAAGCCCAAAACATCCATTGGAACCCATTCAGAAACAATCCGAGTCCTTTAAAGAACTCTGAAAATAACTTTTAACACAGGATCACACGCCCGTGTGACATTTCAACATGGTCATGCTATTAGCCCGTGTGGCTCACACGGCCAAAGCAATACAGGGACACGCCCGTGTCCTATACCCGTGTAGAATTAATTCTAAATGCACACCTACAGGGGTTTTCACATTGCCTGGAACACGCCCGTGTCTCTTGCCCGTGTCCTTCACCTGGCCATGAAACGCCCGTGTCCTAGCCCGTCTGCAAAAACTTGGACATTCTATTGCTGACGTCAACAATCCTTAAGGGCCACATGGCCAAGGCACATGCTTATGTGCCAGGCCGTGCCCTTCACACAACTGAGACACATGACCGTGTCTCTATCCATGTGTTTACTACCATGCATACTGACTTACAATTCTTATATGCAGGGGACACATGGCCATATCACACACCTATGTGGTTAATCGTATGTCACACACGGCCTAGATACACGCCCGTGTGCCTACCCGTGTGGACAAAATAAGGCTATTTACCAAGCCTTTTTGTCACCCCTACTTATGTAACTTGCACAAAAATCACTCTATACTAACATAAGGGCACATCACATAGCCAAAATAACCACAATGAACAACATTTCATTTATGTAATTTACTCATCCTTGAAAATATTGTCTTCTATTTATAAATCAAAATGATTATTGGCCATCATCCATGGCCTTATACAAAAAGAGTATCATATTCATTATATGAGCCAACACATTATGGCTAACTAACAAAACACTAAACAAAGACTCGAGTCCCTATACATGCCAGAAAACAAAACAATGAAACTAGCTATACCAAGGTCTTGAGTGATAGTGTGATCGAAGCTTTTGATGTCACTGGATCCCAGATGCTAGCTTGGCAGCACTATAAGGAAATAAAAGAAAGGAGGGTAAGCGTGGTAGCTTAGTAAGTATATATATGCAAATAAAGTGTAATTATAAGAAAATCATATTCATCTAACAGTAGCTTGTCATGCTTAAAAGAAATAAATCACTTAATGTCTCTATCTTACTATTCTTTTCATTCATGTATACTTAATACACCTAGTTCTTTACTCAAGTCCTAACCATGACTTCGGTATACATACCTTATCAAAGTATTCACCAACTAAATCTTCGGGTTACCTGTTGAACTCTCAAAATACATATGGATACACAAGGAATTTGCGTCTAAATGCCATATAAGAAATTAGGGCTACCTCGTGCTATGAAACTCTCACATTTGAGCTACTCACGGGCCTTTTTATCAAGTCAGGACCCGAACCCCATAGCTATCATGTAACGTATGCTCATTGAGCTACTCACGGGTCTGTACACAAAGTCAGTACCCGGACCCACGTTACCTATAGCATTTATCTCATGAGCTCAGACTCAACTCATGAGTTCAGACCACATAATTTTAATAACAAGCCCTTTTGTATCCTATGCAATGTCTAAGGTTCAACGGGGCTTCATATCTAATGGAACAGCATCGCATTTGCTCACATTGTAATTTACTCGCGTAACATGTCATTTAAACATTCATGGCAACAATTAGAATTTAGATACATAACAACAATAAGCTAATTACACATGTATATTATTAAAATATACCAAAGTAAGTTTTAATAACACATTATTTACATATGTACTTACCTCGATACAAAATGATGAAGACGAGCTTAACCCTCGTAAACTTTGTTCTTACCCCGATCAATACCCGAATCACGTTTCTCTTGATCTAAATTAATAAATTCATTTATTTCATCAGCATATCAATTTAGACCCCCGAAAGTTCATAATTGGACAAAATGACTATTTTCCCCTTAGACTTTCACAAAATGACCATTTTACCCCTATGCTCGAAAATTAATTTTTATCAAATTTCTTCATATTATAAGCATAGCTGATTACTTTTTATACTAGAAGCAAATCCAAAATTTCCATTATTTCTCACATTTATCAACAAATTTCCAACTTATGCAAAATAGACCCTATTAGGGTTTTCATGAAAAATCCCTTCATAAAATTTGTTTATTACACAACTAATACTCATATTATCCCATAAAATTTCAGAAAACTACATATATGTTTTCATGGAAAAACCCTAATCTCTCAACCATTTTGCAAAATAATCCCTTTCATAGAAAGCTTATGTTACAAAGAGTCCAAAAATACAAAAATCATCAAGAATAACCTTATAAATGACTTACTTGTAAGAGATGTTAATGGCTGATATTTTTAGCTCTCAAAACCGCCCCTTTTTGAAGATGAAAATCGATTAAGAAGAAGAAATAAAAACATGAAGCTTTTTTTTGTTTTATTTTATTTAAAACTGGTCAAAATTGGTGACCAAAACACCACCTAATTTTGACTTTCCCATCAATTTGTCCCCCTATGGCTGGCCACCCCATTCTCTAAGGGTCTAATTGCTTTTTAAGGCCCCCAATTTAGGTTCTTTAGCTAATTGACACTCTTATCTAACAAAATAGGACTTTTGCACTTTAAGCAATTTAGTCATTTTTCACAATTAGGCAAGCAATCGTTAAAATTAATTCACCAAAATTTTCATGTATTTATCTAATCATGCTACAATACATAAAATGATATTTAAAATAATTCCCTCAACCTTGGTTTAGTGGTTCCAAAATCACTATTCTGACTAGCCCCTAAATTAGGCTGTTACAAAATCAACAAAAATCCCAAATCGAGAAAAAATCATTCTAATGGAAGTATGAAAAAATTACTTAAATACAAGACATAATTTAGGGATTTTCTAATAATTATATAAATAACCTCCCCACACTTAAGATGTACATCGTCCTTAATGTACAAGCATATATAATCACAGTATAAGCAGAATATCATAAGAGAGAGAGAAAACTGAAACTGCCCTGGATATTGGATGAAATAGTTAGAATGGTGAAAAGTGGAATTGTAGGAAATTGAAAGTGAAATGCATGATTATGTGCAAACTAATAAGAAAATAAACACAAATAGTAAAGAAGATTAAGAGGAGACATATCAATTATAATTAACCATAAAGATTAAAAATATAGTTCAAAAGATAAAAAAAATGAAAGAAGTTTAAGGACATAAAAATAAAACAACTAAAAATAAAAATAAAAATAAAGATAAAAATAAAAATAAAACTAAAAATAAAAGAAATGAACTCTATGATCCTCATCGCCAGAGGCATCGGTATCATGAGTCACTGGCACTGAAGAGGATATATGGAGGTTGTAACATCCTATAGCCGTAACCCACGTCGGGGCTGGGTACAAGGTATTACCCAACTCAAATTACCGAGACTCGATCCAAATTAAAACTTTTTTAATTTTTACTTTAATATTCTTATTATGGGCCTACGAGCCTCAAATAGACCGTTGAAAACCATTCGGAACCATTTCAAGTCCTTAAACCAACCTTAGGAAATTTACCTTTAGAATAGGGCACATGCCCGTGTGGAAGAGTAACACGCCCGTGTGACCATTTCGACATGGTCGTGCTAATGGCCCGTGTGGCTCACACGACCTAAGCACCCAGGGACACACCTATGACCCAAACTCGTGTAGAATTAAATTCTAATTCACACCTACAAAGGTTTTCACACGGCCAGACACATGCCCATGTCAATGGCCCGTGTCCCTCACACGGCCACAACACGCCCGTGTCCTAGCCCGTGTGCAAAAACATGGACATTCTATTTCTGACGTCAGCATGCTTAAGATGTCACACGGCCACAACACGCCCGTGTCCTAGCCCGTGTGCAAAAACATGGACATTCTATTTCTGACGTCAGCATGCTTAAGATGTCACACGGCCAAGGCACACACCCGTGTACCGGGCTATGTCCTCCACGGCTGAGACACACAGCTGTGTCTCTGCCCGTGTGTTACCATGCATACTGACTTGAAATTTTTACGTGCAGAGGACACACGACCGGAAAACACGCCCATGAGGTAGACCGTGTGTCACACACGGCCTAGACACACGCCCGTGTGTCTACCCATGTGGACAATATAAGGCTATTTACCAAGCCTCATTGCCACCCTTACATACCTAGTTCCATGCAAATACTAACCAATACCAAAACAAGCATAATTCATACAACCTAATCAGTCTCAATAGACATTCATCCAATTATAAAAATGCCTCTTTAATAAAACTCAAAATGAATATTAGCCATCAAACAAGGCTTAATACAAAATGAAGGGTATCCAACCCAAGCCTACACATTTGGCCAATTCTTAAAGACACAAAATAATAAAGTCTAAGTCCTACACATGCCATATTCAAAAATACAAATCCAACTATATCGAATGCTTCGGCTGATAGTGTGATTGATATCTCTAACTTCTGGAATCCTTGAGCTAATTAGGCGGCACTGTAAGGAAATGGAAAGGAAAGGGAGTAAGCATAAGAGCTTAGTAAGTTGCATATAAGTAAATATACAACAACAATATACCAATAACCAGCATGCTCACAATACCAAGGTAGGCATAAGTATAACTTACTCATTACTATCCGTACAAATCACAAGTTATATATATAGAGCTCATATCTCATACGTACAAATTAGGTACCTGTACCATTCACAACACGGTTATACTTTCCTCATTAGCTTAAGAACATAACGTTCATTGTTGAATCATTTGGAACACTACTGGATATTCATTAAGCCTCAAACGTGGGTAAAGTGTCGATGCCATGTCCCAGACATGGTCTTGCATTGGATCATATCTCAAGTCGATGCCATGTCCCAGACATGGTCTTACACTGACTATCATCTCGTAGCCGAATCATATCCCAGACATGTCTTACACTGGCTTATGTCTCGAGGTCGAATCATGTCCTAGACATGTCTTACACTAGCTCTCGTACCAATACCGATGCCATGTCCCAGACATGGTCTTACACTGGCTCTCATAATGTGGCCGATGCATGTCCCAGACATGTCTTGCACTAGCGCACACACAAATGACCCAAACGTCATGGCATGAATATCCGATTTACTTCCTAAGGTTAAAACGGAATTTCCACTATCTTAATTATCATTATACATTCTCAATTTCACAACTAAGCAATTCATGTTATTTTAGCTCAATACAATTCAAAACATACATTAACAATGTAGTTGTATTATTTACATACAACTTACCTCGAATTACAAAATGTATACGACTAGTCGGTTTAGTCGACTTATTTGGCTTTCCCCCGGTCTGGATTCGGATTTGACAATTCTTGACCTATATTAGCAAAATACACTCATTTACTCACTAAATAAAGTTAAGAAATTAAAAACTCACATCTTCGGTGAAATGACCATTTTGAACTTAGACTTTGGCAAAATGACCATTTTACCCCTATGCTCGAAAATCAATTTTTATCGAATTTCTTTACATCTTGAGCCTAGATGAACTTTTTTTATTCTTATAGCAACCCCAAATTGATCATATTTCACACATTTCTCAACTATTTTACAACTTGTGCAAAATAGTCCCTTTAGGTATTTTCATGGTAACACCTTTCACAAAAGTTGTCTATTACACAACTAAGACTCATATTCTTCCATAAAATTTCAAAAAACACCCTAAATGCTCGCATGAAAAAACCATATACCTTCAACCATTTTGCAAGATATACCCCTCATTTGAAATCTCATGCTTCAAGGGTCTCAAAAATACAAAAATCATCAACAAAGGACATGGAAATCACTTACTTCTAGGGATGATAAGTTGCTGAAAATTTTGAAGTCCAAACACCCCTAAAAATGGCTGAAAATCGGTTGGATAAGAAGATGAAAAATGGATGATATCATCTTTCTTTATTTTATTTCCTTTTTAGTCAAATAAGCCACCCAATTTCCATCTCACCTTGAAAATTGTCTCATCCTTTTCTCATGGACGGCTATGCTATCATAAGAGGGTCTAATTGCCCTTTAAAGACCCCAAATTTTTATTCTCTAGCTATTTGACACCTCTAACTATCAATTTAGAACTTGTATTTTATGCGATTTAGTCCTTTTTCGTAATTGGGCTCACAAACTTCAAAATTTACCTATCAAATTTTTCATGTACTAATATAGACATGCTATGACTCCAAAATAATAATAAAATAATTTCTCCGACTTTGGGTTTGTGGTCCCTGAGACCACTATTCTAACTAGCCCCAAAATCGGGCTGTTACACTTTTCCCCCTTGAGGATTTTCGTTCCCGAAAATCTTACCGATGAACAAGTTCAGGTACTGATCTTTCATAGTCTTCTCAAGTTCCCATGTGGCTTCCTCGACTCCATGCCTATGCCAAAAAACTTTCACAAGTGTTATACTATTATTTCTCAATTGTTTCACTTCCTGAGCTAAAATCTTGACCAGCTCTTCACCATAAGTCATGTTGGGATGAATTGCAACCTCTGAAGGTGTAATCACATGCGAAGGATTTGATCTATATCGACGTAGCATGGACACATGAAACACGTCGTGAATCTTCTCTAATTCTGGTGGTAAAGCCAATCGATAGGCAATTGGCCCTACTCTCTCGATAACCTTAAAGGCCCTATGAAACGAGGATTCAATTTACCTCTTCTACCAAATCTAAGAACTTTCCTCCAGGGGACACTTTCAAAAATACCTTATCACTGACTTGAAACTTAATTTCCTTTTGTTTCAAATCCGCATAAGATTTTTGTCTATCCGAAGCAGCCTTCAAGTAGTCACGAATCACTCTAACTTTCTCTTCAGTCTCTTTGACTAGATCGATCCCGTGAATCTGACTCTTTCTTAGCTCAGTCCAATATAAGGGCGTTCGACACTTTCGCCTGTACAAAGCTTCATAAGGTGCCATTTTCAAACTTGTCTGATAATTGTTATTATAGGCGAATTCAACCAACGGTAGATACTTTTCCCAAATGCCTTGGAACTCGAGGACGCAACATCGTAACATGTCCTCTAATATTTGTATTACTCTCTCTGACTGACCGTTGGTTTGCGGATGGAAAGCTATACTAAAACTCAACTTTGTTCCCAATGCTTCTTGTAACTTTTCTCCAAAACCTCGAGGTAAACCTTGGGTCTTGATCTGAGATAATCGACAACGGCACTCCATGAAGCCTCACAATCTTGGAAACGTACAAGTCAACTAATCTCTCAAGGGGGTAGTCGGTACGTATAGGTATGAAGTGTGCCGACTTGGTTAGCCTATCCACAACAACCCAAACAACATCCTTTCTCTTCAGGGTAAATGGTAAACCTATCACAAAATCAATAATGATCCGATCCCACTTCCACTCGGGAATCGTAATAGGCTGAAGTAGACCCAAAGGTACTTGGTGTTTAGCCTTCACTTGCTAACACACTAGACACTTAGACACAAACTTTGAAATGTCTCTTTTCATACCCGACCACCAATACATTTTCTTCAGGTCATTTTTACATTTTTACACTACCTGGGTGGACAGACAAACGACCACACTGAGTTCTCTTGGCTTGCTATTTCTCATTACCTTTCTGAGCTTCTCGGATCTCTTGAAGAAATGTCGGTCTAGCCCTCAACTCTGTTAGAATTGAACCATCATCAGACAAAGCCATGTTGACATTTATTGCTCTCAGCGTAAATAATGATTTCCTACTCAATGCATCGACAACCACGTTTGCTTTTCCTGGGTGGTAGTCGATAATCAACTCGTAATCCTTTATTAGCTCTAACCATCGTTGTTGCCCTAGATTTAACTCATTTTGAGTCATCAAGTACTTAAGGCCCTTTTGATCAGTAAACACCCGACACTTCTCGCATGTACATGGTGTCTCTAAATTTTCAACGCGAATACGAAGGCTGCCAACTCTAAATCATGCGTCGGGTAATTATTCTCATGTGGCTTCAGTTGCCTTGAAGCATAAGCTATGACCTTACCTTCTTGCATAAGCAGACACCCCAAACTCCTTGCCTGACTTTGGTTGCACTAACAATTGTGCTTCTGTCAACAAAGTCTTTAATTTCTCAAAACTCTGTTGGCACTTTTCTGTCCATTCAAACTTGACATCCTTTTGTAGCAGCCTTGTCATCAGCATAGCTATCATAGAGAATCCATTTACAAACCGTCTACAATATCCAGCTAAACCCAAAAAACTTTAAACCTCAGTTACATTCCTCAGTGATTTCCACTCAACAATAGCCGAGATCTTGCGTGGGTCAACTCTGATCCCGTCACCCGACACAATGTGTCCTAAAAATTTGACCTTTTAAAGAAAAAATTCACACTTACTGAACTTGGCGTAAAGTTGCTTATCTCTCAAAGTTTGTAACACAGTTCTCAAATGCTCTTTGTGTTTATTCTCATCTCGCGAGTAAATCATTATGTCATCAATAAAAACCACTATGAACTTGTCCAAATACGGCTGAAAAATATGGTTCATTAAATCCATAAACACTTCCGGGGAATTAGTCAAACCAAAGGGCATGATGTAACATCTCGAAATAGGGCCTAAATGGAATAGTGGTTGTGAAACCACAAATCTGAGATACAAAAGTTTATTTCGATTAATTTTTATGATTTACCGAGTGATTAGATGCATGTGTTAGAGTATTGATAAGAAATTTTATAGATTGCATGTTTAATTTGCCTGTTAGGGCTTATTTGCAGAAGTTGCTATAACAACCCGATTTGGGGCCTAAACAGAACGATGGTTTTAGAACCACGAATTCAAAGTTGAAAAATTTATTCTGATTAAGTTTTAAGGTTTATTTATTGATTAAAATATTGTGTAAAAATATCGTTAAGTAATTTTACTGATAAAATGCTTAATTGGACTTTTAGGACTAAATTGCAAAAGTTGCAAAATATGTGTTCTAATTCATAAGTACTTGATTGAAATGGAGGTTTAAAGAGGAGGTCCTTAAATGGTAATTAGACCATTATATTTCATTTGGACAAAAATGGGCATGAATAGGACAAAATTTTAAAGAAAAGCCTTAAGGGCATTTTAGTCATTTGGTAATTAAAAGAAATAAAAAGGGAAAATAAAGCCAAAATTGACTCATCTTTTTCATGGAGGCCGAAATTAGCATGGGGGAAGCCATGGCTAGGGTTTTCAAGCTTTCCAATCTCAATAGTAAGTCCGTTCTAGCCCCGTTTTTCAAGTTCTTTACGATTTTGGAATCCCAGTAACTTGATTAAGCTAATTTTAGCAATAATTTAAGCTAGGGTTCATATTTGGAAAAATAAACATAGGTGAAATGTGTTTATTTTGATATTTTATGGTAGAATATGAAGGCTGAAATTATGTTAAACAACTTTTGCTAAGCGGTTTTAAGCAAAAATGAGTCAAACAGTTTAATCGATAAAAGTTGTTATTATTCATAACTATGTGTTAGAGTGAGAATTTGATGTTGCCATAGAAGGGAAAAATGATCATCATGTCATAAAACATAAGAATAAGGGATGAATTTTAATTCCCGAGCCTAGGGGTAAAAGTGTAAATATGCAAAAGTTTAGGGGCAAAATTGTAATTTTGCCAAAGTTTGAGTTAAGGACTGTTTTGAATAGGAAATTAATTAAATAAGTAAAATATGATGTTTTAGATCCCGGAAAACGATATTTGAATCTAGAATGGGAGAAAAATCGAAAATCGGGAAAGTTGGTAAAATGGTCGTTTTAGTATCGAGGTAAGTTCATATGTATAATAAGCATTAATTTATGCATGCTTCAATGTAAAATTGATATATTTACTATGATTTCTGAGGTGTTGAAAGTAAGTATAATTATGATGATTTAAATGTTCAATATTAATTCGACATGGAAATGAGAAAGTATGTCAGTTTGTATGTAAATAATACATTATCTTTATTATGTTTTTGTATTTCAGCATGTTTTATGTATTGTAGCTGATTTTTGAATCATAATTGACTATTGGAAGTATGGAATCAAGTATTAGAAAGAGAGAGAAATCCCGGTTGAACCTTCAGAAAGGTTGGATGATACAGATGGTATGTAGCTAGGTCACATGTATGGTGCTGAGTGCACATCATGTGTACAAGAGAGCTACGAGACATTATGATGTAGCTAGGTCGCATAGGTGATACTATGTGTACACCATGTAGACAAGAGAGCTACGGGATATATGTAGCTAGGTCGCATGCGTGGTTCCAGGTGAAGGACACCATGTAGACAAGAGAGCTACGAGATAAACTGGCTAGGTCACATGGGTGGTACTAAGTGTTCACCATGTGTACAAGAGAGCCATAATTATGTGTACAATCGAGCTAGGTCACATGAGTGGTGCTAAGTGAAGGCCACTATGTGTATAAGAGAGCTTCCATTTTAAAGGTGGGCTGTGTGCGATA
This sequence comes from Gossypium hirsutum, assembly GCF_007990345.1. Lineage (NCBI taxonomy): Eukaryota > Viridiplantae > Streptophyta > Magnoliopsida > Malvales > Malvaceae > Gossypium > Gossypium hirsutum. The sequence continues at coordinate 44,715,236 of NC_053430.1, read as the reverse complement.
CCATCGCGTATTTGTTATTATTCTGAAGCGTTCAACTGGGAAATTGATTAAATGAAATTGTGTATGACTTTGTGATGATAAGTGTAAGTATATACGTGTGTAACTTATGAGCAATATGCTCGATATGTGATTAGAAATTGGAAAGATTGTTTTGGGAAAGTGATGAATACAATTGAAGTGTGAAAGATCAAAATTGACAATAAGACTGTTCTGGAAAGTTGTAGAGACGTGAATCTAAATATTTACGAAAAATAGTAGAAATTGAATCAGAGACTGAATGAGATATCAAATTAGAGCTTAATGAGTCTATTTTCATATAACAGAAGCAGAGCAAGCAAAGGAATTCTATATTTTGAGATATTTAAGTTTTTGAGAGACTGGTTCAGAATGACTACATGATCCCCTATTCTAACTTGGAAAAATCATTAAAAATTTTACAAAAATAATTATGGGATATAATTTATATGATTGAAACCCTTAATGAGTCTAGTTTCAAATGAAATAAACGAGAACATCCTTTGAATTCTGTACAAGGAGAAAATTGATTCGTAGTGAAGCGTGGTCAAAACAGTTGAGTAGTGAAACATGGGCAACTTCAATGAATAAATTGCACTAATTGGCTAGACCAAAAATTCTGAAATTTTTATGGTAATAATATATGTGAATCTAGTTTCAAGGAAAATTAACAGTTTGTAATTTAGCATTCTGTACCTCCAAAAATAAATAATTTAGTTATTGGTACTCTGCTAGACAACTTATTTTGAACCTGTTTATGATTGTAATAGTAAAAGTATGTGTGTTTGTGATGGTAATATTCCGGGAACATATTGTGACTTTGTTTAAAGTATGATAATGTATTGTTTATTAATATTTACATACTTACTAAGCTTTAATGCTTACTCCCTTCCTTTCCTTTTTCCTATAGTGTCGCAGATGTTAGCTCGAGTTGGAGGTCGCCGGAGGTTAAATCTGACTATCAAACTATTGATCGATATATAAAGGTTTTAAAGTATTTTAAGTCTTTGGCATGTATGGAGACTCGTTTAATTGCTATTAAGTTGCTAGGAATTGGCTTAAAATACTGACCTATGTTATTTGAAGGTCTCTATTGTATAAAGTCATTTAATGTAGATAGTCTTGATTATGTTATTAATTAAATGATGCAATTTATGAATGTGCATGCTTGCCTATGTGTGTGGTTGAATTAAAGCATGATATGGGCCTTATAAGCTCTTTTTAAGGGACAGCTTGAATGTGTTTGAAAAAGTTTTAAATTAGAGTGAAATTATGAATCAGTTTTTATACGATGATCAGTGATTAAGTCTGCTAATGCCTCATACCCTGTTCCGGCATCAAACACGGGTAAGGGGTGTTACACATGACAAGGAACTCATAATGCCTGTATCTTGTCCGAAAGGTAGTCTTCGGTACATCTTGCTCTTTCACTCTTAATTGGTAGTATCCGGATCTCAGGTCAATCTTGGAAAATACAGTGGCTCCCTTCAACTGATCGAATAAATCATCTATCCTTGGCAAAGGATACTTGTTCTTCATAGTTACCTGATTGAGTTGTCTATAGTAGATACATAACCTCATTGACCCATCTTTTTTTTTACAAATAACGCTGGTGCGCCCCACGGTGAATAACTAGGTCTCGTAAAACCTTTATCTGTTAACTCTTGCAGATGTACTTTCAACTCTTTCAACTCTGTCGAGGCCATTCTATATGGAGCAATAGAAATAGGTGTCGTACCGGAGGCTAACTCAATTTCGAATTCTATTTCCCTTACCAAAGGCAATCTGGGTAGTTCTTCTGGAAACACGTCTGTAAACTCACAAACCACTGGTACCGATTCAATCTTCAACTCAGACACTTGAGTATTCAACACAAAAGCTAGGTAAGCCTCATATCCCTTCCTTAAATATTTCTCAGTAGTCAAAGACGATATTACTATAGGCAGATTATCTGACTCATTTGATCCAACTAGAAGAACATTCCGTCTTCACATTTAAACTCAATTATCTTTTTTCCCACAGTCCACTACAACACTATGAGTAGCCAACCAATTCATCCCAAGGATTACATCAAACTCATTAAATGGCAATAACATCAAGTTAGCCGGGAAACAATGACCTCTAATTGTCAAAGGGCAATTTCTACATATTTGGTCCACTAGTACATGTCTGCCTAAAGGATTGGACACTTTTATTACAAACTCAGTGGACTCTACTTGCATACTCATACGAGGTATCAATTCCATACAAATATAAGAGTAGGTAGATCCCGGGTCAATTAAAGCAACAACAAATATTTCATGGATAGAAAAGGTACCCATGATCACGTCAGGAGACTTTGCCTCTTCCCGAGCTTGAATAGAATAAGTCCTTACAGGCGCTCTGCCCTAGAATCTCACTCAGCATCTCTTGGCATGCCTCTACTGCTAGCCCCACTTCCAGGGTTCTTTTGTTATCTACCCCTCAATGGAGCACTACTTGCTTTCACATCTTTTTTTCTCTCTCTCTTTCATCCAATTCAGGACAATCACGGATGAAGTGTTCCAATGTTCTACACTTGAAACAACCCTTTTCATTCCCTCGGCACTCGCCAAAATGACACCTACCACATTGCGAGCATTCTGGCCTATTTGGCCGAGTGCTACTAACACTTGCGACCGAAGTGCTCTAGTCTTTAGAAGTTATGTTCTGCCAGTTCTTGATCCTATTCGAATACCCCACCGAAGCACTTGATCGGGTAGTGAACTCTCTCGATCTTTTGGATGAAGACTGATGTGATTTCCCCATTTGTCTCTTCTTTGAATCCCGCTACTCAAAAGTCGCTTTCCTCCTTTCTTTAATCAGCTCTTTAGCCATACAAGCTCTTTCAACAAGTGCTACAAATTCTTGCAGCTCTAAGATGCCAATAAACGCTCGAGTATCTTCATTGAGGCCATCCTCAAACCTCTTACACATGGTGGCTTCTGTAGCTACTCACTCCCGCGCATAAGCCTCACAAACTCCTGTTCATATTTCGTCACTAACATTCGGCCTTGCTTTAGCACTAGAAATTCTTTCCTCTTTTGGTCTATGAATCTTTGGCTAATATACTTTTTCCGAAATTCCTCCTGGAAGAATTCCCACATGATCCTTTCTCTTGGTACGACGGATACGAGAGTGTTCCACCACTGATAAACCGAATCTCGTAGAAGCAACATTGTGTATTTCACGCACTCTTCAGGTGCGCATGATAGTTCATCAACTACCCTAATGGTATTTCCAACCAAAATTCTTCTCTCTCTAGGTCATCATCTATGCTAGTCCAAAATTCCTCGGCCCCTTGTTTTTGGATCTTGTCTACCAGAGGTTTCTCTCTTCTGAACATGTCCGCACCTTGTGGAGCTACCGGGGCATACTGAGGAATTGGAGGTGGGGGAGGTGGAGTGTTCGGATTCGCACGAAAAAAACTCCGTATACCAAGCGTCCATCATTCGGAGGTAGGCTTGTCTAGCCCTTCTACCTTGGCCCATAGTTACAGGCTCACTCTCTACTGGCGCGCTCCCTTCAGCGGGAACCGCCGCATTACTTTCCACGTCATTGGTCGTGGTTCTATCAGGATCCATTTACTATATGAAAACATAATTTATAATCGTCAAAAATCGTCACTCTATAAATATACAATTATGGCATGTATAGCTAGACTCATACTCTCACTAGGTCAGTCCTAGAATCGACTAAACCATGACTCTGATACCACTAAATGTAACACCCTATACTCGTAACCTACATCGGGCTGAGTACAAGGTATTACCCAACTCAACTTACCGAGACTTGGTCAAAATTAAAACTTTTTCAATTTCTAATTTAATCTTTTTATTATAGGCCTACAAGTCTCAAATCGACCGTTGAAAACCATTTAGAACCATTTCGGGTCCTTAAACCAACCTTACGAAATTTACCTTTAGAATAGGGCACACGCCCGTGTGAAAGAGTAACACGCTCATGTCACCATTTCAACATGGCCGTGCTAATGGCCCGTGTGGCTCACACGGCCTAAGCACCCTGGGACACGCCCGTGGCCTACACCCGTGTAGAATTAAATTCTAATTCAAACCTACAAAGGTTTTCACACGGACAGACACATGCCTGTGTCAATGGCTCGTGTCCCTTACGCAGCCACGACATGCTTGTGTCCTAGCCCGTGTGCAAAAACATGGACATTCTGTTTTTTACGTCAGCACGCTCAAGATCTCACACGACCAAGGCACACGCCCATGTACCAGGCCGTGTCCTCCATACGGCTGAGAAACACAGCCATACCTCTGTCCGTGTGTTTATTAACATGTATACTGACTTGAAATTTTTACGTGCAGGGGACACAAGACCAGACAACACGCCCATCGGGCAGATCGTGTGTCACACAAGGCCTAGACACACGCCCGTGTGGACAATATAAGGCTATTTACCAAGCCTCATTACCACCCTTACATAACTAGTTCCATGCAAATACCAACCAATACCAAAACAAGCATAATTCATACAACCAAATCAGTCTCAATAGACATTCATCCTATTATAAAAATGCCTCTTTAATAAAACTCAAAATGAATATTAGCCATCAAACAAGGTTTAATACAAAATAAAGGGTATCCAACCCAAGCCAACACATCTGGCCAAATATCAATGACACAAAATAATAAAGTCTAAGTCCTATACATGCCATATTCAAAAATATAAATCCAACTATACCAAATGATTTGATTGATGGTGTGACCGATATCTCTAACTTCTGGAATCCTTGAGCTAATTAGGCGGCACTGTAAGGAAATGGAAAGGAAAGGGAGTAAGCATAAGAGCTTAGTAAGTTGCATATAAGTAAATATACAACAACAATATACCAATAACCAGCATGTTCATAATACTAAGGTAGGCATAAGTATAACTTAGTCATTACTGTCCATGCAAATCACAAATTATATATATAGAGAGTGCTCATATCTCAAATGTACAAATTAGGTACTTGTACCATTCACAATACGGTTATACTTTCCTCATTAGCTTAAGAACATAATGTTCATTGTTGAGCCATTTGGAACACTACCAAATATTCATTAAGCCTCAAACATGGGTAAAGTGTCAATGCCATGTCCCAGACATGGTCTTACACTGGCTCATATCTCAAGTGGATGCCGTGTCCCAGACATGGTTTTACACTATCATCTCGTAGCCGTGCATGTCCCAGACATGTCTTACACTGGCTTACGTCTCAATGCCGATCCCATGTCCCAGAAATGGTCTTACACTGGCTCTCATAATGTGGCCGATGTATGTCCTAGACATGTCTTACACTAGCTCACACACAAATGACCCAAACATCATGGCATGAATATCTGATTTACTTCCTATGGTTACAACGGAATTTCCACTATCTTAATTATCATTATACATTCTCAATTTCACAACCAAGCAATTCATGCTATATTAGCTCAATAGAATTCAATACATACATTAACAATGTAGTTGTATTATATACATGCAACTTACATCGAATTACAAAACGTATACGACTAGTCGGTTTAGTCAACTTGTTTGGATTTCCCCCGGTCTAGGTTCAGATTTGACAATTCTTGATCTATATTAGCAAAATACACTCATTTAGTCACTAAATAAAGTTAAGAAATTAAAAACTCACATCTTCGGTGAAATGACCATTTTGAACCTAGACTTTGGCAAAATAACCATTTTACCCCTATGCTCGAAAATTGATTTTTATCAAATTTCTTCGCATATTGAGCCTAAATAAACTCTTTTTATTCTTATAGAAACCCCAATTCATCATATTTCACACATTTATCAACTATTTTACAACTTGTGCAAAATAGTCCCTTTGGGTGTTTTCATGGTAACACATTTCACAAAAATTGTCTATTACACAACTAAGACTCATATTCTTCCATAAAATTTTAGAAAACACCCTAAATGCTTTCATGGAAAAACCCTATACCTTCAACCATTTTTCAAGATATACCCTTCATTTGAAAGCTCATCTTCAAGGGTATCAAAAATACAAAAATCATTAACAAAAGGACATGGAAATCACTTACTTCTAGGGATGATAAGTTGCTGAAAATTTTGAAGTCCAAATACCCCCAAAAATGGCTGAAAATCAGTTGGGTAAGAAGATGAAAAAGGGATGATATCATCTTTCTTTATTTTATTTCCTTTTTAGTCAAATAAGCCACCCAGTTTCCACCTAACCTTGAAAATTGTCTCATCTTTTTCTCATGGCCGACTATGCTATCATAATAGGGTCTAATTGCCCTTTAAAGACCCCTAATTTGTATTCTCTGGCTATTTGACACCTCTAGCTATCAATTTAGGACTTTTTCATCTTATGCGATTTAGTCCTTTTTCGCAATTGGGCTCAGAAACGTCAAAATTTACCCACCAAAAATTTCATATACTAATATAAACATGCTATGACTCCAAAATAATAATAAAATAATTTTTCTGGCTTTAGATTTTTGGTCCCGAGACCACTATTCTGACTAGCCCCAAATCGGGCCGTTACAGAAGTGCTGACAGATCTGCTACAAAGTCGCATCAATACTATCGAACCTCTAAAAGCAGTGCTGCTCAAAGTGAGTGAACTGCTCAGAAAGGTCTTATAAGGTAGCAACAAAAGAGGTAGTACGGTGACTCGAAGGTAGAACTTCATGGTAGACAAGGATATCATAAGGAAAGTCCTCATGCTCATTTTGAGGGTTGGAATGAGATAGTCGATATTGAGGAGGATCCACTCCACGAAGTCACTCGATCATCCTCATGTGAGTCATAATCGAGATCCCTATAGGGACATCTATCCAACTAGTGTAAGGGAAGATGATTGCTCGAGTGTGTCGAGGCGATCAAATTGATGTGCGAGTCGAGTCACGTAAGGGCATAAACAGATAGGGCCCCTCCTACTACACTCTATCTAATGGCGAATAGCAAGGGCAATGAAACAAACAAGATCAAAGGTGTGCCCCGTGGCCATGCTCCACAAAAAATATATGTAACACCCTTAACCCGTATTCGTCGTAGGAAGAGGGTTTCAAAGTATTACTGAAACATTTAGAACATTTTTCAATTAATTTACATAAATTACTATTCATTTTCGAGATCATACGTATCGTCCCATATATGGACCCTCGAGGCCTAAAACAAGTGTTGGAATCAAATCAGGACTAAATCAGAAACTCGGGGAATTTTTTGCAAAATTCCAAAACTTTTCCTAAGTGTAGGGCTCACACACCCGTGTGGTCTAGAGACATGCTTGTGTGGTCAGGCCGTGTACTACACACGCCCGTGTCCCTAAACCGTGTAACTCTCTGACTTTTAAAGATGAAGAAATTGAAGTCACACGCCCGTATGCTAGGCCGTGTGCTAAATTTTTATTTTCGAAATTTAGGTGCAGTTTTCACACAACCGTGTCAATCACACGACTGAGACACACACCCGTGTCTCTATCCGTGTGCCCCATTCTAAACATTTTATTGCTCATTTTTAAGATGCAGGGGACACACAGCCAGACCACATACCTATGGACAGGCCGTGTGTCACAAACGGCCAAGACACACGCCCGTGTGCCTGCCCGTGTGGAAAAAAAAAGTCATTTCCTAGCCTCATTTGTCACCCAAATTTATCATGTTCCTGCACTAAAACATACCAAATACAATCAAACCATTTCAAGCATCCATCTCAAACAAATTCCATCACCTACAAGGCATACCACTACATGCATACATGTTCATAATTTTACCTTGGTTTAATCCATATATTAGACATACTAAAAGCAACCACTTAATATATATATATATATAAAGCTAGCATAGAATGACATTACAAGCATATCAAACAAGCATTACTAACCATTCCAATGGCTAGATTACAAACATCATCATCAAGCCATAATTGGCCAATTAAGCTTATACATGTCATTATACCAAAATGAGATTTCTATTTATACCAAAATGAGATAGTGGATAGTGTGATGACTGCTCCGACCGACTTCCAACCTTCGCAAGCTTTGAGCACTATAAAACAGGGAAAAATAAATGGAGTAAGCATTTTATGCTTAGTAAGTTCGTATAACATAAAATAAACTTACCGGTCTTATTTATTAATACAAGCACACATAAATACACACTCCATCAATTTTGGGTAAGTTACCTAAACACATACACTTATTCGAACAAGCTAGTCACATAACCTCATATAAATATCAAGTAAACATAGATGAGCTCATCACATTACAAGTTCCATAAATTTTTTACCTTTTCTTGTTTCAAGATTCCTTTTCTGTTGAACTATTGAAATGCCAATGGACATCCGATTAGTATACTCAAAAGTACCCATTTGGGCACAAACTTAACAAGCGCGCTCTCAAGCCACATATTATGTTATAGGATTACTAGTCCAGGCTAAATCCTTTTTAGGACATATGCTCTAAAGAGCTTAATTTGGATTGCCCGTCCGGGCTAAACCCAATTTATAGCATATGCTCGAGTGGCTTATATCAGGATTACCTGTCCAGGCTAAATCCTTTGTACAACATGTGGAATATCATCCTCATTCGAGCATATCACCTTAATCCATCGAATTTCCATGTTCAACTGAAACATAGCAATTTGTCCACATTTCACAACTTAAAATTATTTCATAATGTATGTTATCTCATTCACATCAACACAATCATACAATTAAATTCAAGCATTCAACATACAAAGTTAAGTTACACGAACTTACCTAGAAAATGGTTCGTTTTTTAATTTCAACTAATCCGAAACCTTTTGCTTTCCTCGATATAGTTCTGTAGTTGGTCTTTTCAAATCTATATGGATAAATTTGACTATTAATCTATCACATTTCATATACATTTGCATTCTATTGCATCCTAGGCAAATTTGCCATTCTGTCCTATCCTTTTCAAAAATTTCGATTTCGTCCCTAGGCTCAGAAAATGAAATTCATGAAATTTAACCCTTTTTCCAAGCCTAGCCGAAATGTATAAAAAACATTTACAGCACACATTTTTTCACAAATTTTAGAATTTTCCATGGGTTTTTACCATTTTTCATTGTAGTCCCTAAATTAAGTTTTCATCAAAAATTGCATTGTAAAAGCTGTTTATCTATGAACAAAGTTTCATTTTCTACCATAAATTTCTAATTTTCAGCATATTCATCCATGACCCAAATTTCATACCTTGATAACTTTTCAAATTAATCCTCTAAATAGAGAGATTAGACTATCCCAGTTTCTAAAATATAAAAATATTAAAAACAGGACTTGATTTCATACCTTTTCAAGCTTGGTAAGTTGTCTTCCTCTCTCCTATTCCATGGAAATTTTGGGTAAGATGATATAAAATTAGATGAATATTTCTTTTTATTTAATTACTATTTTTTAATTTTAATGATCTCCAATTTAATCCCTTACCTTTTCTAATTTTTCCATGGATGAGTCATTAAAATATCTACTAACTACTCCTCAATGTTGTAATTACCATATAAGGACATTAAATTTTGAATTCTATAGCTATTTGATACCTATAGCTACTAGAATCTAACTTTTGCATTTTATGCAATTTAGTCCTTTACCTAATTAACCATACAATTGATAAAAGTTTCGTATCAAAATTTTCATGTGACCTTCCTATCATGATGCCAACCATAAAATAAAATAAAATAAAATATTTAATTTCAACTCGGATTTGTGGTCCTGAAACCACTGTTGCGACCTCACCGAAATTAGGATGTTACAACTCTCCCCCTTAGAAATTTTCGTCCTCGAAAATTCTTACCAAAAAAGAGGTTAGGGTATTGCTTTCTCATGATATCCTCAGGCTCCCAGGTAGCTTCCTCTATCAATTTTGTTTCTAGAGGACTTTTACCAAGGTTGTCTTTTTTTTTTCTCAGCTCTTTCGTCTCATAAGCCAGTATCTTAATCGACTCCTCATTATAAGTCATATTAGGCTGAATCTTAACTTCTGTTGGAGTAATAACGTGTGAAGGATCCGATCGATATCATCGTAGCATGGATACATGAGACACATTATGAATTTTATCAAGCTCTGGTGGCAATGCTGACCGATGTAACACCCCCTACCCATATCCGTCATCAGAATAGGGTACGAGGAATTACCAGATCTTACCGAATCATTATTAATTAGGGGAAAAAGTAAAACAAAGTAAACATGTAATATTTAATTAATTCGTATAACATGGTAATTAACTTACTGCTTCTCTATATTCAACATAATTATGCAAAACATAATTATTCGAACTGATCATGAGCCCTAATACCTATTCTTATCACATTGTTAGTCATATAATTCATATAAATATCAAGAAACATGTATGGGCTCAACTTTCATTAAATTTCTCATATGCATATACTTTTACACATCATTTATCTACATAACTTATAAAAATCATATCTATGTATTTTAAATACGCTTTCATAACAATTTGTCTTGATTTCAGACTATCTCACATTGGTGCTTTACTCATCAAATCATTTGAAATACTATCTTTATACAAATAGTACACTTGAGTTGCACAATTCTATAATCATGAATGAACACATTTATAAAATATATTCCATGTTCATATATCATAGCCTCATGTCTCCATATATCAAATATATAATCATCATTTTCTTGTGTTTCAGATAAATACATATAACCATACATAAGCATGTCATTCACTATTTCTTCCTGTCTATCACAATTTCAAATGACAGATTCATATGAGTGAGCTCAATAATAACCATGAAAATACTTACCACATTCTTTCACACATATTCCACTTATAACATTTTTTTTCTATTTGGCTTGAAATTTACTAAGCAATATCGGATATTCATTTAGTAGGCAATATCAAATATTCAAATTATTCTTTAACATATATAACATTTAATTCAAACATGAATTTATAACACTTTTCATTTTAACGAAGTTTAACATTTACCAAATATAATCGAGCATGTGATCAATTTATGCATAAGTCACTCACATATTTTCCTCCTCCTCCTCTCCATTCCACATCCTTGATGTAAATAACACACTTGTAAGTAACATTATCTATAATTTTTACTATTTACTTATATGAATATTCAAGCTATCCATATGCATTATAGTCACTAAATTATTTTTATCTTGAGATACAGAACTCTGAATTAATATTTGCTAATTTTCCTTGAAACTAGACTCATGTATCTTCTTAGCATAAAATTTTCATAATTTTTGGTTTAACCAATGAGTACATTTTATTCTTTAAAGTCACCCTTGTTCTGCTATTTGATAGTTCCAACCCTTCTTCACTAAAAATTAGTTATCTCCTCGTACAGGATTCAAATAATGTTACTATTTGTTTCTCTTGAAAATAGACTCATTCAAGATTCTAAAAATATAAATTTAAGACCTAATTATTTTTCTTAAATTTTTTTATGATTTTCCGAAGTCAGAATAGGGGAACCCAAAATCATTCTATTCTTGTGTCATAAAATTTATTATATCTCATGATTTACAATTCCATTGCTTACATTGTTTCTTCTATAAGAAACTAGACTCAATAAGATTTAATTTCAAATTTATTCATCCTCTAATTAAATTTCTAAAATTTTTGGTGATTTTTCAAAGTTAGACTACTGCTGCTGTCCAAAACAATTTTAATGCAAAATGTTGATTTCCATTTTACGCCAAATTTCACAATTCATAAAATTCAGTCCTTGCTCAATTAACCACTCAATTGAGCTAATTTTTCTCAATTATACTTTAGTATATCATTTTAAAGTACTTCATAACTCCTGAAAATCAGAACTTTAGCATAGACCTTAATTCCAAACTCTTTCATAATTAGGTCCTAAAATCAATTTCCATCAATTTTACTTGATAAAATCATCATACATCAAAATTAAAGCTTCAATTCTATATTTATTCATCATAAGATTCCAGCACTCATCCATAGCAACTTTAAAAATTAGCCATGGAATCAAAAACTAATGACATAGTAAGTTGGACCTAATTGTAAAAGTCCAAAACCTTAGAAATTTCAAGAAGAAAGCAAGAATTAAACTCACATGAAGCTAGAGTATGAAAAAAAGCTTGAACCCTCTTCCATGGTTGTTTTTTAGCTGATGAAAATGAAGAGAAATGAAGAGAATTCTAGATATTCCATTCTAGTCCCTTTTTATATAGTAAATTTTGTTATTTTCCCATTTTGCCCTTATTTCTTCAATTTTTCTGATTTTTCTCTGCTTGTGCCACCCAAAGTATCTCCTTTAGGCTTATTTGCACTTTAGGTCCTTCCTCATTTGACAATTGTGCTATTTAATCCTTAAAGCAACTTTTACACCTTTTTCAATTTAATCCTTTTTATTTAATTAATCACCCAAATGTCAAAATTTTCTAACGAAATTTTAATACTACCTTATTGACACACCATAAATATTTATAAAAATATTTATGGCTCGATTTATAACACCGAGATCTCGATACTTTTTTCTTAATTTCTTGACAAAATAAATCTTTATAAAACACAATTTACTATTTCATAAATCTTTTAAAAGCTACATTTGGCACATAAATATTAAATAATATAATCAACGATTTCATTTTTCGGACTTGGTGGTCTCGAACCACTATTTTCGACATCGCTGAAATTTGGGCTATTACAACTGATATGCAACAGGGCCGATTCTTTCAATGATCTCATATGGCCCGATAAACTGTTGACTCAGTTTTCCTTTACGGCTGAATTGGAGAAATTTCTTCCAAGGTGACACTTTCAAGAATACTTTATCACCAACTTGAGATTCTATCTCTTTTCGCTTTAGATTGGCATAAGACTTTTGACGGTTCGAGGCCATTTTCAATTATCTTCACCTTGTCTTCGGTTTCCCGGATGAAGTCGACTCCGTATATCTTTTTCTCAATTAACTCTATCCAATACAATAGGGTTCTACATTTATGACCATATAGAGTCTCATACGGTGCCATTCTAATACTGGATTGATAACTGCTATTGTAAGCAAACTCAATCAAAAGCAAGTACTTTTCCCAGTTACCTTCAAATTCAACTATACAACACCGAAGCATGTCTTCTAAAATCTGTATCACACGTTCAGATTGTCCATCTGTTTGAGGATGGAATGTAGTACTAAAGTGTAAACGAGTGCGCAAAACTTCATGCAACTTACCTTAAAATCAAGATATAAATCGAAGATCTCTATCTGAAATAATGGAGATAGGTACTCCATGCAATCTAACAATCTCATAGACATATAATTCAGCCAATCTATCCAATGAAAAATCCATGCATACCAGGATAAAGTGTACCGACTTTGTTAAACGATCAACAATTACCCAGACAACATCTTTCATTTTCGGTGGTCAAGGTAATCCCGTTACAAAATCCACGGTAACTCTTTCCCATTTCCATTCTAGTATTATAATTGGCTACAATAATCCCAAAGGTACTTGGTGTTCATCCTTCACTTGTTAACATATCAAACACTTCGATACAAATTTAGAAATATCCTGTTTCATTCCTGGCCACCAGTACATCTTTTTCAAATCACTATACATCTTATTACTACCAGGATAGATAGACATGTTGCCATTATGAGCTTCATTCAAAATCTTCTGTATCAGTTCTGAACTTTTCGGTACACATACTCTGTCTCTGAATAATAAACAACCATCGGTCCCAACCTAAAATTCTGAGTCAGGAGTCGATTCACTTTGTATTCGTTCGCTTGTAACTTATCATCATTTTTCTGAGCTTTAGAGATCCATTGCATAAACGTCAGTCTAAATTTTAACTCAGCTATGAGTTAACCATCATCAAATAAAGACAACTGGATGTTCAATGCCCGTAAGGCAAACAAGGATTTTTAGCTCAAGGTATCTGCCACTACATTAGCTTTCCCCGGATGGTAATCAATAACGAGATCATAATCTTTCAATGATTCCAACCATCTACGTTGTCTCAAATTTAGCTCTTTCTGTGTCATTAAATACTTCAGACTTTTGTGATTCGTAAAGATGGGACATTTTTCACCAAAAAGATAATGCCGCAATATTTTTAATGCAAAAATAATAGCTGCTAATTCAAGATCATGTACCGAGTAATTTCTTTCATGCGGTTTTAGCAGCCTAGATACATAAGCCACTACTTTACCATCTTGCATCAATACAGATCCTAAACCATTCAATAAAGCATCTCTGTAAACTTTAAATTCCTTGCCTGATTCAGGTTAGACTAATACGGGCGCTTCCGTCAATAAAGCTTTCAATCTATCAAAACTCTGCTAGCATTTATCAATCCGCTCGAATTTCACTTCTTTTTGCAACAATTGATTCATCAGAGAAGCTATCATTGAGAACCCTTTAACAAATATCCCATAGTATCCTACTAGTCCCAGAAAATTTCTGACTTCTGAAACATTCTTCGATGGCTTCCAACTTACAATAGCTGAAATTTTGTTCGGGTATACTGAATACCCTCTACAGATGCAACATGTCTAAGGAAACTAACTTCCCGTAGCCAGAATTCACATTTACTGAATTTAGCATACAGCTGTTTCTCACACAGAGTTTGCAAAACAATTCTCAGATGTTCAGCATGCTCTTTCACATCCTGAGAGTAAACTAAAATACCATCAATAAAAACAAGCACGAACCTATCCAGGGATGGTCTGAAAATTCTGTTCATTAAATCCATAAATACCGTTGAGGCATTTGTTAATCCGAATGACATCACCAAAAACTCATAATGCCCATATCTAGTTCTAAAAGTTATCTTCGGCACATCTGAATCTTTTACTCGTAGCTAATAAAAACCAGATCGTAAATCAATTTTTGAAAATACAGTGGCACCTCTTAATTGATCAAACAAGTCATCTATACGAGGCAACGGGTATTTATTCGTGAAAGTACAAGACTTAGATAATGTTCCCATCTCTTTCTCCTGAAAGTAGACTTGTTAAGGATTTCAGTCATATGATCCCTAACTCATAATTATTTTTTTACAATTTCTAGTGATTTTCCCAAGTCAGAACAGGGGATTCCGAACTCATTCTGACTCTGTCTCACAAGAATTCAAATATCTCATCATATGAGATTCCTTACTAACATCATTTCTTTTATCTGAAACTAGACCCAATAAGCTTTAATTTCATATTTTATTCAGTCTTTAACTCAATTTTCACTATTTTTGGTGGATTTTCAAAGTCGAACTATTATTGCTGTCCAAAACTGTTTTAGTGCAAATTCATAGTAACTATCATAAGCTCATTGATCATGGACTCATATTTCATGAAACCCATATCATATTACACAATGTAAGTTATCATGATATTACAACACAATTCATAATCATAAGCATAAGGATGGTTCATCTTTCAAACCTTTTTACTTGTTTATCATGTATACACATACATATGCATGAATTCACTTACTCATCATTTATCACATTTCAATAAGGCATCATTTATGAGTATAATGTACGCACTTGTACATATCCATAGCATATCAATTAACTTTACCTTTATCACCATGCCCATCTCGAGACTTTCATCGCATTATTCATTATAATACCCGTTGAATTTCTCAAAAATCTTGATGGATAGCTCATTTACCGTTAAGTCATACAAGTGATCATTTTCAAGCAAGCATTCTCGCGAACCTCACATCTTACGGCAGGGTTACCAGTCCAGGCTAAATTTAGACCCTAATCGGATTACCCGTCTGGGCTAAATCCATAATACACACGTATTCTTCGGGAGGCTCGATCACTCAAAGAACACCCATCGGGGCTAGACCCTTTCTATACTGAGATCAATGGATTACCCGTCTAGGCTAAATCCTTTTCTGCAACACATGCAGGATCTTGAATCATGTAAGAATAGCGTATCCATCAAATATCCCTTTATTTTCAACTGGGATTTTCTCTTTTCACCAAGTATACCAATAAGCAAAGTTGATCATGCAATGTACATTTAATTCAACACATTTTCATGTTTATTTGGACATTAGTCAATGAAACAAACATGGTATTGCACATAATTATATTAGGAATTTGTGACAATATATAATCTTCATATCAACTATATAAATATTCATCACACAATGTTGACACTCAATTTCAGTTCAAGCATGAACAATAATATCATTGCATTATCATTGACATATGAAGTTACCTTGGTTTCGAGTACGACTATTTATTTTGAGTTTGTGCTTAACCTTGTTCAACCTCATTCTAAGCTCGAATCTTGTTTTCCTTGATCTATAATATCACACTTTCCCTACTAATTAGTCACATTATTCATATAAGTCCAAAAATCATATTTTTACAAATTTGCATTTTGACTTTGCACTTTTGCCCCAATGCTTGTAAAATGATTTTTATTCAATTTCCTTGCATTTCAAGCCTAGCCGAATCATTTTCATAACTATGGCAGCCCCCAATTTCCAGTAAATCACCCTTTTATGACTAATTTTATAACTTTTATGATTTAGTCATTTTAAGCATTTTTACCGAAAATCACCTAGAAAAAGTCGTTTATTACACACCGAACCTTTATATTCTACAATTAAAAATCAAAATACATTCATATCATTCATGGGTAAATTTTTAAACACAAACCCTAGCTCAAATAAATGGTAGAAATAGCTAAATCTTGTTACGAGGATTTCAAAAACGTAAAAATCATTAAAAACGAGGCAAGAACGGACTTACAATCGAGCTTGAAAGCTTGGAAAACCCTAGACATGGTTTTTTCATGTTATATTCGGCCAAGGAAGACGATGGACAAGAAATTTTGGCTTTTATTTTGTTTTTAATTCATTTTAATTACTAGATTACCAAAATGCCCCTAACTTAATAATATTCTATTTCACCCATTTCATGTCCATTTTTGTCCAAAAAATTATACAATGGTCTAATTACCATGTAAGAACCTCGCATTTAAAATTTCATAACAATTAGACACCTCTAACATGTAGAACTCAACTTTTGCACTTTTTACAATTTAGTCCTTTTGACCAATTTGAGTGCCCAAACGTCAAAATTTTCGAACGAAATTTTAAAAAAATCATTCCGTGAAATTGTAGACCATAAAAATATAATAAAAAAATTTTTTACGATGGATTTGTGGTCCCGAAACCACTATTCTGACTAGGCCCTAATTCGGGATGTTACAACTTATATGTCAGTCGTACCGCTGAGTCTAAAAGTAATAGTGACCGGCTCATCATGGGTCGACATCACCTACTATAGGATAAATGTCAAACAAAACTATAAGGTTAACTCCGAGTATGTGGGCTCAATGATGGAAAAGAAACAGTCCCAAAGAGGGGTAGCAATGATGGCGCGAACATGATCAACTAACTAGACCTACTCTAAAGCGGCCCAATCAATACATCAGTCTAATTTGAATGGCCTCAGTTGAAGATGATGATATAAGTCCTCTTGGGGACCCTGTGGGAATCAGAGATAGGGATGGCGTACATCGGCGGAAGCGCCCGAGGAGGAGGTTACGCCCGGAGTCTTTTTCTTTTTTGAAGTGAGGACGACGACCTTGGATTTTGCCCGTGTGTTCATCATGATGTGCCTGCAAAAAAATATGACAAAAAAATTTTTAGTATTTAATGCAAAAGCATGAATCAACATAATGGATCATTTCAAATAGTAACAAAATGAAAGTCGAATCCAAAGAAAATCATAAAATCACACATGCAGCTAATTGAGTTGAACACAAAATTGAGCATGAAATAGGCAACAAAAATATAATAATAAGAATAAAGGTAAAAAAAATTAAAATAAAACATAATGCCATAAAAAGAAAAATTATAATCACAGCTTCCTAAAAACTAATACCATGTATAATTTTAACAATGATAAGATGCAGTAATGATAATTAAGAGGAAAAAAATGAAAATAATAAAAGCAATACGAAAAAGAACCAAAATGAAAGAAATAACAGTAATGGTTATCATAAAAAGAAGAAATAAACATTACAAAATAATAATAATAAAACAAAGAAAAAAAATAAAAGTAGTAAACAAAATAAACATAATGTTAAGAAGCACAGAAATAAAAATAATAGTGACAAAACTAGTGAAAATGGAAAAGTAAAAAAAATGAAAAATAAATAAATAATAAGAATAATAATAAATAAATAATAAAAAGGAAAAGGAAAAGGAAAGACCAAACAATAGAGGAACTGACGGTGAGGGATGGGTGGCGACAGTGCATAGGAGAGGGCTCGTGGTGTTGCGTTATGGAAGAGGAGGGGAGGAGGACAAGGTGAAGGGGTAAGGGAAAATGGGAAGAGATGGGCACAGGGTAGGGACTAGTCGCAGGGGTGGTGTACGTGGTGGATGAAGGGAAAATGGGGGTGAGGTTGCTGTTTGTGGGAGGGGGCTGTGAGGGATAGAAAAAGAAAGGGGGAGGGAGGAAGAAGGGAGGAATGAAAAGGGAGCGTTGGGGGTGGCCAGAGTTGCAAGGGGATTTGACGGTGGCTAGGGTGTTGGGGATGGTCAAAAGACAAAGTAAAAGAAAGGAGGATTAGGATTTGGGTTAAAAAAAGGTGACACGGTCGTGTAAAGGCCCGTTTCAAATAGCCTAGGACACGCCCATGTCTTCAGGCGTGTGGACCACCTTAGGCCATGTAACCTTTGAAATTTTGAAAAATTAAGTCCAAGGACTCACACGGCCATGTAACTCACTGTCAAATGCCCCATTGTGCTCACCGCCTAGGACACACTCGTGTATGAAGGCCGTGTGGGTCAAAAACATTTTTTTATTTAAGATTTTAAATTAACATACAATGGAATTAAAAGAATTAGCAAAAGTTAAACACTCAGGTTTCCTCCTGAGAAGCGCTTATTTAGAGTCTACTTACCTTATATGCGCACTTACAGCAGTTTGCGGAGCCAAAGCTCCTCTTTCTCGTTAACAATGTTATTACCAAAATAAGGTTTAAGTCGAGTATTATTTACCTTAAACGTGTTGAACTCAGAATGGGTTACCTCAACTGTACCATATGGAAAGACATTCAGTACCATACATAGGGTTGATCCATTTGACTCGAGCTACGAAAGGGAGATTCATGGATCCGTTTTTTCCAATAGTACTTTTTCGCCAATCTTAAATTGTTTTATCCCATTCATATGCTAATCATGGCATCACTTTAGCTCTTCATCATGCTTTTCGGTTTCTCCTTAACATGTGTTCGTTATTCATGTAGTTCATCGAAATGTAGCATTTGCTCTTCATATGTTGTACAGTTTTTGTCACCTTGACTGTAACATGGCTCCATCATGTTTTCTCGTGGGATTTCCTGCAAAGAAGGTTGAGCCACATGGTTACTCGCATTAACGTAATATTTAAAATCATGTCGATCACTAAAGACTCTCATAGAATCACATGCTTGGAGAGTAATCATTTTGTCACCTATACGAAGTACAAGTTCACCCATACCAACATCAATTATAGTCCTAGCAGTTGTTAAAAATGGGTGACCTAAAATTAAAGGTGCCTCACTACCTTCATCCATGTCCAATATAACAAAGTCAATGGGGAATATAATTATCGATTTTAACAAGCACATCCTTAATAACACTCCTAGGATATCTAATGGTTCTATCCGCTAATTAAATACTCATCCTAGTTTGTTTAGGTTTCCCAATACCTACTTGTTTAAACATTTTATAGGGCATGAAATTAATACTAGTCTCTAAATCATCCAAAGCATTATCGATATTTAAACTACCAATTAAACAAGGAATAGTAAAACTCCCTAGATCTTTTAGTTTGCTGGGTTGTTTATTTTTTAAGATGGCCAAGCAAACTGCATTGAGCTCTATAGTCGATGAATCATCTAATTTTTGTTTGTTTTCCAACAACTCCTTTAAAAATTTGACATAATTGGGAATATGCGAAAGAGCTTCAACAAACGGTAAGTTCATATGTAATTTCTTTAAGAGTTTAAGAATTACCAAATTGTTCATTCGTGTGGTCTCTCTTCATCGCATTAGGATATGGAACTCGAGGTTGATATTCTTTGGCAACCAGCTTTTGCTCTTTCTAGCTTACCTCAACCTTATCTTTATTCACCACAATTTCTTACATCAGTTCTTGTTCAGATTCAACTAACCCTTCTTCATCTCGAACAGTAATTGCATAAAGCTACTTCCTTGGGTTAGTTTTAATATTGCTAAGCAAACTACTTTGTGGACTTTTCGAGATTAATTTAGCAAGTTGACTGATTTGATTTTTGAGCCCTTGAACTGATTCTTGTTGATTTAATGTTGCCTTAGTATTTTGGAAACATGTTTCTAACACTAAGATAAACTTTATCAATATCTCCTCAAGGTTTAACTTCTTCTCTTGCTGGAAAGGTGGTTGTTGGAAGCCCGAAGGGGGATGTGCTCTCTGATTTCCTTGACCACCCCGAGAGAAATTGGGATGATTCCTCCAACCTGTATTATAGTTATTACTATAAGGGTTATTTTAAGGCCTATAATTATTACCCATATAAATGACTTGCTCGTTCTCTGTGCTAGGATCGAAAGGTAAACATTTTGGATTATTTATTCCACCTCCATTTGCATCATATTGCATCACCGGATCTACCTACAAAGAAAGATATAAACCATTATTTTTTTATTAAGCAAATCTACTTGGTTTGATAACATGGTGACTCAATCTAAATTAAAGACACCAGCTTCTTTCATCGGCTTTATCCTCATGACTTGCCACTGATAATTATTCACTTCCATCTCCTCAATAAATTCATAAGCCGCTTCGAGTGTTTTATTTTCAATGCACCACTAGCTGATGCATCAATCAACTGCCTCCTTGAGTGGTTCAAACCATTGTAGAAAGTTTGAACCTATAACATAAAGGTAACCGTGGTGAGGGCACCGTCTCGATAAGTCCGTGTACCTCTCCTATGCATCATATAAAGTCTCTAAATCAATCTGTACAAAAGAGGAGATATCATTCCTCAACTTGTCTGTCTTAGCCGGTGGGAAGTACTTTAGAAGGAACTTTTCGGTCATTTAGGTCCATGTAGTGATGAAACCTAGTTGTAAAGAGTTTAACCACTATTTAGCTTTGTTCCTCAATGAGAAAGGGATTAATCGTAAACGAATGGCATCGTCAGTGGCTCCATTAATCTTGAAAGTATCACAGATTTCCAAAAATTAGCCAAATGAGTATTTGGATCTTTGTCTTGCAAATCTCCAAATTGAACAAACTGTAGTACCATTTGAATTGTATTTGTCTTCAGTTCGAAATTAATTGCAGCAATAGTGGGTCGCACAATACTGGATTTAACCCCAGTTAGAGTGGGCTTGGCATAATCGTACATAGTACAAGGAACATCATTTGCTACAGGAGGTAGTTGAATATTCTAATTATCGTCCATCTCCTCAGTAATAATAATGTTCGTCGACTCTGCCTTACTTCTCTACGATTTCTACGAGCTGTACTTTTAATTTCACTATCAAATAACAATGGTCCCTCTTGGTTTCTCCTATTCATAAACTAAAGGAACCTTCTAGAAGCAAATAAAAGAAAATTTAGAATGTAAAAATTAAACTAAAAAAATTTCTAAATTAATAAAAATAAAGTGTTTCTAATATTTTAGTCCCCGCAATGGCATCAAAATCTTGATAGTCACAAAACTAACAATAAATACGACAAAGGCAAACACACCTACCGAACAATAGTATAGCTACGGTGAGTAAAGATATCGTATCCACGAGGACTAAAAGTGTTAGTAATTATCGTTTTCTTATTATTTAGCTGACAATTTGGAATGATGGATTTTAAAGCTAAAATTACTAAACTAATTTAACTAGGAATGCAACAGAGAATGAATCAAGGAAATAATTGAATATTAACCAATGAGAGAAACAATACCCAGAAAAGAATCCACCTAGACTTCACCTATTCTTATGAATCTAAATTAGACGATTTATTCACTTGGTGTCTTGATCCGTCAAAATCCCTAAATTATGTTAATATCTCTTTAAAAGTAAGAACAGCTAACTCTAGGTTGATTAATTGAAATCTCTTTATAATTAAAACCCCTATCGTCGCATTAACTTGATCTATGGATTCCCCTATTAGATTTGACTCTAATCCGATAGATTATGTCTTCCTATTTCTAGGATTGCATACAACTCCACTCAATTATGATAGATATACTCTTCAATAGAGATTTTTCCTCCATTGAATTAAGCACATTACCATGAATTAATATCCCGAAAATATTAAAACAAGAAATAAGCCCATATAATTTAGAACAAGAATCAAGTATTTATCATGTAAATAGCAAATCAAATAATAGAATTTTTCTTAGGTTTCATCTTCCTTAGGTATCTAGGGAATTAGTTCATAATCCTGAATGAAAACATCTCAAAGTCAAAATAACCACAAGACTTAAAAAAACTCATAAAACCTTTGAAATAAATTAAAAAGAAATCTCCAATCTTGATGGAAATCCACTTCCGAGTTGGCTTTAATGGTGTTCTTCGAGTTTTTTCTTCGATATTCTCTGATGGCTCCCCATATCTCTTCTTCTATTTGGTATTTATAGAATTTAGAATGCTCAGAAAACCTAAAAATTGTGTTTTTCCCCATATTTGGGAAATAGGGTGCTAAATCGACACCGGCTGGCACATGGGCATGTGTTTAGCCCGTGTGGGTCACATGGGCGTGTGCCCAACCCACATGGATCCTAAAATTTGCTCTTTTCTTTGATTTTCGTTCATTTTGCTCCCAAATGCTCATCTAAGTATAAGAACATGAATTAAAGGGATTAGGAGTATCAAATTTGCCAATATGCATAAATAATCATCCAAAAACGCATTAAGAATGAGATTAAAATATGTTAGTTTTATCATTTATCAAGTGGGTATGTGCATGTCCATGCAACATCCATATTAATCTCATCTTCTATGGTCCTTCTCTATAGTGAAAATTCACATATTAATAATTAACATGAAACAATATAAATTATGCACAAAAATCATGTAATAAAGCATAATTTCACCTACTTTATAAATTCATGTCCAATATTAATATTTAAGTAAAATTCACTTAATTCAATAATAATTACTCAAGATTAACATATTTATTAAGTTAAAAGGTGGTAAAAATATATAGAAAAATCTTATATAATTTCGAGTTTACAATTATTCAATGTTAATTGTGAATTTTATGCTCCTAATCCTTTAAATTCATGTTTTTATGTTTAATAGAGCACTTGGGTGCAAAAACAGTGAAAAATGAGCAAAAATCAGAAAACCAGAACAAACTACAGGAGCCACATAGGTTGCCCATTCCACATGTCCTGGACACACGGTCATGTGAGCCACATGACTTGTGTTGGAACACCGATGCCTCCAAGGCACAGCGAAAAATTAAAAAAAAAATTCCGGCTGTAACGCCCCGTACTCGAGACCGTCGCCGGAGTCGAACACGAGGTGTTAACAGACTTAATTAATTACTTAAACATCTCAAACAATTTATTTTTAAAATTTTCAGTCAAGCTAGCAATCTGCATCACAGTAGCTTAAAAATTCATATCTCGAGTTCCAAAACTCTAAATCCAATTCCGTAAATTTTCCCTGAAACTAGACTCATATATCTATTTACTAATTGTTTTCTAGAATTTTTGGTCGAGCAAATTAGTACAGTTTATTAGTTAAAGTCTCCCCTGTTTTAGGGTTCGACTGCTCTGACCTCTGTATATTAAGAATCAGATATCTCCCTGTACAGAGATTTAATGACTATTCTGTTTGTCTCTAATAAAACTAGACTCAATAAGGAATCTGTACATATAAAGAATGATTTCTAATTATATTTTTAAAATTTATGGTGAATTTCCAAAGTCAGAACAGGGGATCCAGAAATCACTCTAGTCCTGTTTCACAAAAATTTAAACATCTCATAAAATATAGCTCATATACCTGTTTCGCTTCTTCCATATGAAAATAGACTCATCAAGATTCGATTCCATAACTTATTCATTATTTAATTCCATTTATACTATTTTTAGTGATTTTTCAAATTCACATCACTACTGTTGTCTGAATCTATTTTATGGTAAATTTTACCTATTTCATGGTTTCCATGGATTAGCTAGCAATTTGACATACATAACACCAAATATGATCATGATTAGCCATTCCAATGGCTAATCATTACCAAGCATTTCCATACCACTCAATAACCATATCATAAGACCATATATACAAAATGATTATAATGCTATACATGCCATACTCAAAATATGCAAGCCATTATGCCAAGATGGTATACGGATATAGTGTGAGCATGCCTCCGACCGTTCCCAATTTCCGAGCTGGCTTGTCAACACTACAAGGAATGAAAAGGAGGAAGTAAGCATAAATGCTTAGTAAGCTCACATGCAAATAACAAGTAACACAACTATATAAGCAAACATAAAACATCATTTGCATAATCATCACCGAGACATTCATATCACATTTTCATTTATCATCTTACCATATTGTTGTTATATCGAGTTTTCAACCCGAGGGTTAAGTACATAGCTATTCAAAGTATTCATTTCACAACACTTACCAATACGTCCCTTTCATCTCGAGTATTCCTCCATTTGAGTAGAATTTTACCCGTTGAACACATCGGAATATAATTCGGATACATGGAAAGTTTGCACATAAGTGCCACATATGTAGCCAAGCTACCATGTAACTCGCCCATAAGCGAACTCGGACTCAACTCAACGAGCTCGGGCGTTCACATCCATAGGTGAACTCGGACTCAACTCAACGAGTTCGGATGCTCAACCATCCTAGTGACATGTCACTTGTATCCTAATCTATTCCTAAGGTTCAAACGGGATTTTCCTCGAACACATCTCCTTGCCATCTTCCGTAAAATATCGAAACCAATACTCGATAGTACTTTATATTTAACAATTAATACACATAATTTTCATTTTATTCGAAAATAACCACAAAGCATAATATTTCATGATAATAATCAGCATCATATCATATAAACAACATTAAATTGCTTAAAATGACAATTATGTTACTACATTTACACATGAACTTGCCTCGTATGCGAAAATGGCTACTTTTACCATTTCGTCCACAACTTGGTATTTTCCCCATTTTAGCCCGAATGTTAGTTTTCCTTGCTCTATCATTTAAAATATAGTATAATTAGGACTCATATTATTCAAATTGACCCAAAATCATATTTTGGAAAAATTACAATTTTGCCCCTAAATTTTTGCATATTTACACTTTTACCCCAAAGCTCGTAAATTAAACTTCAGCCTATTTTCTTATGTTTTATGACATGCTGATCATTTTTCCCTTTTATGGCAACATCAAATTCTCACTCTAACATGTACTTATGACTGTTAGGTATTTTTACCGATTAAGCCCTTTTGCTTGTTTTCACTTAAAACCGAGTAGCACAAGTTGTCTAACATAATTTAAAACCTCATATTCTATTATAAAACACCAAAATACACAAACTTCACCTATGGGTATTTTTCCAAATATGAACCCTAGGTTGAATTATTGCTAGCATAAGCTTAATCGAGCTACCGGGACTCTAAAAACGTAAAAATCATTAAAAACGAGGCTAGAACGGACTTCCAATCGAGCTTGGAAGCTTGAAAAACCCTATCCATGGTTTCTCCTTGCTACATTCGGTTTTTAATTCATTTTTACCCCTAAATGACCAAAATGCCCTTACTACTAAACTTTCCAAAAATTCCATCCATGTCTAATTTTTGTCCATAGACTTAGAAATTGGTAAAATTGCTATTTAAGACCTCCTAATTAATATTTCAAAAAAATTTCATACTAGAAACTTCTAGAATGCAAGTTTTGGAAATTATTCGATTTAGTCCCTAATTTCAATTTAAGCACTTTATGCATAAAATTTCTTCACGAAATTTTCACACAATCATGCAATCATATCATAGACCTTAAAATAATCATAAAATAATTATTTCTATCTTGGATTTTGTGGTCACGAAACCACTATTCCGACTAGGCCCAAAATTAGGATATTACAGCTCTCCCCCCTTCAGGGATTTTCGTCCCCGAAAATCTTACCAGAAAAGTGGTCTTCACTTTTAATCTCATATTCGGTGCCGAAGAACTTGCACTTAGACTGTACCTCCAATACATCTCTTCAATTTCTCATATGATCTAAAAGCTTATAGTCTCAACTCTCAACTGTTCTTAAATTTTCAACCCTTCTCAGTTTCCCATGATATCATGACAGAAAACCCGGATCTTAACTTGATTAATGGAGACCGGAATTCCAAGAAATCCAACAATCAAAGAGACCTGAAATTCCATGAATCTGATAAGTAGGAATTCATTCAATATAGATATGATTTATAGATCTTGCCAAACATTTAACAATAGGATACATCACATTTTCCTCTTTCCACTATGGAAATAATTCTGATATGGCCTCAAGAATAATCATTCTCATTTCCATCCCAATATCAACACTGACAAGGATAATTTTGATAGATCCCAATGCTCGGCTTTAACCCTTTTAACAACTCCGATTTTATGTAACATCGAATGCTCTAAACTATCACATTACCTCACTGTCTTGAAACACATCACAATTCATACAATAGTACATTACTGAAAGTCAGGAAGTCTTTACTCAATGTAGACTAGTCTAGTTCAGACGCTTCGGTTACCAATATTCTCATCTATCCAAACTTTGTCAACATGTAATAAACTTTTCAGCTTTCACAAGACGAAAACCTTATCATTCGTAGTGACTTTAACTAATATCCAACTCTTTCTAATAAATATACACTTCTCGTTCAGACTATTTACTCTTTTATCAGTACAAAAATGAAATTATATTATCAAACTTGAGAAAAATAATCCTGACATAATTGTCACATGAAATCTTTCAAATAAATAATTCACCATACCGACTAAAACTCGCGCTTTTATCACCTATGCCTTTACTGATGTCAAATCCTTACACAGAAATTAGAAAAAATCCCAATACTAAAATCACCACATTACCAAGATCAAATTAGAAGTATAGTCATATTTGACATGATTATCACGAGCTGAAGAACGTACTTCGAACATGAGTCATAATTGACAAATTATGGAACAAAGATAATAAGAAAACCGAATAAAGAAATCCAAGATAGAGAAACCCAGAATAAAGAAATCTAGAATAAAGAGATCCAGGATAAAGAAACCCAAGATACGATATTATGCCAGAAAATCGAAAACCAAACTCATAGAGAAAATACAGAATACCCCGATAATTCTTCAAAGAAAAAAAAGTACAAAAGAAAACATCATTTAATCCCACTGAAATCAAATATAACAAGATCAATATATCTTACCATACATATATATCAGATGAAGCATCAAGTAGAAGAAACAGAATCATAATATCATATGTATTCTCTCATCAATTCTTATCAGACGAAATGAAATAGAATACCTGATGAAATAGAGCAATATAAATAATAAACCAGTTAGACTACCAATGCTTTCATCCAACACTAGAATTAGAAGACATTCCCATATAACAAGAATTTCTTTAGAAGATCAATAGCTATAGAAATATTTCTGAGAACGGGTAAACACATAGAACATCTCAAAAGAGACTGCTAAATCTGTCCAGTCATAACTGTCACACTCAGATAGTTCACATTTCAAATATCATTTCCCCAACTAGTTCTGCCATCACAAATTTCATATTAAACCATTCACTAAAGAAGGCCAGTTCTGAATAAATTTCGATTTACACTTTTCTCGACCTTGCACCTGAGTAATTCAATTTACCAAAGAGAATTCCTTCTCTAACTGGGACAGTGCATAATTCCAATAATCTTTATATCAATCCGATACTTTACTGACTCTGACTTTACTTATCAGCTCATTTTCAATCTCTGATCATACTTATAATTATTCTATCACTGAACTCTTTGGGTTCTCAACCGGAAACTTATTCAATACAAATCTCATGAAATTCCATTATAAGTACCATTTCGGTAAGGGGAGGGGTTGTAGGACCTCTGACTCGACTTTCTTATACATACACATATGACACAACTTCCATCATCATAGCAACATCATCAAAATCATGTCATTCATTCAGGCAATGCAACATTCATGTTGGCTTACACAAATTTTCCTATTGTCCCATTTAGACAATATACTTATGCATACATTCTATGTTTTCTAGATAGCTTTACTTATCCATTCATTTAATTAAATTAATTCATGCTCATGACATCATATAAGGCCAAACAAACATAGATATTTGCATCACAATCACAACTTTCATTTCATGCATCATCATGTACATATCATTACAATCATATAATTCAGTCCAACAATTTAACATAGATAAGTTCATTTCATTATAATCCTTTATCTCATAAAAATTATATATCATTAGCATTCATCAACATTAGATGTCCAAATCAAGACAAGGACATTTTCATTCGTATCATAATATTATGACTTTTATTCATACCTCTACTACTTTCTATTTATTCCGTTCATCTTATCAAGTAAGCCACATACACTACATCAAATGAGCATTAAGCGAATATGAATATTTATCACATATGTATCATAAACTTTTATTCATACTTTTCTGAACCGAGACTTATCATAATCATAATTTTACTCAAATACCTTCACATAACATTGAACATGGTCGGCGCAGCTCGGTTGGAGAGTACCTTGTCTAAATAATACGGTACTCATACGCATCGGAAGACATCACACTATCACAGATCAGTGGCATGTATAGCTAAACTTTTACACATGCTAGGTTAGTCCAAGAACCGACTAAACCTGCTTTGATACCACCAAATGTAATGCCCCGTACCCGAGACCGTCACCGGAGTCGAACACAAGGTGTTAACAGACTTAATTCATTACTTAAACAGCTCAAACAATTTATTCTTAAAATTTTCAGTCAAGCTAGCAATCTACATCACAGTCGCTTAAAAATTCATATCTCGAGTTTAAAAACTCTAAATCCAATTCCATAAATTTTTCCTAAAACTAGACTCATATATCTATTTACTAATTTTTTTCTAGAATTTTTGGTCAAGCAAATTAGTACAGTTTATTAGTTAAAGTCTCCCCTGTTTCAGGGTTCGACTGTTCTAACCTCTATGTATTACGAATCAGATATCTCCCTGTACAGAGCTTCAATGACTATACAGTTTGTCTCTAATAAAACTAGACTCAATAAGGAATCTGTACATATAAATAATGATTTCTAATTCTCTTTGTAAAATTTCTGGTGAATTTCCAAAGTTAGAATAGGGGATCCAGAAATCGCTCTGGCCCTGTTTCACAAAAATTTAAACATCTCATTAAATATAGCTCATATACCTGTTTTGCTTCTTCCATATGAAAATAGACTCATCAAGCTTCGATTCCATAACTTATTCATTATTTAATTTCATTTCTACTATTTTTAGTGATTTTTCAAATTCACATCACTACTGCTGTCTGAATCTATTTTATGGTAAATTTTACCTATTTCATGGTTTCCATGGATTAGCTAGCAATTTGACATACATAACACCAAATATGATCATGATTAGCCATTCCAATGGCTAATCATTACCAAGCATTTCCATACCACTCAATAACCATATCATAAGACCATATATACAAAATGATTATAATGCTATACATGCCATACTCAAAATATGCAAGCCATTATGCCAAGATGGTATACGGATATAGTGTGAGCATGCCTCCGACCGTTCCCAATTTCCGAGCTGGCTTGTCAACACTACAAGGAATGAAAAGGAGGAAGTAAGCATAAATGCTTAGTAAGCTCACATGCAAATAACAAGTAACACAACTATATAAGCAAACATAAAACATCATTTGCATAATCATCACCGAGACATTCATATCACATTTTCATTTATCATCTTACCATATTATTGTTATATCGAGTTTTCAACCCGAGGGTTAAGTACATACCTGTTCAAAGTATTCATTTCACAACACTTACCAATACATCCCTTTCATCTCGAGTATTCCTCCATTTGAGTAGAATTTTACCCGTTGAACACATCGGAATATAATTCGGGTACATGGAAAGTTTGCACATAAGTGCCACATATGTAGCCAAGCTACCATGTAACCCGCCATAAGCGAACTCGGACTCAACTCAACGAGCTCGGGCGTTCACATCCATAGGTGAACTCGGACTCAACTCAACGAGTTCAGAAGCCTAGTTACATTTCACGAACTTGGACTCAACTCAACGAGTTCGGACATTCGCATCAATAAGTGAACTCGGACTCAACTCAACGAGTTCGGATGCTCAACCATCCTAGTGACATGTCACTTGTATCCTAATCTATTCCTAAGGTTCAAACAAGATTTTCCTAGAACACATCTCCTTTCCATTTTCCGTAAAATACCGAAACCAATACTCGGTAGTACTTTATATTTAACAATTAATACACATAATTTGCATTTTATTCGAAAATAACCACGAAGCATAATATTTCATGATAATAATCAGCATCATATCATATAAAAAACATTAAATTGCTTAAAATGACAATTATGTTACTACATTTACACATGAACTTACCTCGTATGAGAAAATGGCTACTTTTACCATTTCGTCCACAACTTGGTATTTTCCCCATTTTAGCCCGAATTTTAGTTTTCCTTGCTCTATCATTTAAAATATAGTCTAATTAGGACTCACATTATTCAAATTGACCCAAAATCATATTTTGGAAAAATTACAATTTTGCCCCTAAACTTTTGCATATTTACACTTTTGCCCCAAAGCTCGTAAATTAAACTTCAGCCTATTTTCTTATTTTTATGACATGCTGATCATTTTTCCCTTCTATGGAAACATCAAATTCTCACTCTAACATGTACTTCTGACTATTAGGTATTTTTACCGATTAAGCCCTTTTGCTCGTTTTCACTTAAAACCGAGTAGCACAAGTTGTCTAACATAATTTAAAACCTCAAATTATATCATAAAACACCAAAATACACAAATTTCACCTATGGGTATTTTTCCAAATATGAACCCTAGGTTGAATTATTGCTAGCATAAGCTTAATCGAGCTACCGGGACTCCAAAAACGTAAAAATCATTAAAAACGAGGCTAGAACGGACTTCCAATCGAGCTTGGAAGCTTGAAAAACCCTAGCCATGGTTTCTCCTTGCTACATTCGGCCATGGGGTTGAAGATGAGCAAAATTGGCTTTTAATTTTGTATTTTAATTCATTTTTACCCCTAAATGACCAAAATGCCCTTACTACTAAACTTTCCAAAAATTTCATCCGTGTCCAATTTTTGTCTATAGACTTAGAAATTGGTAAAATTTCTATTTAATACCTCCTAATTAATATTTCAAAACAATTTCATACTAGAAACTTCTAGAATGCAAGTTTTGCAAATTATTCGATTTAGTCCCTAATTTCAATTTAAGCACTTTATGCATAAAATTTCTTCACCAAATTTTTACACAATCATGCAATTATATCATAGACCTTAAAATAATCATAAAATAATTATTTCTATCTCAAATTTTGTGGTCACGAAACCACTATTCTGACTAGGCCCAAAATCAGGATATTACACCGACTATCCAAACCAAGGATCCATGTGTAAGGAATGAATCGGGGTGATAAAAAGGTTTTGAAATTACCAAAACTTCAATCTGAGTAGACAACGATGCCTAGGCAACAGGAATGCTGAACCACTATCGAACCAAGCCGCAACCTTTTCCGATGTCAGCCTCTACGTAGTACACCCGATTGACAATGAACGGTAGAAATCCTAGAAAACTATTTTCAGAGAGTATTTTGCTAAACGGCTGCTAGACCACATTGCATATTTTCGAGCTAGTTTTTATATATCCTTTTTAGGGTTTTTACCCTTGTTATATATAACTCCCTATTAATTGGTATATATTTATAACGAATTTTAATTCATTAAAATTAATCCGAACATAATAATTATCATTCAAATAAATATAATAATGTTTAACCGAAAAATTATAATTACATTAATTACAATAAAGATTTCGGTAAACTATATTTATTTAACTTATATACGAACTAAATTCATATATCAATAAAATTATGATCTGATTATATGTACAACATCCTTGTACATATAGTATGTTCAACAATTTGATTGCCCAATTAAATTAATTCTATAATTAATTTAATTCATGTGACAACCAAGCAATACACCAACTATGTTTTACCTCGTTCATTTCAACCATAGGGTGTGACCCTATAGGTTCTTGTAACGTTAGTAGTAATATTAGAACGATTCTAATGTTACAAACAATGAGTGGCATCTAGCAATGCATCAATGCTACCTAAGTTACAAGAAGTCATGATTCGACATAACCTTTTGTGATTAACCTTTCGTGCATTAATCCTTAAGTCCTATATCTTTGGAATGGACACAAGTCATGGAATAGTCACACTTGCATAGTCCATCCCATGTTTCTTGATACCTTGAGTAGACTATGATACACAAATAAGTTTGACATCTCATATCAACTTATTTGAGCATGGCCATGCATTTCTAGCCTCACTCAATCAAGTGGCCTGAGATATTACTCCCATTATGTAGGAGGGACTTATCCTATATTGATCAACTATATCCTTCAACATAGATTGTGGTATATCTAACATCAGTCTTTATAAAACAACCAATTACGGTGTTTGTTTGACTGTATCAAAATATACAACTCACGATGTTGGGATAAAGATGATCTCAAGTCTGAGGATAATATACATATTAATCACTATGAGTAATGTTGTGACAATTACATAATAATCCAAGAAACATACTCATAGCGGGTCAGTCCAATATGTTGTTCTCTAACACACATATTCATGCATTGATTCTGACACTCCATATCAATGACAACTCTTTATCATCAATCAACTACATGTTAGTGTTAATGCATTATTATTGTCCTAGCCAACAATAATACTTGACTAAGGATCTTTTAAGAATAATTATATTATTCTCAGGATATTATTATAAAACAGTTTATTTATGCACACAGAAAAGAAACTGAAATAATAATGACAACGCCTTATATTAATAAACATGATAAACCAAGTATGTTATTGCAACCATCTCGTGATTGATCCTTGGGATACTCTTACAACTTGCCACACGACCATGTGGTAGGTTGTGTCAATTTCGCGAATTTGCACCCTAAACTGCGGGAAATTGTGTGTTTTAGTTTTTTTTTTTTTTGGAATTTTAAGACATATATATGAAAAAAATAAGGTAGGATGGATTGTCATAGAATACCTAAGAAAACAATTCGAAAAATATCATTGAAGCCGATTCTGAAGTAAATTTCCGTGAAGATTGAAGATTCACATTTGATTTCATAGGAGATTATCATGAGTTTCTTTGTTTCTTTTGGTTATACTATATTTTGGATGTTTCTATTTTCTAGCATGAAATAATTTTCTAAATACCTAAGGAGATGAACCCTACGATCGATTTTGTCTTTTGATTTTTTTATTTTACGCAATAAATACTTAGATCTTATTATCAATTATGTGTGCTTAATTCTTGGTTTGATACTTCTAGATTATTGATTCATGTTTAATGTGCTTAAATTAGAGGAGGAATAGACCCTGTTTAAGAGTAAATCTAGCATGATTGAGTGGGGTTGCATGCAATCTTAGAAATAGAATGACATAAATCTACCATATTAGAGTCAAATCTAATAGGGGAATCCATAACACGAGTTTATGCGATAATAGGGGTTTTAATTAGAAAGAAATTTCAATTAATCAACCTAGAGCCAGTTGCTCTTACTTTTGAAATAGATATTAGTGTAATTTAGGGATTTCTATGGATCAAGTTACTAAATAAAGAAATTGTATAATTTAGATTAATAATGACAAATGAAATCTAGGTGAATTCTTCCCTAGATATTGTTTCATTTCTTGATTGTTAATCGCTTATTTTCCTGATTTGTTCTTTATTACTTTCATTAAATAATTAATTTAGTTAATTTTAGTTTTTAATCAAATACTCGATTTATTCGGTTAAATAATAGAAAGACAATAATTAATAGTACTTCTAGTTTTTGTGAGAACAATATCTTTATTTACCATGATTATACTATTAATTGATAGATGCACTTCCCTTAGTCAAAATTTTAGTTAGTTTACTACGCATCTTCCATCTCAATCAAATCTCTTCCTTTTAGGAATATTTTTCTAACCATGCAACCCATAAAAAAAACTAGCTTTCAAGAGTATAAGCAAATGATTACTCATAAAGCAAATTTCATTCCAAAGCACCAAGTCTTTTAAACCCAATCTCTATTAGATTTGGGACGACAAGCATTATTTCACTTGGTCGAGTCATTTTTGTATTTTCAAATAAAATTTGAATTATAAATATTTATTTAGAATAGTAAATACATTTAAATAGAAATGAACCATTTTTTTTTTTGAAATGCATGAATGCATACTCTTTTTTGTAATATGAAAATATAATATGTATGCTTATTTAATAAAAGGCACACCATATTAAATCCTTAATGACCAAAAAATAATCAACTAGGTCCTTCCATTAACGAAAACCAGTTTGACCATTAAAGACACTGACGTGGCTAACGGTAACCATTAGGAGATGACATGTTTCATGCCACGTGGAAGGATGTTGACATGACATCCCATGTTAAAAAGTTTTTTTTAAGTATTTTTCGAAACAAATTATAAAAGTAATTAATAAAATTTACATAAAAATGACCTAGGACAGATGGTTGTCCAAGTTCATTTGAATTTGGGCAACCATTTGTCCAGATTCATCAAGATTCGTTCTTGATGAGCTCAAA
Source organism: Gossypium hirsutum (assembly GCF_007990345.1). Lineage (NCBI taxonomy): Eukaryota > Viridiplantae > Streptophyta > Magnoliopsida > Malvales > Malvaceae > Gossypium > Gossypium hirsutum. Next base: position 44,680,258 of record NC_053430.1, on the reverse strand, counting down.
ACTATAAAAATTTAGAAATTATAAAAATTTTATTATTTAAAAATTATAAAAAATTGAAAAATTCAAATTTTAATATTTATTAATATTTTTATATATATTCAAATTAAAAAAGTTCAATTTGAAATATTGAATTAATAATTTTTATATTCAAAATTTATATATACAAATTTTGTATACAAAATTATTCATTCAATTTTTAGTAATAATTTATTGGTAAAAATATTGGATATAAAATTATTATTTCAATATTTCAATTTGAATTTTTTAATTCGAATATATATAAATTATTAATAAAAATTAAAATATTAAAATTCAATTTTTTTTCAATTTTTAATGGTTTTTAGAAATTTAAAATAATTATTAATATTGTTATAAATTCTAAATATTTTATAGTTTTGAACTCAACTGCACTACTGCTCTCACTGGTAATCTTTCATTTTTGGCGGCATGCTCACAAGCTTCGCGTAAAATTTTCCGGAAATCCAAGGACATTACAAACTTGTTCTTTCTTATTCTCTATAAGGTAAGCATGCTTTCAAAGTATACATCGATAACCCGGTATATTCCATCAGAGTTTCTTTTTGTTCCTAACGTTGCTGCCATGAACATCTTTGCAAATGAAATGAAACTATCTATCATTAAATCCATATCACTAGCAACTTCTGCTGAGAATTCTTTCATGAGTTCTGCCATGGTGATAAATCGGGAAGCATATAAGCTATCTTAATTGTTGTAGAATACTTTTAGAATCTTCCTTATGCACTCAATATCATATTGCACTTCCTTGGATAGCCTTGAGGAAGAATTAGCAAGTCCTTTACTTTTGCCTGGTCCAGTTGCTTTCCAATCCTAATCTCAAAACCTTTCCAACAAATCGAGCAGGCTTCCAACTTGATCGCACATCGAAGCACTTCGAACAACAATTTTCACGGAAGGAGTTCTCTTTTGTGAGGCAGAAGCTTTTCCAAAGTTTCAATTACATTTCTTTGAGATTTCCTCTTGTAAATCGACATAGTCTCCCTTCCATTATTACAATGAAAGATCCATTTCTTTGCATATCGATAAATGGAAGCAGAAATGTAAGTTGGTGGGTTTTCATGCTGTTTCATTATGTTAATGATAGGCTCATATAGCTGGAGAGACAATGTTGTTAAATCCTCCTACCAGTCAAGAGCAAATAGCCTCATTTTCACATTAGGCCTATCACTGTCATCACCTTTTTTTTTGTTGAGACAATTATCGGTTCCCCTAGATGTCTCGGATTATTTGATGCCTTTATAATCATAGCCTATAAGCAGGCATCGAATAAACCAATCTGCATTGTTTGTTGATGTATGATCGGTTGTTTAACATCACAGCAATAATGTGTAACTATACACTATCGATGCAAGTATAGTAGACAGATGTGAGTCTGTCGAATATCGATCCCACAGGGATGGTTGTCTTTTTTCTATTAATGTCGATGCAATAACTAGATAAAAATGAGATAAATTGTAAGGATTGTTGTCGGAGCAACAATTTGAAAACAATAAAATAAAATATGATAATGATAAACTAGGATCCCCAACATGAATCCTCAGCAGAATACTAAGTGCTCACAAGGTATAAAAGGATAGGTGATTTTCAAGGCAATAAATTTCAATGTATATCTTACCAAGCGTCACTTCTCTATTTAATCTAAGACTTAAACATGCACATTAACCCCACCTTTCGATGATGGCAATATAGCACTATTAAGAGCAAGTGGACTAAATTCCTCTAATCCTCACTCAAATTTCGTTGTAATGCTTATTGGCTCGAACTGTCACTACACTTTCCAATGTCAGTGACTGCAATAACACTTCCACGTTAAGAAACATTCAAACCCCAAGATTAAACAATAAAAGCAAGATTGAATAAGATAACATTTAACCAAGAATTCATGTGTACTTTCATACAAATAGAAAACAAAGAGTAATCACCAGCATTTAGAAAGAAATAAAAAAGAATCAAGTGGAGAATATTATTTCTAGACAACTTGACTAAATCTCTCTATTCCCTCTTATCTCGCATTTAGGTCTCTTCGTCAGAAGTTAATCTGTATCAATTTTCACATTGGCTCACCCGTGAGAGGCTTAAGCTATCATAACCACAAGCTTCAAGGTAGGATGAAGAAGATGATGGTCAAGAAAAAGCTCTTCTCCTATTTTTTTTCTCACTTAAACCTTTTATGTCCTCCTCCAATAGCAAAGGTGTCCTTTCCTCAGAATTATTCTGTCCTTCTACATACAAGTTGGTTATACCAGGCTGGACAGCTCATGCATTTTTAGTTCTTATCCGGATAGCTATCAAGTGCGGTGACAATTCTGGACGCAATCTGGAATTAACTCATGCAGCGACATTAATGGAAAAAGATAGCAAAATTAAGGATAAAATATGCTAGATTTTGCTGAGTTATAAAATGCAATTTACTAAACTGAAAATGCTAAAATATGTGCTAAGGATAACTAAATGGGAACAGTTTAACCAATAAGTAAGGAGGAAAACCTATATTCTTTCTAGTGCTATCAATGTAACACCCCAAATTTTAAGGATAGAAGTTTTAAGGTATGTGTTTAGGGTCACTGTGTAACTCGACCAATTATTCAGAATGGGCTTACTGGTCTAGTAGTTGGTTATGTATTAGTGTACCTCTGGGTTCTGGGTTCGAATCCTCATGTGTGTTTTGAGGAGTTTTTTTATTTTTTTTGTTTTAAAAGTCTAAATATTTATTTTTATTTTTTAATTATTTTTATATTTTATTTTTTTATTTGAAAAAAAAAGAGAAGCTTTCACATTCTTTTCTCCTGACACGTTTTCCATTTTCTTCCTCCTTTAATTTTTGGATTTCTTAAGTTTAGGGTTTTGATCTTAAAACTTGTTTTGATGGTATTCGTTTTGGGCATTCAGAACCACGTACTCAGGTGTGTGTTCAAAACCCTTCTATTTCTTTAACGTATTGTTGCCTGGGTTCTACAACTTTCGACAAATTCTATGTGCTTCCGTAAATTGTTTGATAAAGGTGTTATTTTGGGTTAGGATGATGTTGAATCATAGAATAATCTACAATTTATGGTATACTTTTGAGTTTAGGAAACTGGAGGAAATGGTTTGGCAGTGAATTGTGTGGGTTGCAGCCAATTTCGGTGTGGTTTCATGACCACGCGGGTGGCGCACGGGCATGTGCCCCACATTGGTGGTTCAAATCGCCCAGCTTTTGGGAATCATGGATTTCAGCCAAATTTTGGTGTCACACGGTCGTGCGGCTAATTTTGGAGACTTTAGTTGATTTTTCACACGGACGTATGTTTTGGACACACAGCAGTGTTCTGTGGGCAAATGGGCGTATGAGACTTCCACATGGTCGTGTCTACCCTGCACCCTATTTTAGCACAAATAGACAGATAGTTACAGGGCTGTCCATACAGCCATGTTCCTGGCTCACATGGGCGTGTGTCATAGTTACACGGCCATGTGCCTCCTCTCACACAGGCATGTTCTTCTTCACAAGGGCATGTGCCTCCTTCATATGGACGTGTTAACCCCCACACGGCCTAGGCACTTCCACACGACCGTGTGGCCCTATTTCTCCAATTTTCATACTGTGTCAGTTTTTAATCTAATTGTGTTTCTTACGTTGGCTAGGACTTAGTAAATGTGGCCGGAACTCTGTTCCGACTTAGACTGGTGCATTATTCACAATCATAAATCTAGTTAAACGATTCGTTTAAGTGTTAATGGATGTTACGTCATAAGCGATGTTGAATCTAGGCAACTAAATGTGTGCATGTCTAGTTCTGTATTATGTTTTTGTATGTCTATTTACAAATGGAGTGCATTATGCATTTATAGCACTCTTTTTGGGTTTGGTTGCGAAGAGAAGGGAGTCTGATCTAATCTAAGCAGTCTTAACTACGACTTATCAGTACTGCAATTTACCGCATTGTACTTTGCATATGTCAGCTCAGCTGCATAGTATCTTTTGAGTGGCTTGGTCTACATACATGGTGTGTTGGGCTGGATGGGCCTTTCGAGGTCCTATGTGGTGTGCAGGGTTGGTTGTGCTTGATTTGCTCAATGTGGTGTGCAGGGTGGTCGGACAGGTGTTTGGCTGGATGGGTGGGTTTTTATTACTTGTTGCATTCATACGCATCTGATTAAATGTCTGAATATGTGTGTGTGTGTGTGTGTGTGTGTGTGTGTGTGTGTGTGTGTGTGTGTGTGTGTGTGTGTGTTTGACTATGCGAGTACTGAGGTATCGATGATATGGCAATATTGAAATAACTGTTGTCGTGTTACTCTATTTTCTGCCTTTTATTATATGTTTTGGACTCACACTGAGCTTGTGTAGCTCACCCATCCCCAAGTAGAAAGACAAGCAGATGAGTGGTACAATGTTTTCAGTAGATCCAAGCTAAAAAAAACTCATGTTGATCCAAGCTCGAAAAAATTTAAGCTTCGAAAAGTTCTAACCTTAGAAAATTCTAAATTCGTGTTGATCCAAGCTTGAAAAAATTCAAGCTCGAAATAATCCAAAATCAGTGCCAATCTAAGCCCATAATATGTTCAATCCAAAACCTGAATTTGTAACTAAATAGACATTAATAATTAACATTATGATAATAATTAAAATAAAAATACAATATAAACAAATAAGTGATCATTATATTAAACAATTATAAACAGTAAAACTAATTAACAATTTAAGTTATAAATTAAAACAATTTTTTTTTAAAATAATTATGAATATAAAATATTTTTTAAATTTAATAACAAATGATCAAGTTGGTTTGAATATAAACATTAATTTATCTAAATTATTTTTAGAAATATATTTTTAAATATATATAATTGTAAACATTATAAAGAAAATGAGTAATTGATTGAATTGTGCAAAGGCTAATCTTTTTACCTTTTGTGCTAAATAAATTAACTATACATCATGTTTTCTTCTTTTTCTTTTTCCTTTTTTTTTTCTTTTTTTACATTTTATGCTCATGTTTGATGATAAAAGTAGTGTATTTTTCAACATTATAGTTGTATATCCCATATTGAAATGGTTGATAGAAAAAAATGAACTTAAAAATATAGTTAATATGTTATTTTTACAACTGAATGGATTAAAATTGATCCAAAATAAGAGGTTGGACTGGTTAATCCATGAACTAGTATGAAACGATTGTATTGAGTTAAAAGAATGATTTTGATCAGACAGTTGAACTACAAAAACTATTTTCTCTTTTTTTTAATGAATTTTTAATAATTTACCCAATTAAATTGGACAAATAAATCTTACTAGGTGAACGATTAAATCAAAAATTAAATATTTAACTAGTTTGATCAATGTTCCTATTTTAAAAAACTCACCAAGAAAACAATTATCAAATTAGAAAAAAAATATAGCAAAAACTTCAAAAACTATAAAAAAAAATTGGAATGTACCTGTTTTGAGATAGCAAGAAAGCAAGAACCATAATTTATTTTTTTACTTTTTAATTTTTGCAATGTATTACAAATATGAATCATCCTTTTTAAAAAAAAATCTATCTTAGAGAATGAATTTCGATAAATTGATATTCAAATTTAATTGAATTTAGACATTCATTTCTATGTCATTTTTAGAATTGAATTTTTAATAATTTTTAATTTTTAAAATTTTTTCTTACATAAAAGTATCTTGTCTATTACTGACATGCATTGTCATCAAGATGACTGACTCAACTATTGTGATGAATTTCACATTTTGGATGCTCCTTCTTCTTGGTCGGGCAATGGAAGTCACCCATGCTAGTCATGCACCCAAATTTCCTCTTCATTTCACTCCACAAGCTCACCTTTCCTTTATTTACTCTTTGCCTGATACACCCATTTGTGATTTCTTGCTTCATTTAACGGCAGTCCTTTTCAAGCTCCTTCACCTTTGTTAAAAGGTGGTAACAAACAGCATATGTACGTTATCCGGATGAAATATGTTAAAAGGTTGCAACAAACAGCACATGTAAGTTACCCGGATGAAATACAGCAACATGCAAAAGTACCATATGTTATCCGGATGAAGTATTTTTTTTTGTGTGTGTGACAGGCGACCTGTATCTAATCTAACAACTTTTTTTCCTGGATAAAGTTAGCCAACCTAAGCAGTTTTAGACAGTCAGCAGGTTACTATTGAGTTGTTTTTGTGCAAGTTACTTTTCAGAAAATTTATTGCTCTTTCAATGTAGTAGTTTAATATATGTACATTTTATCTTTAAACAAAAAATACAACTTAAGTTTCTCCTTCAACATCTGAGTTTTGCTTCTATTTTTATCTTTCAACACAAATTTTAGTTCTTTTATTTTTGTTTTGTGATCAAAAACCCAACAATTGGTATCAAGAGCCTGTTGTCTTTGAGGGCCTTGGTTGTGTTTTGTTTGTGAGAGATTAGTGTTTAAAAGAAAAGAAGTAGGAGCTATTTTTGTTGGCTTGTTTGGTTGCTGCAAAGATGAGTTTTTCACCACCACCACCACCACCACTTATTTTTTGCTGGTGAAAAATACAACATTTGGGCTGTGAAAATGAAGACATATCTACAGGCACATGACCTATGGAATGTTGTTCTAAATGACACAGAGCCACCTTCCTTGAAAGCTAATTCGACCATAGCTCAAATTAGGCAGCATAGTAAGGACACTGCCAAGAAGTACAAGGCCATGTCATGCCTTCAGAGTGGAGTTTTAGATGTCATCTTTACAAGGATAATGGCTTGTGACACTCCAAAGTAGGCCTGGGACAAACTCAATGAGGAGTTTCAGGGGTTAGACAAGACCAGGCAACAACAACCGAGAAACTTGAGAAGGGACTTCGAGAATCTGAGAATGAAGGACTCAGAGACCATCAAGCAGTATGCTAACAGGATTATGTCCACAGTCAACAACATAAGACTGCTTAGAGATGAGTTAATGACCAAAAGGTGGTTGAGAAAGTCATAAAAACCTTACCAGAGAAGTATGAATCAAAAATTTCTTCTTTGGAAGACTCAAGGGACCTATCAGCCATTCCCTTGATAGAGTTGATAAATGCTTTCTATGCACAAGAGAAAAGAAGAGCAAACAGAATGGAGAAGCACTCTGAGGGAGCTTTTCAGGCCAGGAGTAGAGAAAGCTTAAGCTTAAGCTCAAGTTACAAAGGCAAGAAGCCTTGGCTAGAAAAGAAAGAGAAAATTAAGAAGGATGCTACCAAAAAGAAGTTTCCACCTTGTGCTCATTGCAAGAAGACTACTCATCTTGAAAAATACTATTGGTAGAGACCAGACATTTAGTGTAGAGGTTGCAAACAGCTTGGACACATTGAAAAAGTGTGCAAAAACAAGCCAAAAGCACAGCCACAGCACCAGAACCAAGCTCAGCCTGTTGAGGATGTGGAAGCACTGAAAGAGCATGTCTTCACAGCCTCTTGTTTTGCAAGCTCGAGCAAGGTCAGTAAAAATTGGCTGATTGACAGTGGATGTACTCATTATATGGCTTCAGACAAAAGTATGTTCAGGGAGCTAGACACCAGTTTTGTGTCCAAAGCCAAAATCGAAAATGGTGAGCTTTTAAAGGCCAAAGGCAAGGGCAAGGCTGTGATTTGTACTCACTCAGGTAACAAGACTATCTCTAAGGTTCTTTATGTACCTAACATTAACCAAAATTTGCTTAGTGTCGATCAGTTGCAGGAGAAAGGTTACTCCCTTATTTTTGAAGGAAAAACATGTATGATCAAGGACTCTTTTGGTCAAGAGCTAGTGACAGTATCTATGTATGATAGATCCTTCATTTTATATATGAATCAGCTACAAGCTAAGGTAAATACTGCTCTAGCTGATGAATCATGTTTGTGGCACAAGAGAATGGGGCATGTGAACTATAAGTGACTAAGCTTGCTGCAAAAAATGAGCTTAGTTGAAGGCATGTCCAGGATCGAGCTCAAGAATGATGTATGTGAGGTTTGTCAACTTGGCAAGCAGACCAGACTGCCTTTTCCTGTCAACAAAGCTTGGAGAGCTCAAAAGAGGCTCCAACTAGTTCATACAAACATTTGTGGACCTATGAAGACCACCTCTTTGAATGGAAGCAGGTACTTTGCACTATTCATTAATGATTGCACCAGATTTTATTGGGTGAGTTTCTTGAAACAAAAGTCAGATGTAGCTGATTTCTTTTGCAAATTCAAGGCATTGGCTGAGAACCAAGCCAGTTGTAAGTTGAAGTGCATAAGGTCAAATAATGGAACTATGTTTCTCAGAGGTTTCAAAATATTTGTGATGAAGGTGGGATTTAACACCAATTGACAACCATTTACACACCACAGCAAAATGGTGTTTGTGAGAGGAAGAATAGGACAGTCCTCGATATGGCCAGGTGCATTCTGTTTGAGGCCAATATGCTTAACAATTTTTGGGCTGAGGCTGTAAACACATCTATCTACTTGCTGAATAGGCTACCAACTAATGCAGTTAGGGGTAAAACACCATTTGAAGCCTGGTTTAGACAAAAACTAGTTGTTTCACACTTGAAAGTGTTTGGTTGCTTGTGCTATGTATTGGTGCCAGCTGAAAAAAGAACCAAGCTCGAGAAGAGATCCATGCTAGGAGTGTTTGTTGGATACAGCAATGTGAAAAAGGGATATAGGGTCTTTGATCCATTGGACAAAAAGATTGTAGTAAGCAGGGATGTGAAGTTTAATGAAGTAAGCTACTGGAAATGGGATGGAACTAATGCAAGTTTGCTTGAGGAGGACCAAAATGATCTTGACTTGCAGCATGCTGAGATTGAAGCTGAAGCTGAAGGTGATTATGATGATGTACTTGTCAGAGGCACTAGGACATTAGCAGACATCTATGAAAGGTGTGCTGTAACCATGGTTGAGCCTTTCTGCTATGATGAAGCAGCAAAGGAGAGCTGCTGGCAAGAAGCTATGGAAGCTAAACTGAGAATGATCCATAAGAATGATACTTGGGAGCTAGTTGATAGGCCAGCAAATAGAAAGGTTATTAGTGTCAAATGGGTGTTCAGGACCAAGAACAATGCAGATGGGTCACTGAACAAGCAAAGGCTAGGCTAGTTGTGAAGGGCTACTGTAACACCCCGTACCCGAGGCCGTTGCCGGAGCCGAACGCGAGGTGCTAACAGACTTAATTACTTTGTTTTCACAGTCCATTTAAAAAAATTCCAGACAGGCTGGCTAACCGCATCACTGTCGCCTTAAAAATCATATCTCGAGTTCCAAAACTCGAAAACTGATTCCGTAAATTTTCCCTGAAATTAGACTCATATGTCCATCTGTGGATTTATTTCTAGAATTTTTTGTCAGCCCAATTGGTACAGTTTATTAGTTAAAGTCTCCCCTGATTCTGGGTTTGACTACTCTGACCTTCACGTATTACGACTTGGATATCTCCCTGTACAGAGCTTCAATACTCATGCCGTTTGTTTCTAATGAAACTAGACTCAAAGGGGAATCTATACATATAAGGCATGACTTCTAATTGTCTCTGGATAATTTATGGTAAATTTTCAAAGTCAAAACAGGGGATCCAGAAACCGTTCTGGCCCTGTTTCACGAGAACTTTAATATCTCTTAATATACTGTTCATATGATAGTTTCGTTACTTTCATATGAAAATAGATTCATCAAGGTTCGATTACATAATTTATTCACTATTTAATTCCATTCCTACAAATTTTAGTGATTTTTCAAATCCACACCACTGCTGCTGTCAGCATCTGTTTTCAAGGTAAACTTTACCTATTTCGTGGTTACCATGGACCAACTAGAGTTTTGTCATACATAGGTCCACATATGATCATATTTAGCCATTCCAATGGCTGATCATTTGCCCAACACTTCCATTCCAGTCCATAGTCACATCATGAAACCATATATATATACATAAACACAAATGGTCTAATGCCATACTCCACTTCTACGAGCCATTTTTGCATGGCTGTACACACATACATCACAAAAAGTACTTGAAAAACAACAAAGGGTAGTCCTATACATGCCATATCCAGAGTTCAACTAAAAGAGTACCAAAGGGCTTTGATAGTGTGGATGACTTCGACTTCGATGATCCCGAATCCGATAGCTAACGAACAAAATCTATAAAACAGAGAGCCAAAGCAACGGGGTAAGCATTTTAAAGCTTAGTAAGTTTCAAGTAATGAAATCGGCTTTGACTAAAGTATTACATTCACATAGCTAAATGAATCACTTTATTAATACACATTCTCATAATCATACTTACTTCACACTTCATCAACATATACACACACAAGGTATCAACCTATCTAAAAGCCGAAAGTTCGTTAGTCGATTGAACGAATACTATTAAAAACGAATCGACTTTTCCGATGCACATGCAAACATACCTTATCATTTGGGTTTTTCGAGCGTATTAATTGAATTTATTACAGCACAAAACGCTCACCTTCAAACCCAAGTTTCTTCGGAATTTAGTCGGATATAACCACAAGCACAATTGCCTTCGGGTCTTAACCCGGGTATAGCAACTCGCACAAATGCCTTCGGGTCTTAGCCTGGATATATCAACTCGCACAAATGCCTTCGGGTCTTAGCCCGGATAAAATCACTAGCATAAATGCCTTCGGGACTTAGCCCGGATAAAATCACTAGCATAAATGCCTTCGGGACTTAGCCCGGATAAAATCACTAGCATAAATGCCTTCGGACTTAGCCCGGATATCATTCAAATGCTCATGCATACATATATCAATAATCATGACACATCCATATTTCATTTTCGTTACTAAGGCTCAAACACAAAACATTTATTAAACCTTTCCAATTTCGGCTCAATAGCCACACACAAAGAGCATGATTTCAGTTGGCTTTATAACATAGTCTCTATGCACATTCGGCTATCCGTCATAGTATGACTAATCATTTCAATATAATTCAAGTAGGGTCATTACTCGAAGACTTACCTCGGATGTTGTCGAACGGTTTCGACGGCTATTCGATCACTTTTTCCTTCCCCTTATCCAACTTTGGTCCTCTAAGCTCTTGAGCTTAATTCAAACAGATAGAGCTTATTTAATAATTTATCAATTTAACTATTCGATTAAATACATTTATTTTATACAATTAGGTGCGAATAATTTTATTGACTAGTTATTCAAGCATTATACATGTGCTCTACTCATGCACCACCGAATAATAGGACTAGCTTAATACCTTGCATTTTCGAATTCATATACATCATTTAGTTCCTCATAACATACATTTTGTCCCTAACCAACACAAGAGCCCAAAGCATCACTTACAATGCCGAATTCCAATTAAGTCTACCATGATAGCATTATCATATTTATGCACTTGGTAAGTTGCGTTTGAACACATTCGGCACTAGGTGTCCAAACCAATGTTCCTCGAACACTAAACCCAATTTATAACCAACTCAAAACTCCTTAACAACAAGCATTTAATAACAATGTACTTAACCAATTCCTTAAACATGCATTCGGCAATTACACCAAGACCATCTTAACTCGTTTCTCATCTTGCTAACAAAAACATAGTAAAGCAAATCTTCGTACACAATGGTTATCAATTCATCCATTCACTAGGGACATGACCTAATGTTCAATAACAGCCCCTCCTTTACCAAGTACACATTCGGCCTTGGTACATAATAAGGTAGCCGATTTCTTTCCCTTTAGCACCCATTGCTCACATATGATTATTTGTATAGTTCAAACACTCATCTATCTTTGCTCATCTAAATTTAACATGGAACAACAAAATTCACCATTGTCAAATACCATAGCCGAAAGCCCTAGTCCATAACACAAATCAAAATTTCTACATGGGTTACAAAAGTAGTTTGATAGCTTACTCAAGATTAACCAAAATTTCATGAACTAATATAAACTTCTTACCTTGCTATTAGCCTAGGATGACCGAATGCCTCCCTCCCTACTTCCTCTTCACAATCGGCCAAGAAGAACAAAATGAGAAAGACTTTTTGTTCTCTTTTTTTTTCCCTTTTCCCCCTTCTACACGGCTAAGAAGAACTAATGTAACACCCCGTACCCGAATCCGTCGCCGGAGTCGAACACGAGGGGTTTACAGACTTAAGTCACTTCTTTGCACAATCCATTTTAAAATTTTCCAGGCAAGCTGGCTAACTGCATCACTGTCACCTTAAAAATCATATCTTGAGTTCAGAAACTCGGAATCCAGTTCCGTAAATTTTCCCTGAAACTAGACTCATATGCCCATCTACACATTTTTTTCTAGAATTTTTGGTTGGGCCAATTAGTACAGTTTATTAGTCAAAGTCTCCCATGTTACAGGGATCGACTACACTGACCTTTGCGCATTACGACTTGGATATCTCCCTGTACAGGGCTTAAATACTGATGCCGTTTGTTTCTATAGAAACTAGACTCAGAGAGGAATCTATACATATATGGCTTGACTCCTAATTGTCTCTGGTTAATTTATAATGAATTTCCAAAGTCGGAACAGGAAATCCAGAAACCGTTCTGGCCCTGTCTCACGAGAACCTGAATATCTCTTAACATACTGTCCGTATGATTGTTTCGTTACTTTCCTATGAAAATAGATTCATCAAGGTTCGTTTACATAATTTATTCACTATTTAATTCCATTCCTAATATTTTTAGTGATTTTCCAAATCTACATCACTGCTGCTGTCAGCATCTGCCTTTAAGGTAGACTTTACCTATTTCATAGTTTCCATGATTCAACTAGCCCTTTTTGCATAAATAGCACAATTTATGATAGTGATTAACCATTCCTATGGCCAATCCTTGTCAAGCATATCCACACCAAATGATTATAACATTATACTCAAACATATATAAGCCATTTTCGCATGGCTATCCAAAATTATACAAGTCCAAAGGGTCCATGACCCACAACAAACGGGTAGTCCTATACATGCCATATCCAGAGTTCAACTAAAAGAGTACCAAAAGGGCTTTGATAGTGTGGATGACTTCGACTTCGATGATCCCGAATCCAATAGCTGGAGAACCAAATCTATAAAACAGAGAGCCAAAGCAACGGGGTAAGCATTTAAAGCTTAGTAAGTTTCAAGTAATGAAATCGGCTTTGACTAAAGTATTACATTCACATAGCTAAATGGATCACTTTATTAATACACATTCTCATACACATCCTTACTTCACACTTCATCAACATATCCACACAAGGTATTAACCTATCTAAAAGTCGAAAGTTCGTTAGTCGATTGAACGAATACTATTAAAAACGAATCGACTTTTCCGATGCATACAAACACATACCTTATCATTTGGGTTTTTCGAGCGTTTTAATTGAATTTATTACAGCACAACACGCTCACCTTCGAACCCAAGTTTCTTCGGAATTTAGCCGGATATAACCACAAGCACAAATGCCTTCGGGTCTTAGCCCGGATATATCAACTCGCACAAATGCCTTCGGGTCTTAGCCCGGATAAAATCACTAGCACAATTGCCTTCGGGTCTTAACCCGGGTATAGCAATTCGCACAAATGCCTTCGGGTCTTAGCCCGGATAAAATCACTAGCACAATTGCCTTCGGGTCTTAACCCGGGTATAGCAACTCGCACAAATGCCTTCGGGTCTTAGCCCGGATATCATTCAAATGCTCATGCACACATATATCAACAACCATGACACATCCATATTTCATTTTCGTTACTAAGGCTCAACACAAAGCATTTATTTAACCTTTCCAATTTCGGCTCAATAGCCACACACAAAGAGCATGATTTCAATTGGCTTTATAACATAGTCTCTATGCACATTCGGCTATCCGTCATAGTATGACTAACCATTTCAATATAATTCAAGTAGGGTCATTACTCGAAGACTTACCTCGAATGTTGTCGAACAACTTTAATGGCTATTCAATTACTTTTTCCTTCCCTTTGTCGGATTTAGTTCCCCTTTGCTCTTGAGCTTAAAGAATACAAATAGGAGTATTCAATATTTAAACCAATAATATGAATTTATTTATCACATTCGGCAATTACATATCATTAAATTTTCAACCCAAAATGTCATTATATGACCACATATACACATATCCATATACTTAAGCTCAATAATATCATGTACTCACTTTAAGTATATTGCCGAATATACTTAATCATACATACACCTAACCAAAATAATTTCTAAAATCTTTATATCATTTATACACTAAGCCGAATACTCTTACCAAGTTCACCTATATTCTTCAACAAATTCTTCATTGATCAAACACATATTCGGCTAAAGGAATGGCAATTTTAGCAACTTTTGATTTAATACTTAATCAATTATAATACATCTAAATATTTTTTTCATATTATTAACTCAAATCACATACATTATTTAATATAACATTTTTACATTCGGCATTAGTGTCAACCATAGTAGCCGATTCTCCCTACTTTGTACCCATGCATCTATTTGATCCTTAGTTAGTTCAAACACTTCACACACTAAAACTCATCCAATTTTAACAAGAAATAAAATCCTTAATCCTCAAACTACCATGGCCGAATGCTATAACCCAAGCCACATATATTGTTCCTCAAGGCCCTTCAAGGACCACATTCGGCACCTCCTTAAAAACAACCCAAATTTCAACCTTCAAGAAAGAAGAAGAAAAAATATATGTGCTAAGAGCTTCAAACTACTTGGCCAACTATCAAACCTCCTAACAATCAAAACTTAAGCCATGGAATGATTAGAACTTGAACTAACCACCTTCTTTATACAAAATTTTCCAAGAATTTCAAGGTACTTACCTCTTCTTAATTCTCATCCAAACCGAACATAAAGCTAGGGAGCTCTTTCTTCTTCCTTTGATTTTTCGGTCAAGAAAAACAAAGAGGATGAAGCCTTTTTTTTTCTTCTAGTTTCGGCAAAATAGGGGAGCAAGGATGAAACAACTTTGGTTTCTCCTCCCACTCCCCTCATATTTTATTGTTCTTAACACAACATGTTGTCATAAACTCTTCATAATATGTTTTACCCATCACAATTTGTCTATCCACCTTGTCATGGCCGGCCACTACTATTTAGGGGGGAAATTTGACATGCAAGTCCCCCCTTTTTATTTCATGCACTAATAGGTCCTTATGCTTCGACCTATCACATTTCAAAAATGTCGCACATAAGTCCTATTGACTAAATTCACATGCAATCGACTAAATCGAAGCTTGAAATTTTCACACATTCATAATTACATATTCTAGACAATAAATATCACATTCAAACATTTCGGTGACTCGGTTTAGCGGTCGCGAAACCACTTCCCGACTAGGGTCAATTTTGGGCTGTCACAACTAAAGTATGAAGCCTTTCCCTTTTTTTTTCGGTCATGCATGAGAATGATGAACACATTTTTTTTTCTTTGTTTTCTTCCTTCAATTTCTTATTAGTTTATTGCCCATGCTTCTTATTTTATTTTTCCATTAACACAACATGTTTCATGACATGTTTTGCCCATCATCCCTTGTCATGGCCGGCCACTAGTACTTAAATGGGGGGAAATTGACATGCAAGTCCACCCCTTTGATTACATGCACTATTAGGCCACTTGCATTTGCCTAGCACATTTCTAAATTTTCTCACATAAGTCCTATCAACTAAATTCACATGCAATTAACTAAATCGAAGCTTAAAACTTTCACACATTTATATTCACATATTTTAGGCAATAATCATCACATTCAAATAATTTGGTGACTCGGTCTAGCGGTCCCGAGACCGCTTTCCGACTAGGGTCACTTTAGGGCTGTCACAGCTACAGTCAGCAGCAAGGGGTTGATTTCTTTGAAACCTTTGCACCTGTTGTAAGGTTAGATACCATAAGGCTATTATTTACCTTGGCTGCTCAGAAGCAATGAAAATTCCATCAATTGGATGTCAAATCAACATTTCCAAATGGATTTCTTAAGGAAGAAATCTTCATAGAACAACCTAATGGATTTAAGGTTGCTGGTGAAGAACACAAAGTCTACAAGCTCAAGAAGGCTTTGTATGGTCTAAAATAAGCTCCAAGGGCCTGGTATGACAGGATTGATGCATACTGTCAAGGCTAGGATTCGAGAAGAGCATCAGTGAGCCTACATTCTATGCGAAGAAGGCTGAGAAAGAAACCTTGTTGATAGTCTCACATTATGTGAATGACTTATTAGTTACTACCTGTAGAAGTGAATTGATTGAGGATTTTAAGAAGCAGATGCAAGATGTGTTCGAGATGACTGATCTTGGTTTGATAACCTACTTCCTTGGTATGGAAGTGAATCAGAATGAGCATGGCATTTTCATAAGCCAGCAAGCATTTGCACTAAAAGTTCTAAGAAAATTCAACATGTTAAAGTGCAAGCCCACTAGCACTCCTGTTGCAATAGGAGAAAAATTTTCAAGCACTAGTGAGCATGATCGAGTGGATGAAAAGGGGTACAGGAGTTTGGTTGGTTGCCTACTCTATTTAACAGCAACAAGGCCAGATATTATGTATGTTGTTAGCCTTCTCTCGAGGTTCATGCATTGCTGCAACACAGCTCATTTCAAGGCTACTAAAATAGTCTTAAGGTATGTCAAAGGAACCTTAGGCTATGGTGTGATGTTTGAGAAAGCTGAAGAATTAAAGCTAGTTGGTTATTCAGACAGTGATTGGGCTGGCTCAGTTGATGATATGAAGAGAACATCAGGATATTTCTTCACTCTAAGTTTAGAAGTTTTCAGCTGGAGTTCAAAGAAACAACAGACAGTAGCTCAATCCACTACAAAGGCTGAGTATATTGCAGCTGCTACTACTGTTAATCAAGCAATTTGGCTTAGAAAGCTGTTGGATGTTTTGAATGCTAGTCAAACAGAAGCAACAGAGATTAAGGTAGACAATCAATCAGCTGTTGCAATAGCCAAGAACCCTATGTTCCAAGGCAAAACGAAATATTTCAAGATCAGATATCAGTTTGTGAGGGAAGCAGAATTAACTAAGGAAATCAGCTTGGTCTATTGTTGTTCGAGGGATCAGCTTGCTGATGTTTTAACCAAGCCATTAGTTGCTACAAGGTTCGAGTGTTTAAGGAAGGAAATTGGAGTTTATTGTTTTGTAGCCAAGGAGGAGTGTTAAAAGGTGGCAACAAATAGCATGTGTACGTTATCCGGATGAAATATGTTAAAAGGTGGCAACAAACAGCTCATGTAAGTTACCCGGATGAAATACAGCAACATGCAAAAGTACCATATGTTATCCGGATGAAGTATTTTTTTTTGTGTGTGTGTGTGATAGGCGACCTATATCTAATCTGACAACTTTTTTGCCTGGATAAAGTTAGTCAACCAAAGCAGCTTTAGATAATCAGCAGGTTACTATTGAGCTGTTTTTGTGCAATTTACTTTTTAGAAAATTTATTGCTCTTTCAATGTAATAGTTTAATATATGTACATTTTATCTTTAAGCAAAAAATATGAAAGAAGTTTCTCCTTCAACATCTGAGTTTTTCCTCTGTTTTCATCTTTCAACACAAATTTTAGTTCTTTTATTTTTGTTTTGTGATCAAAAACCCAACAACCTTGATGCTCATTTTCTCCATTTCCATCCTTACTTCATCTTCTTCCTTCTCTTCTTTCTCTGATTTGTCGTCATAATAAGCCGTCCGGGCCAGTGTTTCTCGCATCTGCAACTGTGCCATAAACAGCACCTGCACTACTGCTCTCACTGGTAATCTTTCATTTTTGGCAGCATGCTCACAAGCTTCAGGTGACATTTTTCGGAAATCCAGGGCCTTACAAACCTGTTCTTTCTCCTTCTCTGTCAGTTAAGCATGCTTTTCAAAGTATATGTCGATAGCCCGGTATATTCCATCAGAGTTTCTTTTTGTTCCTAACGCTGCTGCCATGGACATCTTTGCAAGTGAAATGAAACTGTCTATCATTAAATCCATATCACAAGAAACTTCAGCTAAGAATTCTTCCATGAGTTCTGCCACGGAGATAAATCCAGAAGCATTGGAGCTATTGTAATTGCTGTAGAATACTTTCAGAATCCTCCTTATGCACTCAATATCATATTGCACTTCTTTGGCATAGCCTTGAGGAAGAATTAGCAAGTCCTTTACTTTTGCCTGGTCCAGCTGCTTTCCAATCCTAATCTCAAAACCTTTCCTACAAACCGAGCTAGCTTCCAAGTTGATCGCGCATCGGAGCATTTCGAACAACAATGTGCAAGGAAGGAGTTCTCTTCCGTGAGGCAGAAGCTTTTCCAAAGTTTCAATTACATTTCTTTGAGATTTCCTCTTGTAAATTGACATAGTCTCCCTTCCATTGTTACAATGAAAGATCCACTTCTTTGCATATCGATAAATCGAAGCAGAAATGTAAGTTGGTGGGATTTCATGCTGTTTCATTGTGTAAATGATAGGCTCATATAGCTGGAGAGACAATGTTGTCAAATCCTCCTGCCAGTCAAGAGCAAAGAGCCTCCTCTTTGCATTAGGCCTATCACTGTCATCACCTTTGTCTGTAGAGACGATTATCGGTTCCCCTAGATGTCTCGGATTATCTGATGCCTTTGCAATCATAGCCTGTAAGCAGGCATCGAATAAACCGATCTGCATTGTTTGTTGAAGGGACTTATCGGAGGAGCGCAAAGCCTTGATAATTTCATTCCAACTAGGAAGGACTGTTTGTTCGAAGAAAGTAACAGCTTTGCTTAATAGATTGTTATTGCAGTGATTTTCATCCATACCCAAGTAGAAAGACAAGCAGATGAGTGGTACAATGTTTTCAGTGGACATCTGAACTGCACATCCATGGCAGAATCTTGCAACAAGGTCGAAAGTCTCTGAATCAGCTGGAATGTCATGAAGCAAGTAATATAGATCTGCATTGGAATTCTCTTTAAGTAAGGCAGCAACTTTAGCTGATTTTGAGGCCAGAAGTTCCTAAATTATAATGATCATATTCAAATTTAAGTGTTGATTGATAGAGAAGATATTATTAATGAAATGAAGGTTGTTTTGGAACATATCTCACTTTGTCTAAGGAAAGAGGCATACTTCCTACTTGAACTTCCAATTCTGTAGAAGATGCAGATTTAGTCATCCTGAGAACAAAAACGAAAAAGTTATAAGGCGGAAATTGGCAGGAATCTGGAGAAACAATTCGAAGATTCAATACCACAATAATGTATCTACGTATCGCCTTTCGGTCATGTTGTTTGGTTTCAGCTTTTGAATGCCAACCAGAATGCAGAATCAGAGTAGACTTTATAAATTCAGGTTCCTTGATCAGTGTGACAAAGTTAGGCCAACTCAGTGCTACAGAGTTGAAAACCAGAATGTTCCATAACAGTAACTATAATATATTGATAATATTAACAGCAAAAGTTTTATGAACAGTTAAATCGGATGTTAGCGATTCTTAAACAAAATGTTTGATGGGGAAAAACAGTCGTATGAAAACACAGAAGAAGAAGCACGTATATGTGATATCTAGGATTGAAAGCCAAATTATACAGAGAAAATATATTAATTACCTTGAAGAATATAGTGAGAGAAGTAAGAGAGGAAGAACAGCATTTACCTCATTGGTAAATCTTCATTTGTTGAGAAAGAGTTGAAGGAAAAAGTAAAACAGTTCTACAATAACACAAATACTAGTTCCTAATTTTATGGGGGTTCTGTTATTTAAAATATTTTCCAAAGGGATTTTGATACTAGAAGCTGTTTATTTTATTATTATTACTTTTTCCATACAAAACAAATTAATTTATAATATTTTTGGATTCAAATTCGATTCATTTAAAAAGATTTATATCAATAAATTAAAATGAAATCAAATAATATTTTTGAGAAACAACTTAAATTTAAAACAATCATTAAAAAAATATTAAAATTTAGACAAATTGTTTTTTAATTAGACTTTTTTAAGGGTCGAGTCCTAGATAGAGCTGACAAAATAGGTCTGAGCTAGAAAGCTCGCTCATAATGACTGAACTTAAAACAATTAGAGCATGTAACGATCCGAGCTCAAAATAAATTAAACTTGAGAAAGTTTGAACTTGAGCAAATGCTAAATTCGTGTTGATCCGAGCTCGAAAAACTCGAGCTCGAAATAATCCAAAATCAGTGCCGATTCAAGCCCATAATATGTTCGATCCAAAACTTGAATTTATAATTAAATAGACATTAATAATTAATATTATGATAATAATTAAATAAAAATAAAATATAAACAAATAAGTGATAATTATATTAAACAATTATAAACAATAAAATTAATTAACAATTTAAGTTATAAATTAAAACAACTTTTTTTAATAATTATGAATATAAAATATTTTTAAATTTAATAACAAATTTTCAAGTTGATTTAAATATGAACATTAATTTATCTAAATTAATTTTTAGAAATATATTTTTAAATAAATATAATTGTAAACATTATAAAGAAAATGAGTAATTGATTGAATTTTGCAAAGGCTAATCTTTTTACCGTTTGTGCTAAATAAATTAACTATACATCATGTTTTCTTCTTTTTCTTTTTCCTTTTTTTTTTTTACATTTTATGCTCATGTTTGATGATAAAAGTAGTATATTTTTCAACATTATAGTTGTATATCCCGTATTGAAACGGTTGATAGAAAAAAATTAACTTAAAAGTGTAGTTAATATGTTATTTTTACAACCGAATGGATTAAAATTGATCCAAAATAAGAGGTTGGACTGGTTAATCCATGAACTAATATGAACCGATTGTATTGAGTTAAAAGATTGATTTTGATCAGACAATTGAACTACAAAAACTATTTTCTTTTTTTTAATGAGTTTTTAATAATTTATCCAATTGAATTGGACAAATAAATCTTACTAGGCGAACGATTAAACTAAAAATTAAATATTTAACTAGTTCGATCACTGTTCCTATTTTAGAAAACTCACTAAGAAAACAATTATCAAATTAGAAAAAAAATTATAGCAAAAACTTTAAAAACTAATAAAAAAATTGGAATTTACCTGTTTTGAGTTAGCAAGAAAGCAAGAACCATAAATTTTTTTTTTACTTTTTAATTTTGCCAATGTATTACAAATATGAATCATCCTTTTTTTTTAAAAAAAATCTGTCTTAGAGAATGAATTTCGATAAATTGATATTCAAATTTAATTGAATTTAGACATTCATTTCTACGTATTTTTTGAATTGAATTTTTAATAATTTTTAATTTTTAAAATTTTTGCTTACATAGAAGTATCTTGTCTATTACTGACATGCATTGTCATCAAGATGACTGACTCAACTATTGTGATGAATTCCGCATTTTGGATGCTCCTTCTTCTTCTTGGCCGGACAATGGAAGTCACCCATGCTAGTCATGCACCCAAATTTCCTCTTCATTTCACTCCACAAGCTCACCTTTCCTTTATTTACTCTTTGCCTGATACACCCATTTGTGATTTCTTGCTTCATTTCACGGCAGTCCTTTTCAAGCTCCTTCACCTTGATGCTCATTTTCTCCATTTCCATCCTTCCTTCATCTTCTTCCTTCTCTTCTTTCTCTGATTTGTCGTCATAATAAGCCGTCCGGGCCAATGTTTCCCGCATCTGCAACTGTGCCATAAACAGCACCTGCACTACTGCTCTCACTGGTAATCTTTCATTTTTGGCAGCATGCTCACAAGCTTCAGGTGACATTTTCCGGAAATCCAGGGCCTTACAAACCTGTTCTTTCTCCTTCTCTGTCAGGTAAGCATGCTTTTCAAAGTATATGTCGATAGCCCGGTATATTCCATCAGAGTTTCTTTTTGTTCCTAACGCTGCTGCCATGGACATCTCTGCAAGTGAAATGAAACTGTCTATCATTAAATCCATATCACAAGCAACTTCAGCTAAGAATTCTTCCATGAGTTCTGCCACGGAGATAAATCCAGAAGCATCGGAGCTATCGTAATTGCTGTAGAATACTTTCAGAATCCTCCTTATGCACTCAATATCATATTGCACTTCCTTGGCATAGCCTTGAGGAAGAATTAGCAAGTCCTTTACTTTTGCCTGGTCCAGCTGCTTTCCAATCCTAATCTCAAAACCTTTCCTACTAACCGAGCTAGCTTCCAAGTTGATCGCGCATCGGAGCATTTCGAACAACAATGTGCAAGGAAGGAGTTCTCTTCCGTGAGGCAGAAGCTTTTCCAAAGTTTCAATTACATTTCTTTGAGATTTCCTCTTGTAAATTGACATAGTCTCCCTTCCATTGTTACAATGAAAGATCCACTTCTTTGCATATCGATAAATCGAAGCAGAAATGTAAGTTGGTGGGATTTCATGCTGTTTCATTGTGTAAATGATAGGCTCATATAGCTGGAGAGACAATGTTGTCAAATCCTCCTGCCAGTCAAGAGCAAAGAGCCTCCTCTTTGCATTAGGCCTATCACTGTCATCACCTTTGTCTGTAGAGACGATTATCGGTTCCCCTAGATGTCTCGGATTATCTGATGCCTTTGCAATCATAGCCTGTAAGCAGGCATCGAATAAACCGATCTGCATTGTTTGTTGAAGGGACTTATCGGAGGAGCGCAAAGCCTTGATAATTTCATTCCAACTAGGAAGGACTGTTTGTTCGAAGAAAGTAACAGCTTTGCTTAATAGATTGTTATTGCAGTGATTTTCATCCATACCCAAGTAGAAAGACAAGCAGATGAGTGGTACAATGTTTTCAGTGGACATCTGAACTGCACATCCATGGCAGAATCTTGCAACAAGGTCGAAAGTCTCTGAATCAGCTGGAATGTCATGAAGCAAGTAATATAGATCTGCATTGGAATTCTCTTTAAGTAAGGCAGCAACTTTAGCTGATTTTGAGGCCAGAAGTTCCTAAATTATAATGATCATATTCAAATTTAAGTGTTGATTGATAGAGAAGATATTATTAATGAAATGAAGGTTGTTTTGGAACATATCTCACTTTGTCTAAGGAAAGAGGCATACTTCCTACTTGAACTTCCAATTCTGTAGAAGATGCAGATTTAGTCATCCTGAGAACAAAAACGAAAAAGTTATAAGGCGGAAATTGGCAGGAATCTGGAGAAACAATTCGAAGATTCAATACCTCAATAATGTATCTACGTATCGCCTTTCGGTCATGTTGTTTGGTTTCAGCTTTTGAATGCCAACCAGAATGCAGAATCAGAGTAGACTTTATAAATTCAGGTTCCTTGATCAGTGTGACAAAGTTAGGCCAACTCAGTGCTACAGAGTTGAAAACCAGAATGTTCCATAACAGTAACTATAATATATTGATAATATTAACAGCAAAAGTTTTATGAACAGTTAAATCGGATGTTAGCGATTCTTAAACAAAATGTTTGATGGGGAAAAACAGTCGTATGAAAACACAGAAGAAGAAGCACGTATATGTGATATCTAGGATTGAAAGCCAAATTATACAGAGAAAATATATTAATTACCTTGAAGAATATAGTGAGAGAAGTAAGAGAGGAAGAACAGCATTTACCTCATTGGTAAATCTTCATTTGTTGAGAAAGAGTTGAAGGAAAAAGTAAAACAGTTCTACAATAACACAAATACTAGTTCCTAATTTTATGGGGGTTCTGTTATTTAAAATATTTTCCAAAGGGATTTTGATACTAGAAGCTGTTTATTTTATTATTATTACTTTTTCCATACAAAACAAATTAATTTATAATATTTTTGGATTCAAATTCGATTCATTTAAAAAGATTTATATCAATAAATTAAAATGAAATCAAATAATATTTTTGAGAAACAACTTAAATTTAAAACAATCATTAAAAAAATATTAAAATTTAGACAAATTGTTTTTTAATTAGACTTTTTTAAGGGTCGAGTCCTAGATAAAGCTGACAAAATAGGTCTGAGCTAGAAAGCTCGCTCATAATGACTGAACTTAAAACAATTAGAGCATGTAACGATCCAAGCTCAAAATAAATTAAACTTGAGAAAGTTCGAACTTGAGCAAATGCTAAATTCGTGTTGATCCAAGCTCGAAAAACTCGAACTCGAAATAGTCCAAAATCAGTGCCGATTCCAAGCCCATAATATGTTCGATCCAAAACCTAAATTTATAATTAAATAGACATTAATAATTAACATTATGATAATAATTAAAATAAAAATAAAATATAAACAAATAAGTGATAATTATATTAAACAATTGTAAACAATAAAATTAATTAACAATTTAAGTTATAAATTAAAACAAATTTTTTTTAATAATTATGAATATAAAATATTTTTAAATTTAATAACAAATTGTCAAGTTGGTTTAGATATGAACATTAATTTATCTAAATTAATTTTTAGAAATATATTTTTAAATATATATAATTGTAAGCATTATAAAGAAAATGAGTAATTGGTTGAATTGCTCAAATGCTAATCCTTTTATCATTTATGCTGTTGAGGTTGTTGGTGAAGTTAATATAGTCGTTGGGGATGTAAAATTAAAGCATTTATTTCACCTGCAACTGCAAGTATCGATACCTCCAAAAAGGGTATCGATATTTGTTGTCATAAATGCTAATTCAGTGACCGTTGGAATGAAATAATCAATACTTCAAAAATATTTTATCGATACTTCATGAAATAGGTATCGATACCGAATTGATACTTCGTAGGGTTTATGAGAAACATAATACAATTTTGGTATCATTTTTAAGAAAGGTATCGATTATTTTAAAAAAAGTATCAATACCAAAAGCATGGTATCGATTATTTTTAGGGTTTCTGAAAACAGAATGCCTTTTTGGTCTCAATTTTTCTAAAGGTATCGATATTTCCAAAATTATCAGTACTTGGTCAAATGATAATGATACTTTTTGGCTTGGAGCAATTCTGACTTGTTTGAAAATAATTTTGATGTGTTAAAATGATTTTAACTTAATTGAGATCATTTTGACTTGGTTAAAAACATTTTCACTTGATTTTAAATTTATTTCAAAATTAAAAGAGTTTATTGTAAATATTCAAATTTTTATTTCTTAGAATTTAAATTTAAAAATTATTTTGTCAATTTTAGCTTATATTCAAAAACACTTTTAATTTGTTATATCAAAAATGTTTTATCAAGTAAAACTTAGTTTAACAATTTCCCCCTTTTTTATATAACAAAACATTTGGTAAATTTGTTTTTGAATAATTGCTCCCCTTAATAAAAGACATTTTAAATTTGAGGCCAAAACAAAATCTGTCATTCAAGTTGGCATTCATTTTTACTTAAAAAAAATTGGTTACAAAAAATTGCATTTAGTTATCATCAAAGCTCATCAAAAGATAGATAAAGTTAAATAAGCATCTAAAAAATATCTTAGAATACAAATAAAGCAATCAAGTGCAATAAAAAGATATAGGCATAAACATAAAAATAAAGGTGCAAATGTTATGAAAATGAAATGTATGGTCTAGAGCTAGTCTAATCATCATGATGAGGGGAGAAATGAGGCATCGAAGGGAAACAAGCTAAGAGAGATGTTATTTTCATCTCCAAAGTCAAGAGACAAAAGTTAATATCTTCCCTAAGAGCTCGAATGTCGTTGCTCAAGATGTGGTTAGCATCGAGGCTAGCACTATTAACCTCGAAGGAAGGTTCAGCAGCATGCGAAAAAGAAGTCGATGGAGCAACGAGCTCGGGGACTGGAATATCGTCAAAAGAAGTGTCAACGTCATCATATTCATTATCCACTGGATGGTCATGTTTCATCCAAGTGTTGTTGGCAGCATCGAGATGATGTCCCTCATGATGTAAGATCCCATAACTAAAAGGTTGATTAGAAGAAATGGGGGTGTCTCCATGGGTTCTAATGCCTAATTGCCTAAAAACGTATGAAAAATATGTACCATGAGGAAGAGTAATACTTATATTCATCCCCCTTCCAATAGCTTTCTTAATGTCATTAAACAAGATAAGTGCAAGGTCAGGACGCCTATCGGATTTAAAATAGTCTAGCCACCAATAATCAATGTTTTGAAGCTTAGCATACTTTTTGATAGGTCTTAGATTCCAGGTGAGAATTAAATGGAGAACACAATCATAGAGATTGAGTTCGGATGCCGATCCAAACTAGATAAAAAGGGAGGGATCAAAATGCCCTTTTTCATCGGAGGAACCTCCGTAAGGTAAGTGAATAATCACCAAACTCTTCGAGAGTGAGGCGAATAGGAGTTCCCATTAAAAATGAGGTGATGGCAGTAACAGTATCACCAGACTCGTCATGTTGGAGTTTGGCATTTGAAAAGAAAGCTCAAACAAGATTTAAATAAGTTGGTGAAGAAATATTTAAAAATTTCATCCACCCTCAATTTTGTAAAATAGGGAGATACGTAAAGCTAATAGCTTCTAACATGGCTATATCAATTTTCCTAGCCTCTCATACACGTTTTGATGCAAAATATGAGTTAAAAATATACTGAGTGTGAGAGTTTTGAAAACAAGTGCTAAATGATAACTCCAACTCACTAGATGGATTAAAAGAAGATGCACTAGTCCTAGAACGCTTCTTTGGGGCCATACTAGCTATTAACCACTTAGAAAAACACAAAAACCAAAAAAAAAAATCTCTTTAAGGAATTTTGTCAAACACTTGGCGGGTTAAGGTTTGAAATTTTTTTTAGCAAAGATCTTTAGGAATAGCTAACCGCCTGCAATAAAACATGATATATATTGTTCAAAAATATCCTAATAACCATCAACAAACACGATTTCAACCTACATTTGTCAAAATCAACAAGTTGAAAGTTTTAGTTATTTACCTCAAAAATGTTGAAATAGGAAAATCTTCAAGCAAGGATGAGCAAATCTTGTGAAAAGGATGTTTGAAGATGTAAAAGAACCAATATTTGTTGAAAATTTGAAGAAATTTGAAAAACTTTGAAAAGGAGATGAGAGTATTTTCGATGGAGGGAAAAACTAGTTTTAGGGATTTTTGTTTTAAACCAACAGTAGGTACCTTTAAAACCCTAGTGATATCTATATTTTTATATAAATATCGATATTTTTCTAAAAGTATCGATATTCTTAAGTTTCTATCAATACCAAATTACCATTTTGTTTTCCAAGTGCAGTAAGACAGCAAAAAACAAGATTTTTACATTGTATTGTTTGCTAAGGGTCCTAAAATGACTCCAAAACTGTTCCTAAACGTTTCATAAGCATAAAGATATGTAGTGTGAGGAAAATGAATGAAATGCATGAAGCAAAATTATGTTAAAAAATGACTAAGTTAATACCACTTCTCTAAAATATAGAAGGAAGTGAAATCAAAATAGAACAGTTTTTCACATGAAACTCTCGCTACCTTTTTGCATATAAAAATCATGAAATCCATACTCAACAAGTTTTTTGCAATAAAAATAATCAAATAAGGTACAAGAAAGTTGTAACATAAAGTCAAGGCAAGGTTGTTAAACCTAGTTCTTCTCTAAGTGTCCAAAATCTTTTTTTTTTTTGTCTAGTTGTTTTGTGAAAATGTCAGCTAATTGGTTTAAGGTGTCTATATACTCTAGAACAATTTCACCCTTTTGGACATGATCTCTAATGAAATGATGTCTAATTTCAATTTGTTTAGTTCTAGAATGTTGGATGGGATTTTTAGTGAGACAAATAGCACTAGTATTGTCACACCGATTTTTTTTTGTCATAAATGCTAATTCAGTGGCAGTTGGAATGAAATAATCGATACTTAAAAAATATTTTATTGATACGTCATGAAATAGGTATCGATACCGGATCGATACTTCGTTGGGTTTATGAGAAACATAATAGAATTTTGGCACTGTTTTTAAGAAAGGTATCAATTATTTTAAAAAAAAGTATCATACCAAAAACGTGGTATTGATAAATTTTAAGGTTTTTGAAAATAGAATGCCTTTCTGGTCTCGATTTTTCTAAGGGTATCAATATTTCCAAAATTATCGATACTGGCCAAATGGTATTGATACTTTTTGGCCTGGAGAAATTCTGACTTGTTTGAAAATTATTTTGCTGTGTTAAAATGACTTTAACTTAATTGAGATCATTTTGACTTGGTTAAAAACATTTGCACTTGATTTTAAAATTGTTTCAAAATTTTCTAATAGTTTACTGTAAATATTCAAAATTTTATTTCTTAGAATTCAAATTTAAAAATTATTTTGTCAATTTTCACTTATATTCAAAAACACTTTTAAGTTGTTATATCAAAATATTTTACCAAATAAAGCTTAGTTTAATAAGAAAAGAGGGGAGGAACAGCTAAGGTGAGTAAAAATAGAATAAAGGTTGATTATTTTGTGTAAAATTAGCATTTATACCACACACATTTAAAACAAGAGATTTTGTAAAAAAAACGGTTATTTTGATGGGAAAGGATTCAAACTTGGAACCTTAATTTAGTTTTCATGCTTTTGAATTTATCAATTAACCACTAGACTATTTTCTTATTTTTTAAATAATTTTACAATATTTATTTTAAAAACAAGGCGTGTCACATACTAGGGTTTGAGGCAAATTAGCAAAATAATAAAAATAGTAGAAGAAAAGGGATTTGAACTTAAGTTTCAAGGAACGTTTCACTAACACTTATCCAACAAGCCAGTACCTCATGTATTCCTAAAAACGTATAAATAACCTAAAAAATTAGGGCATGACCACTTTTTCTCGATTATCAAACCCGATTCTACTATCCCCTATTTTTTGGGATGTTACATTATTATCATTATATAAAAGTAAAATTGATTATTACATTGAAATAAAATTGTTTATATATAATAAAATATCAAAAGTATTTGAATTTATCTACACCTGCTCGACCTAGATCGATCCAAATCTGAGAAAATCCAAGCTTCAAAAAAATTAATCTAAAAAGGTAAAATCTCACATCCCATATACTTTTTATCAATATGTGCACAAGAATGACAATAAGGGAATGTGTAGTCTAATGGTTTAAAAATTTCTTAGCTATCATAAAGATTTAAGGTTCAGGTCCTAATGTTCACATTATCTTTCTTTTTCTTTTTTTTTTTTACAATTTTTCCATGAGACATAAGTATTTGTCATCCACCCCCCTTGTTGCCTCATATAAGTTGATTCCTTTCCTCCATTAAGAGTCAAACTTACCTTAAATTGGGGGGTGCATGATTCCCTTTTTAATTCCATGTCTCCCTCTCTTGCCAAAACCTCTCATCTTGCCTATTTGATGTGATACATTGAACTTGGTCACAGTTGACCAAGCTAGACACACCTATTGTCGTCACTACCTCTCTCATTTCTCCCATATTCTCATTTTTTTTCATTTTCTTTCACCTCAATTTCGTCACCATTTGACAAACAATCACCGCCTTCAACCGCCACCTAAAATTCATCCACTGTGGGCTATAGTTTCACCAGCTCGACACCACCTTCTAATATTCTCTTCTCTTTCTCTTTTCTTTTGGTCACCACCCCTGACCACCACCATCGCCACCATGAACCGCTACGAACCACCACAACAAACCTTTTCTCCTCGACTCATTTTTTCTATTTTCTCTTAACTTTTTGATTGAACCCTCTTCCATCCTTTTTTATATTTTTCTCACCTTATCGAGACTACCGCCAGACCACCGTCGCCGCTACCGCCATAGTTTTTCATCAGAATTTGATTTTTCTTTCTTTCTTTATGTAACACCCCTAATCCGTATCTATCGCCGTAACAGGGTTATGGAGCATTACCGTAAAAATGTAACTTAAAATATTCATCTCCAAAAATTTTATTAACCATAGTATAATTCATTCATACACATGCATATCATCCCTTATTCGAACCCTCGAGGCCTTAGAAACACTTTAGAAATTATTCAAGACTAAATCGGAAACATTTGAAACATTGACGGAAAAGTTAGAAAAATTCACACTATAAGGGTCATACGGCCGTGTAACAATTGAAATAGGGACACATGGCCGTGTCCCAGCCCGTGCCTGTGCCTGTGTAACTCTTTGACTTGGGTTACACAACCAAGCCATACACCCCTGTGCTACGCCGTGTGTTAGGATGTGTAACTTTTGAAAAGCAACCTTTAAAACCTACAGGGGACACACAGCCATTGTGCATGGCCATGTGTCACAGACGACTAAGACACACGCCCGTGTCTTAGGCCGTGTAGACAAGAAAATGGCTAAAATCAAGCCATTTCTTTTACCCATTCAAATATGAACCTACAAGCAAATTGCACATACGATCAAGACCTTAAAACATACCCAAATCATGCATAATAAGACCAAATCAATAAACCATTTAACCATCAACCAATATGTCATATAGACACCTCAAACAAAAACCATCAAATATACCTAATCATATGCATAATTGACCATATTCATTCCAATTCGTATAGCTCATAACCATCTCAAAAGATAACCTAATTTAGCCACATTATAAGTATACCATCACATACCAAATTGGTCATTCCAACATGCATCAACTTAAACATAAAAAAAACATCCATCAAGGCATTAATGTGCCAAAAACACACCAACCATAATATCATATATACATGCCAAACATAACAACTAAATCATTAAACATAAGTCCACCTATACATGCCATTATAACCTTGACCAACACATCAAAATTACCAATATAATCGCCGGATAGTGTGATAGATCTTTGACGAGCTTCCAACTCGATCGAGCTTCTGATAATCTGTGAAGTAAAGGAAAATAACTACGTAAGCAATGAATGCTTAGTAAGCTCGTATAAACTTTAAACATAACATTCCATTTTCAACAATGAACTTAATAATTTAAACAATGAACTTAATAATTTAAACATAAACCTATACCAATGCCTCAAGATTTATCAACTACATAACCATCAACTCACAAATGAGTAAGTTTATCACCATCATATATAATTTTCATTCCTAACACCATGGGATTTTATAAGACATATTACACCATCATTAACCTTTTCATAAAACCATGAACTACTTTCTTTACTTACTTTCCATTCCATTTACTTAGCATAAACTTAAATAACAACATCAATTTCATGAATTAGTATATTTATTCATGACATAAGTAAATTCATCCATAGCTTCACATATAAGTACATCATTCAACTCATCAATCCCTTTTTCATCATCTTACACTTCAATTATGAGCTTACCATTTCATTACCTTTTCTTACTAGTTTCATTTGCATAATGCAAGACATAAGCATAAAAATCAACCGCATGATAACACATTTCATTAGAAAATACATATTTTGATTCATACCACCCTTTCATGAACATAAGAATATTTCCATTTGGACACTTACCATTTCAATGCATAGCTTTAAAAAAAACATCATACAATCCAACCAAAAGCTTGGCACAAGCCTAAGATCATCAACAACACATGTTAGTGTATCGATTCATAATTCATTCTAATTAACATAAGATAATACATTAAACATGAACCACATCACTTGAAATCATCAATTTCATGAACATAGACATACTTTCATTGAACATTTCCATTTCATTCTTTTTCATAGTTTTCATGACATAAGTCATTTGAATTCTCACCATTCTTTTACTTTACATGCCAGTTGAACCATTTAGAATAATATCGAATACATAGGAAGCTTACACAAAGTGTGCTAAACATATGGTTGAAACCATTCCTTTCCTTTTTCTTTACATCGTTGCTCACACGAGCTGTGAAACGGGCGTACTCACATTAGCTGTGGGTTGAAATGTAAGCTAAACAATGCTGCTCACACAAGCTATAGAGTATCCGCAACAAATACAAGACCTCAGCCATTGGTAAGACATTCAAGACCAGCACCTGAAACATGGCAACCCTAATGACATATCATTTATATCCTATATATTCCTAATGTTCAAACGGGGCTCGATAATTGTCAATTCGTTATAATATGAACATAATCATATATATATATTGATTCATTTACATTAGAACAACACATCGAATATTTAAATTAATAAACATTTAAGTGATTATAGTTCATACGAGCTTACCTAGCTAAATTGCAGAAATGTTAAAGTACAAGAGCTATTTGGTCATTTTCCCTTCTCCTCAATTTTTCACTCGTTCTTGATCCAAATTAATAATTTCATTCAATTAATTAATTTATATAGTAAAAATAATTCATTTTCTGCAATTTAGTCATTTTTGACATTTTTACAAAATTACCCCCAACATTTTACTTTTATTCAATTTAGTCCCTGAGCCTAAAACATGTAAATTAAACATTTTTATTGAAAACCCATGTCAACCGAATGTTCATAGCTTCCATTACAGCCCATATTTGCAAAAATTTCACATCAAGTCCTTATATTTTTACTATTTCAACAATTTAATCCCTAATTGTTAAATTCACCCAAACTCACTTAACAAAATACTTATAGGTAATAAATAATACCTAAAATTCATCATTTAACATCTAAACTCAAAAATATTTAATGGCAGCATTCAAAATCTTTAATAGTTTCAAAAATGAAGGTATGGGCTAGTTGGACCTAGTTGCAACAATCTCAAAAACATAAAAATTATTAAAAACGGGGCTAAAATGACATACCATGCTAGCATTTGAACTTGCTGAAACCTCCAAGATTAAAAATGGCTTCTTCCCCCTCTTACAATTCGGTGGTGAAGGCTTTGAAGAGATGATAAAAACTTTTGTTTTATTTAATTTAATTTAATTTATCAAATTACTATTTTAACTTGGTTAATAATTAAATAAAACACCAAACCCATGTCTATATTTGTCCACTAACTCCTTAAATATTTTAATTACCATTTAAGTTCATTTACATTTATTCATTAAGCCATTCAATCACTCAAATCTATTAGTAATCAAATTTTACACCCTTTATGATTTAGTTCTTTTTAATTAATTAACTATCTAAACGTTAAATTTTTTAATGAAGATTTAGTTCAACCTTAATAACACTTTGTAAATATTTATAAAAATATTTACGGCTTGGTTTATAGAAACGAGGTCCTGATACTCATTTTCTAAAACCACTTGACTTTAGGGTCTTATCACTTGAACTTAATTAATCGTTTATATAACATAAATTATCATATCAAAAACCATTTTAAAACCATATTTGACTTGTAAAAATTAAATAATAATATTTACGAATTTACTCGTTGGATTTGTGACTCCAAAACCACTGTTTCTAACATCACTAAAAAATGGGTTGTTACAAATTTAGTTAATATTTAATTAATAAAAATAATCATTTAATGAATTTTACTTTAATAGGGACTTTAATTTAATAGTAATAAAAATAATTAATGTTTTATTTCAATAAAAAATAATAATTAATTTTAAAATTTTCTTGAGAACATATGCTTTTATTTTTTATTAATATCTTACCTTAATAAAAAAATACTTTCAATTCAATGTAAATAAATATATATAATAATTAACAGAAAAATTAGTTATGTTTAATTTAATAAAAATAATCAGTTAAGTAATTTCATTGTAATAAGGACTTTAATGCTAATATTAATGGTGATGGTAATATATTTTATTAATATTTTAATCTATTAGAAATTTCACTTTAATAATAAATTTAATTTTAATGCTAATAAATTTATTGATACTTTATTTTAATTAAAAAGGATTGAAAATTTAATTTTAAAAAATTTAACAATAAATATATCATTCAATATTTGTAGTTTTAGAATGTATGTACATGTATGGATGGATGGATAGATTATAAAAACTCTTTTTGAAAGGTTAGTGGTTAAATTTAAATTAATAAAAGAATAAGGGTTAAATTGATAAAAAATATAAATGTTGATGATTAAATTTGACATTTTAAATTAATCTCAAACTTCAAAGCAATATGATTGAGTTTCAAAGTATGATATCATATCAATTAGGCCATTGTCAATTTGAACCTTAAATAAATTGAGATATGACATGATCAAAATTTAATCATGTTCAAAACTTAAACTCTAAATCTGAAACTAGCCTCAAATCTTAAAACACATCATACCTAAATTGAGTTATAACATCCAAGCTAACAAAATAATTTAATTGATATGGTATTAATATTTTGAGACTCAATAAAGAATTTTAAAGTTTGAGATGAATATAAAATTGAATCATAGTCTGGGGAGATATGTGCAATAAACCTATTTTTAAGTGGCCCGTTTATTGCCCTATAAACAAGGTATTAAAAGAGGAATTAGTTGGTTTTGTAGTTTAATAATTAGGGCTTTGACAAAACAGAACCAAACGTGTATAGATTCCCTGGAGGGGAGGTTTCCAAGGTCACCCACCTTGAGCTTTGGGCTCTGTCTCAGCATTTTTGAATCCTTTAAGCTTTATACGCCATTAGGTAGGCTCACATTTTTATTTTCCTTTTGATTATTATAATAGTAGTATAATTTAAGGGTTAAAAAGATTTGCAGTAGGGGCAAGGGCAGGTTTTGAGTCAGGCTAATGGTTGAAATTGTGTTCATTCACATGGGGTTTTCACCTCAAAGTTAGGGACATTACTTACAGATTTTGAGTATTTCTTGGCTTATTGTTATTACACCTTTCCTTTTTATCTGCCACATGGATGCTGAAATAATGAGTGTCTTGGTAAGGTCTGGAAAAAAGAGGCTTCATTTTGAAGGATGTTCATTTCATGTGCTCATTTATGTTTTAATGGACATTGCTTACTAACATGATAAAAAAATTTCTCTTATCATTAACAAATTTCTTAATTTAAACTGACTTGATGGGTTCAAGTCATTAAAGCCTGGAGACATATCCCTGGCACAAGCATTGGTTTAGGCTAACAAACAAGCAAGCAAGGAAGTGAACACAATTTATTATAAGAAGAAAAAAAAACTGAAATCTCCATTAAGGGATTCACATTTCACAATTAAGGTTGAATACTAGATTGATCAGGTAAGGACAAGGAGAAGATGATGCATCTGTACGGACTTCTTGCTTTGATTTATAATTAAATACAACTTCTTCCTCTCTTTTTTTATAGACCAAAAGATGAGACTTATCTTGTTAATCGTGTACCATAAATTGCTTTTTATGTTATACTATAATTTTGGCCATAGTCACCTGTTTTGAAGAATGAGAAATCCCAGGTTAAGAATCATGGGTGGAGAGGGTAAAACAGAGTAATTGATGGGTGATTTTATTTTACCAATTGGGGATTTTCCTTGAAACAGTAGTTCATGAAAATTTGAAATCAAATTTGTTTCTTCTTTGAGAAAAGAGAAGTGTTAAAAAAAAAAAAAAGAACCCAAGATGCTTGCTTGACTAGCCTCAAAGGTTTGGCTCAAATTCCAAAAATAAACCAGCCCAGTCTAGTAATCATTTTGAGGAAAACAATGCAAAAACACATGGTGTATCTGTTCATAAGTACTCTAACAAAACATATTCAAAAAGATTACAAGGAAAAAACAGAACCCCGAGGTGAAGGTAGTGATGGTGGTGTGGTGTGGTGTGTGAGTTCCAAATGGTTTCTTTATCTACCCTTTTCTTGCTTGCCTGCAAAGGAAATATAGTTGTAGAAATAGTATTAGACTAATAGCACTAGAAGCTCAAGTAGACTACGTTTTAGATAAGCATAAAAAAAAAAAAGAAAAAAGAAACGAGAGAGAGACCCAATGCAAAACTAAGAGAGGAGGGGTTTGGGATTTGAGGCAATATTGGCAATGCCAATGCCGAGGCAGTCCAAAAACTACAAGCAGCAGGCAATGCCAAGGCAATCTTTGACCACTCATCTTCACTATTATCGCCTTCTAATTCTATCACTCTTCTTTACACTTTTACCTAATGCTGTTTTTGCAGCCAACAGTGAAGCTATTGCGTTACTATCTTGGCTTCATAGCTCCCCTTCACCTCCTCCACCACTCTCCAACTGGCATCCTTCAGACCCCAACCCCTGTACCTGGTCTTATATCACTTGTTCTTCTGAAAACTTCGTCATTGAAATCAATATCCAGTTTGTCCAGCTAGCTCTTCCCTTTCCTTCCAATCTTTCATCCCTTCCTTCCCTTCAGAAGCTGGTCATTTCTGGTGCTAATCTCACTGGAAATATCCCACCAGATATTGGAGACTGCTTGCAACTAACTGTCATCGATGTCAGCGCAAACAGTCTCGTTGGTAGCATTCCTTCAAGTATTGGAAAGCTCCACAACCTACAGGACTTGATTTTAAACTCCAACCAGCTCACTGGGGAGATCCCAGCAGCCATTGGTGAATGCAGCAGCCTTAAGAATCTCCTCATATTTGACAACTATTTAAGTGGGAACCTTCCAGTTGAACTTGGTAAACTGTCAAATCTTGAAGTTATACGTGCAGGTGGGAACAAGGACATTGCAGGAAGAATCCCAGAAGAGATTGGAGACTGCCAGAACCTGAAGGTGTTGGGCCTTGCTGATACTAAAATCTCTGGTTCAATTCCTGTTTCACTAGGTAAGCTAACCAAACTCCAAACTCTATCAGTATATACCACCATGCTTTCAGGTGAGGTTCCACCACACATTGGCAACTGTTCAGAGCTTGTGGACTTATATTTGTATGAGAACGATCTCTTCGGGTCACTTCCACCGGAGTTGGGTAAGCTCCAGAAGCTGGAGAAGTTGTTGCTGTGGCAGAACAACTTTGAAGGGAGTATTCCTGAGGAAATAGGGAACTGCAAAAGCTTGATGACCATTGATCTGTCCTTAAATTATTTTTCTGGTAGCATACCCCACTCATTTGGCAACCTCTCTAATCTTCAAGAGCTCATGCTTAGTAACAACAATATCACTGGCACTATACCACCAATTCTATCTAATGCCACAAGCCTAGTACAGTTACAGCTTGATACTAATCAGATATCAGGCTCTCTTCCGGCAGAGCTTGGGACATTAACAAAGCTCACGGTCTTCTTTGCGTGGCAAAACAAACTTGAAGGAAGCATTCCAGCAGCATTAGCTAGTTGGAGGAGCCTCGAGGCTCTAGACTTGTCACATAATGCACTCACTGGTAGCTTACCCTCCGGTTTATTTCAGCTTCAAAATCTAACAAAGCTTCTCTTAATTTCTAATGATATTTCGGGCACAATCCCTCCGGAGATTGGCAATTGCAGTTCCCTTATTA
This sequence comes from Gossypium hirsutum, assembly GCF_007990345.1. Taxonomy (NCBI): domain Eukaryota; kingdom Viridiplantae; phylum Streptophyta; class Magnoliopsida; order Malvales; family Malvaceae; genus Gossypium; species Gossypium hirsutum. The sequence goes on along the minus strand of NC_053430.1, from coordinate 44,643,106 downwards.
GAGTCCGGCTTGTTAATAACAGAATCAGCGGAATGATCCCGAAAGAGATTGGGCTCCTAGACAACCTTAGCTTCCTTGACCTGTCTGAAAACCATCTTGGTGGCTCAGTGCCAGATGAGATAGGTAACTGCACTCAGTTGCAAATGTTGAACCTTAGCAACAACACCATTGAAGGTTCTTTTCCTAGCTCTCTATCTTCTCTTACGAGACTTCAGGTATTGGATGTTTCTGTTAATCAGTTTAAGGGCCAAATTCCAGAGAGTTTTGGCCAACTAACTTCACTCAATAGACTTATACTTAGCAGAAACTCTCTTTCTGGAGCAATCCCTTCCTCTCTTGGTCATTGTTTAAATCTTCAATTGCTTGACCTTAGCAGCAATGCACTATCTGGCACGATACCAGAGGAACTGTTCGACATCCAAGCTCTAGATATTGCTCTAAATCTAAGTTGGAATGCACTATCTGGGGTAATCCCACCTCAAGTTTCTGCACTGAACAAGTTATCAATATTGGACCTTTCACACAACAAGCTTGAAGGTGACTTGGTAGCAATTTCTGGGCTTGACAACCTTGTTTCTCTGAACATCTCCTACAACAATTTCACCGGCTACCTCCCGGACAGTAAGTTGTTCCGACAGTTATCTGCAACAGAAATGGCTGGAAACCAAGGGCTGTGTTCTAAGGGACACGATTCATGTTTCCTTAGCAGTGCTTCAGCAACTGGTATGCAAAGTGATAGTGGTTTCAGACGATCACAAAAACTTAAAATAGCTATTGCACTTCTTACTACCTTGGCCATTGCATTAGCAATATTTGGGGCTTTTGCAGTCTTTAGAGCTAGAAAGATGATAGGAGATGATAATGATTCTGAGATGGGAGGGGATTCATGGCCTTGGCAGTTCACTCCATTCCAGAAGTTGAATTTCTCAGTTGATCAAGTTTTGAAATGTTTGGTAGAAGGTAATGTTATCGGAAAGGGTTGTTCGGGGATTGTTTATCGTGCAGAACTAGAAAATGGGGAAACCATTGCTGTAAAGAAGCTTTGGCCAACTACAATGGCAGCTGGATATGATTGTCATAGTGATAAAATTGTTATAGGCGGAGTTCGTGATTCCTTTTCTGCTGAGGTAAAAACTCTCGGTTCTATCCGCCACAAAAACATAGTCAGGTTCTTAGGTTGCTGTTGGAACAGAAGCACAAGATTGCTTATGTATGATTACATGGAAAATGGAAGCTTGGGAAGTCTTCTTCATGAGCGCAATGGCAGCTGTTTGGAATGGGATCTTAGATATCGAATCATCTTGGGAGCAGCTCAAGGTTTGGCTTACCTACACCATGACTGCGTTCCTCCCATTGTTCACAGAGATATCAAGGCCAACAACATCCTCATTGGTCCCCAGTTTGAATCCTACATTGCTGATTTTGGACTTGCCAAGCTTGTCGACACTGGAGATTTCGCTAGGTCTTCTAGCACAGTTGCTGGATCCTATGGTTACATTGCTCCAGGTTGTTCAAAATCCTTGCATATCAGAATTATCAGCTTGCATATAAAACTGCATTTCCATTTTCTCAAGAATATGCAATAACTGTCAAAAGACATAAAAATGCAATATTGCCATCGCATTCTTGTATACTGCTGAATATGTGATGATTAAATGAAAATGGCAACTCTCATATGGTTTAATGTCATTGCAGAGTATGGTTATATGATGAAAATAACAGAAAAAAGTGATGTGTATAGCTACGGAGTTGTTGTGTTAGAAGTCCTAACAGGAAAACAACCGATTGATCCAACCATACCAGATGGACTCCACATTGTAGATTGGGTCAGGCAGAAAAGAGGTGGGGTTGGAGTGCTAGATCCGAGCTTACAAGCTAGGCCGGAATCCGAGATTGAGGAAATGTTGCAGACCATAGGGGTGGCATTGCTATGTGTAAACCCTTCCCCTGATGACAGACCTACCATGAAAGACGTAGCTGCAATGCTGAAGGAAATAAAGCAGGAGAGGGAAGAGTGTATGAAACTGAGCATGGTTCCAGATGGCTCTTCGGACTCGGATCATAATCACCAAGGGAACAGCAACTCTCCATCATCAATGATCCAAAACTCATATCCCCAGAGCAGCAGCACCAGCTTTTCTGCATCTTCATTGCTATACTCGTCTACTTCCAATGCTAAGCTAGCTTTCAAGTAGTTTATTAATACTCGGCAGGCAGTTAAGCTATAGAAAGTTCAGGTGAGGGCACCTCTAGTTGAGCAGCAAAACTTTATTTAGTATTTATTTATTTATTTTCCTCTTGTGGTTGACAACTGTGGTTAATTTCAATATGTAAAATTTGGAAATAAGTAATTGAAAAGTAGCAAAAGAATGATATGTTTTCAAGATGAAACAAGAGATTGAATGAAGGATTACCTTACAGCAACCTCAACCACTATTTTCATGCACTTCTCTCGACTAATATAAAACAGAACAGAACGTAATCAAAATGATGTAAAAACCCACAAGTATGACAAAAATGCTACTTCACAACCTGAATAAAGCAAAACTCACATATGCTATATGTTTTAATCAATAAATATTACCAAAACTTCCTACCCGAAAACAGAACATAACATAATCAAAATGATGTAAGAACCCACAAGTATGACAAAAATGCTACTTCACAACCTGACTAAAGCAAAACTCACATATGCTATATGTTTTAATCAATAAATATTACCAAAACTTACTACCCGATTTGATGTCCATGTCCTAAGGGAAAGTAAATGGCTAATCTCTCGTGTAGGTGTCACAAGCCGCAAATAAAAGCATGTGACAAATGCACCCAAAACATCTCATGGAGGTCAATTAATTAAATGAGGCTCATTTGACTCACATGAACTAGCCTAATTCGTGGAACACATTAAGAAGCCTATTTACTTGAAGCTTTAGTAGTCCAGTGAAGCACTCTAGTAAAACTAAAGTTACAATGGTGAATATTTGTAATCCTATAGTATTTAAATCTCTTAGTACTCTCATCTTATAGATAGGCTTAAATTTTCAATTGTTGATGTATTTTAAACTAAACGTTGGATCATGGGTAATAGAAACACTTTAAGAACATTTTCTCAAACATTCGGTGTGCATTTGCATTATTGTGACTTTTTTGTTCGCTTTTTTCTTCTTCTCTTGAGAGTTTGTTTCCACTTTATTTTGATGCCTTAGAGAATTTCCTTTGTGAATTCTCACTTTCGAGAGGAAGACTGACTTAGGCGGATTTGAAGCAAATGAATCGCCTAAGGTCGCGTGATTTCCCAAACTAAAGTTCTAGCCTCGTGATAATTGGTATCAAGAGTCGGTGTTCGGTAAGGCACTGGTTGAGATGACGAAAGGAGTAGAAGAGTAGGTTGAGCCTAGGGAGACTAGTGGGAGGGGTAGGAAAGCTAGCAGATCAAGGGATATGCTATCTGCTTTGGAAGGTAGTGTTGCCAAACTCAAGGGTTCCATGGATAATGTGAGGGATGTTGGATTTGGTGCCCTTAGTGTAGTATTTTCATCTAAGTACACTTGTAATTTTTCGAATCAATTAGTTAATAAAATTATTCATGAATTACATTAATACTTTGTATATTTTTCTCACATGAGTTTTGTATGCAAAGTAAAATGGAAGCAAATGTTGCTCACTGATTGTCTAATGTTTAACAAATATTCAGTGGTATTATGTGGTTTGATTGTAATATAGAAAGACAACTTATATTAGTAGACGAACCTAAACATGTCCTTAACCTGATCGAAAATGAGAAAACCAATTGAAAGACTAATATGTCGTCTATTATTTTATTTGACATTCGTTACCCTCGTGCGATAGGGTTAAATTATGTGTGACATAGTGAAGGAACTCACTAAGTTCATTTGAACTTACATTAGTGTGGCTGATATTCGAAGGATTTGCAAGGTTGATCGAGGACTCGGATAAGGGATCAATCCAAATGGAGTGGAGAACGGGGATCGCTTGTGACACCCCTAATTTGACCCTAGTCGGAAAGCGGTTTCGGGACCGCTAAACCGAGTAACCAAATTATTTGAACATGATATTTATTGTCTAAAATAAATGTGTGAAAATTTTAAGCTTCGATTTAGTAAATTTCTTGTGAATTTAGTCAATAGGGCTTATGTGTGACATTTTTGAAATGTGATAGATCAAAACATAAGGACCTATTAGTGCATGTTGAAAAAGGGGGGACTTGCATGTCAAATTTCCCCCCCATCTAGTAGTGGCCGGCCATGACATTAGGATGGACAAAGGGTGATGGGCAAAACATGTCATAGACATGTTGTGTTGGTGCATCATGGGAGGAAACAATAAAATAAAGAGCATGGGCAATAAAATATTAGTGTTAGTAGGATGAGAAACAAAAAAAAAGAAAGGATATGTGTGATTGTCCCCCCCCTTGCCGTGAGTTGAAGGAAAGAAAAACAAAAAAAAAAAAAGTGTTCATCCTTTGGTTCATCCTTGGCCGAAAATTTTAAGGAGGAAGGAAGAAGAAAGATTGAAGAGGTTTGGCCATGCATGTAACTAGGCTAAGGTATGGTTGATGATGTTCCATGAGATGCATGCATGTTTTAGTTGTTAGCTTGAGTTCTACCTAGCCCATGGTCTAAATCTTGCTATGTGATGGAAATGGCACTCGGCCATGGATGCATCATTCTTGCTTGGTGTTGATGTTGTGTTGGTGAGATTTCAAGTTATTTTTGTGACCAAGTTGAGATTTGAATTTTTGGAATGAGTAAGACTTTCGGTTATATTGTTTTGTATGAGTAATGGATTGTTGAGTTCATGCTATTATGAATAAAATTGATTAAGAGAGGCTTGAGATAATTAAATATGCATGTTGGTGGTAAGATGAGCATTCGGTTTTTATCATGGAAGCATAGGAAGCTTGTTAAAGTTGAATTTTAGAAAAGTTAAATGTGTGTGTGCTTGTGCTAGTGCCGAATGTGCCTAGGGTGATTTAGCATTGAGTTTGGTGTTATATGAATTGAGTTTTATGGTTTTGGATTTTTAAGTGTTGTTAAATACTTTGAATAATATATATATGTGGCTTTGAAATGTGAAACTCGGCCAAGTGGTTATAAGCATGATTTTAGAGATTCAATGATATTCGACCGATTTGAATAATTCATGGCACCCCAAGCAAATTAGTTTTAGATGTTAATAAATATTGAAATTATTTAAAAGCATATTACCGAATGTGATTTTAGTCAATGATTCGGTTATGAGTGCTGATTTGTTTTATAATTAGCCGAATGTGTATATGTATACTATGAGGTGGTTTAGCTTAAAGAAAATTAAGGTGCTCGGAAGGTGATCGTCGTGGATAGTTTAAGTAATGAAATTTAATTTCTGTTATGTAAAGTGATGACATTGCTGTTTGCAAATTTGAAGTTAAAAATTGTTGATTGAGCATCAAGAGCTTATGGAAACAAAGTCGGATCGTGGAAAAAGGGAAATTGGTCGAATAGTCGGAATTGACGTACATTAGCGATCAAGGTAAGTTTTAAGTATTAAAGCCTATAATGTGATTGAGTATAATATGTTAAGCACATATTAAAAGAATCATAACTCTATTGTAAATTTTTATGCATATAGCCTAATGGCTATTATGAAGTATAGGTAAGTTATTGATATGATATGTTGCCAAATGGATATGATATTATGAAGTGCTAAAAGGATATGTCAGAAGAGTAAAATTGTGATAAACCTGCTCAGGACAGCAGCAGTAACATGAATTTAGAAAATCACCATAAATTGTTGGAGTTGAATGGGAGGCTGAATAAATTATGAAATTAAATCTTAATGAGTCTAGTTTCTTATAAAAGAAACCGTGTAAGAAAACTTATTTCCGATAATGAGATATTTAAAGTTGTGTGAGACAGTGCAGAATGACACTGTAATCCTCTGTTCCGTTTTTAGAAAATCATTATAAATTGTACAAAAATGGTTATAAGATAAAATTTATATGCTTAGACTCCTTAATGAGTCTAGTTTCAAATGAAATCAAATACAACACATTTTGAATTCTGTAAAATGTGAAATCTGATTCGTAGTGAAGAGTGGTCAGATTAGTTAAATAGTGAAACAGGGGAAACTTTAAGAAAAATCTGGTATTGATTGGCCAAACCTAAAATTCTGGAAATTTTATGGATGGAAGATATACGAGTCTATATTCAGGAAAAATTAACAGAAAGTGATTTGGAGTTTTGTAGCTCCAGTTATAAATGATTTAGTGACTATTGCTCAGGAAAAACAGCTTGTGCTGAATTTGAGATTGTGTTGTAAACATTGATAAACTTGTTCTAGTTGCTCATAAGCTATTGATTAAACCCATACGTGAATTCTAAATTGTGATATTGGAAAATGATAGATGTAGATTCAGCCAAGACAGTGTATATATGTGATAAGGCCTAATGGCCGATGTGATGAATGTGAAAGTGTATATGTGTGATAAGGCCTAATGGCCGATGTGATGAATGTGAAAGTGTATATATGTGACAGGGCCGAGTGGCCAACGTGATGGATGTGAAAGTGCATAAATGTGATAAGTCCCGAAGGGCATTTGTGTCAGTACTATATCCGGGTTAAAACCCCGCAGGCTTTATGCGAGAATATTATCACTGATTAATGTCCGTAAGCTTTGTGCTCGTACTATATCCGAGCTCTAAAGACCCGATGACTACGTGTGGGAATTTTGTCCGGGTAAGACCCGATAACTTCGTGTGGAGATTATGTCCGGGTAAGACTTCGTAATAAGAATTGCTTATAAATATATTCAATGCGAAAGGTTAAACAGGTATGTACTCCAAGTTTATATGTGAGCTTGATTTGCACTAATTCATAAGGTAGTTATGTGATGCATACGAGAGCAATCTATGAGACTATTCCTATGATTATGTGACATCAGATCAGTGTGAGAGGCGATGTGAAATCATACGATATATCTATGTCACATGAGCTCACTTTTATGTGAAAGTTTATCTGCATATTGTATATGATGAGATGTGCATATTCGGTAAAGGGATGGTATGCCCGAAGGAAGAGTGAAATAAAAATACGAACAACTATGTTATAATTTGATTGTTATCTGTTGACACTGCTTAAAACTTACTAAGCATTGTAATGCTTACTCCGTTTACTTTGTTTCCTCTGTTTTATAGATCTCATTGCGAAGCTACAGGCTCGGGGATCGTCAGCAACTAGTCACACTATCACTTTCCACTGTTTGGTACTGCTATGTTTCGGATTATCTTATGGCATGTATAAAATAGACTAGTGGCGGAAGAATATTTTGGTTAATGTATATAGCCATGCGAAAATGGCTTATATATGTTTGAGCATAATGTTATAATCATTTGGTATGGAATGGTTAATCACTATCATAATTTGTGCTATTTATGCTAAAAGGGCTAGTTGAATCATGGAAACTATGAAATAGGTAAAGTCTACCTTAAAGGCAGATGCTGGCAGCAGCAGTGATGTAGATTTGGAAAATCACTAAAAATAGTAGGATTGGAATTAAATAATTAATAAATTATGTAAACGAACCTTGATGAATCTATTTTCATAGGAAAGTAACAAAACGATCATATGGACAGTATGTTAAGAGATATTCAGGTTCTCGTGAGACAGGGCCAGAACGATTTCTGGATTCCCTGTTCCGACTTTGGAAATTAATTATAAATTAACCAGATATAATTAGGAGTCATGCCATATATGTATAGATTCCTCTATGAGTCTAGTTACTATAGAAACAAACGGCATCAGTATTGAAGCTCTGTGCAGGGAGATATCCAAGTCGTAATGCGCAAAGGTCAGTGTAGTCGATCCCTGTAACATGGGAGACTTTGACTAATAAACTGTACTAATTGGCCTGACCAAAAATTCTAGAAAAAAATATGTAGATGGGCATATGAGTCTAGTTTCAGGGAAAAATTACGAAACTGATTTTCGAGTTGTGAAACTCAAGATATGATTTTTAAGGTGACAGTGTCGCAGTTAGCCAACTGCCTGGAAAATTTTAAAATGGACTGCGATAGTAAGCGAATTTGGTCTGTGAACCCCTCGTGTCCGACTCCGGCAACGGTCTCGGGTACGGGGTGTTACATCGCTGATGGATCAAAGTTATGCACATAAGAAAGTGGTACTATCAGAGGCTTCGCCTCAGGAATTTTTATGTCAAAATCAGACAACACCTTTAGAATTTGGTAAAAAGGGATAGTTAGCCTCTGAAAAGAGTTGTATGAGTTTCATTATAATTAAGAGACAAAAATTTAAGGGACTAATTATTAAGTGGCTTAAGGCTTTGGTTGTAAGAATTATTATTTGTTTTATTTTTAGACTGTTTTATAACAGTTAAGTTAGAAAAAATTAAATATAGGTGAACCCGGTCCATTTTTCATGCTCCATACTCGAATCTAGAAGACGGTTCAAGTTGGATGTTACATAATATAGGAATTAATTACTACTACTTAGAGTTATATTGTAAAAAGGTCTTCATAGATTTGTTCCATCCTTTCTTAGGGGTGATCCTCAAAATACTTCCAAGTGTTCTATTGTAACTAAACTATATTACAATTTGAATCGTGACACCACCGTTCTAATCTTATATATATTTTTAGTGTGTTATCTTACAATAAATGATAACTCGTTTATAAGTAGTCAATCGTCCACCCTATTTCTACTCTTAGTAGGAAGTTGTTTTTCTAGTTAAAATAAACCTCTACAATTTAATAAAAGTTCTACATTCTCTTCCCATAAATAGATGACACCAGTAAAGCTATTTAAACAAATTTGAGAGATTGTTACTCTGACAAAAATAGAGAGAATATATTTTCAACTATTAAATATATTTTTCCAGAATAACAATTCTATCGGTTTCTATTAAAGAAGAGAGAATTTTCGTTTTCACCCCAAAAGGACAATAAAACTTTTTTTAGTTCTGTGTTTTGATTCAATTGGTTCGAGCCCACACTCGAAGCAGTTTGTGGTATGAGAATAGCAGAGCAGATTATTTGGTTGAAAGTCAGAAAACATCAAGGATTCGTTTATCCGAAAACACAAGTACTATTTTTGTCTAAGGTTTATTGCTATAAATATCACAAATCCGGTCAATTTTTAAAATTTTAATTTTTTGTTGTGCAAGAAAATCATTTTCAAACCGGATTTTTTTCCAACAAGAGGGACCCTTTGTAATGGCCTAAATTCAAGGTTATCGGAACAATGGTTTCGTAATCATAGATCCGATTTAAAGAGAAATTTATTTCAATATTTTTGCTTGAAAATTTATATGATAGGAAAATTTTATCGATTTAGTGATTAGCTAGAAAAAGAAATTATTGAAGAAATTGGGTAAAATAAGGTATCGGGATCTCTATCTCGTAAAACTGAGTCGAAAATAATTTTATAAATATTTATGAAATGTTATTAATGTGGTATTAAAATTTCGTTAGGAAATTTTAATGTTTGGGTAGTCAATTAAATGAAACGGACTAAATTGTAATAGGTATAAAAGTTGCTAGAGTGATTAAATAGCTTAAGAGTCTAATGAGAAAGGATTTAAAAGGCAATTAGACCCAAAATTTATTTGGGCTGGACGGCAAGGGTATGAAATCAGTAGAAAAATTGATAAATTAAGGGTAAAATTGAAATATTGCAAAATTAACTAAATAAAACTAGGACTAAATAGGAAATATCTAGATTTCTCTTCATTTCTCTTCAATTCCAGCAGCTAAAAACGCCATAGGAGGGTTCTCTAAGCTGGAATTTCATAATGTTTGCACCAAGTGAGTTAATCCTTGCCTTTTTCTTGTAATTTTTGTGTTTCTAAGACTTTTACAACTAGGTCCTACTATTAAATTCATTAGTTTTTGATTTCATGGATGAAATTGAAAGTCACCATGGTTTAGTGCTGTAATATGATGAAATAGAATGAAATTAAAGCTTTAATTTGTTTATGAGATGATTTTATTAGGCAATTTCAATGGAAATTGATTTTTAGGACCTAATTGTGAAAATGTTTGGAATTAAAGCTATTGCTGAAATTATGATTCCTAAAGGTTGTAAACTAGTTTAAGGTGATAGAATAAAATGTTAATTGAGAAAAATCAGCTCAATTGAGAGGCTAATTGAGTAGGGACGAAATTATCATTTATTAAAAGCTTAGGGGAAGAATGGTAATAAACAGCTTGCACTAAAACAGTTTGGATAGCAGCAGTAGACTAACTTTGAAAAATCACCAAAAATTTTAGGAATCGAATTAGAAGATGAAAAAAATATGGAATTAAAGCTTATTGAGTCTAGTTTCTCATAGAAGAAATATTGTAAGCAATGTATTTGTAAATTTTTAGATATAATGAATTTTGTGAGACAAGGTCAAAATGAATTCGGGTTCCCCTGTTCTGACTTTTAAAAATTATAAAACATTGAATAAAAAAAATTAGGGACTTAAATTTATATGTCTAGAATTCTGAATGAGTCTATATTTAATAGAAACAAACAAGAACATCATTTGAATTCTGTATAAAGAGATAATTTATTTTTAGTGAAGAAGGGTCAGAACTGTTAGACAACAGAACAGGGGTGACTTTGAAGAATAAACTGTACTGATTGGCTAAGCCAAAAATTATGAACATTTTATGGTAAAAATATATATGAGTCTAGTTTCAGGGAAAATTAACGGATCTTAATTTGGAGTTCCGTAGCTCAAGTTATAAATAATTTAGTGACTATGACTCAAGTAGACAGCTTTGAATGAACTATAAATAATAGTTGAATTATAGAGAATGTTGCATATGAACATGAAATGTATTAAATTGATAATTAAATTTATTTATTTAGATCCAGAAGATTCAAATACGAAGCTAGATCGAGGAAAGGAAAAAGTTTGGGATTAGTAGATTTTTACTGTTTACAAACAAGTATGAAGGTAAGTTCGTGTAACTTGAATTATATTCTGAAATGCTTGAGATTGTATGTTATTGATGTGAATATGATTTGAGTGTTCATTGTATGAAAATTAATGAAACATTGATATATTTGATAAAATGGGAAGAAATCCCGATTGAATGAAAGGAAAATTCGATGGATCTCTGAAAAGGAATTGACGGTAAAAAGGATCTAGCCCGGATGGGTGATCCTATCTTGATATAGCCCTCCCGAAGAATATGTGTAAAATGGATTTAGCTCGGACGGGTAATCTGAATTAGGGTCTGAATTTAGCCTGGACTAGTAATTCAGATCCAAGCTCATTAGAGTAATTGTCGTTGCAGGGGATTTAGCCTGTGTATCAGCCCATTTTTAGGCTTAATCGAAACAGTGGTCTCGGGGCCACCAAATCCGACGAGTAGGTTTGTAAATATTATATTTAATATTTACGAGTTAATTGTGATTTTAAAAATGTTTTTGATATTGTGATATTTGTTTTATAAGTGATTTATTAAGTTCAAGTGGTATGACCCTAAGGTTAAGTGGGTTTAGGAAATGAAGTATCGGGACCTCATTTATATAAACCGAGTCGTAAATATTTTTATAAATATTTACGGAGTGGCAAAAAGATGGTATTAAAGTTTCGTTGAAAAATTTTATCGTTTCGATAGTTAATTAAGGAAAAAGAACTAAATCGCGAAAAATGAAAAGGTTACATTCTAATTGTTTAAGTGTTTATTTTCCATGGTTTACTAAAGTATAAGTCCCTATTTATCAATTAAACCATTACTTTATGATAGTGGAGATTGGTGGTTTGGCATATATGAAATTATGTATTATTATAAAGGACAAAAAGGTAAATGGAATATTAAAATGTATTAAATAAAAATAAAACATAAAATGGCCGTGCAAATTTTATCTCTTGGCCGAATATGGAGGAGAAAAGAAAGCCATTGAAGCTTCCTTACTTTCGGCATTTGCATGAAGTGATTTAGGTATGTTTTGTGTTCGGTTTTTGATAATTTTTATGTTTTTGAGATCGTTGCTTCGTATTCTAGCTAGCCTGTATCTCTGATTTCAAAACTGTTAAAGTATTTGAATGTTTCCATTGTTGAGTGCATGAGTATTTTGATAGTTGACGATGGAAAATAAATTATTGTTGTTGGATATACATGTTTTGTAAAGTGAATTTTGGTAAAAATGTCAATTTTGGATTAAATTGTGAATTATTGAAATTATGTGGTTGAAAGTGTGAATAAATGAAAATATGGGCTGTTATGAAGTAGTAGTAAATTTTTCTAGGCATGGGTTTGGCCAAAAATTGAATGAATTTAATTTTTCGAGCTTAGGGACTAAATTGTAAAGAAGTTGAAATATCAGGGGCAAAAATGTAATTTTTCCATAAAGTAATTTATGGGCTGTTTTAATACCATGAATATTCGGTTAAACTTAATTATGGTTAAAAATAGTTAATTTGCATTTTTTTGAGCTCAGTGACTAAATTGAATAAAAGTAAAACTTTAGGGGTAAAATAGTAATTTTACCAAAATATGAAATTGAGTTAAAATGAATAGAATATGAATTGTAATAGTTGAATTTGATTGATTAGATCAAGTTAAGCCTCGTACGAGTCTATATCGAGGGAAAAACGAAGTATCGGATTTGTCGATCTAATTTATCGTTACCGCGAACGAGGTAAGTTCGTATGCAATAAGCATTGTTAAATTTATGTTTCTAAAGCTTTAATATCGTATAAATTGTATATACATGAATATTTTAACGTCTGATGACATATCGACAAAATGTGGCACTTAGTGTGCGGGGCAATCAAATATGGTACTTAGTGTACGAAATATTGAGAATGGCACTTAGTGTACGAAATATTGAGAATGGCACTTAGTGTGCGAGATATTGAGAATGACACTTAGTGTGCAAAATATCGAATGATTCAAAGGGAAATTATAAATTGTGATTGAATGATTAAATAGAGCAAAGTGAACAGGTATACATGCTATATTATATGAATTGTTTATGAGACGACTTTATAATGGTGATATTTGGGCTTTGACCCTAGCAAGCTTTAAGCTGGTGAATAATATTATCGGGTTTAGAACCTAGCAGGCTAAATGCCGGTGATTTGATAAAATTCTAAGACTATGAGACCTTGTGTTAAATCGGCAATTGAATTTGTTCAATGCATTAAGTTGGCCAGGTATGTGATATATTCTTATGCATGTTAGATCGATTGGAATTGAATCATGAGTGTGAAATGAGAAGCATAGGTGAAAATGCCTATGTCATATATGTGAGTAAGGGCAAAACCATCGTAAATTATCGATAAGGGTGGACTATGTGCGGAATTATCTTATAATTGCTAATTTGAACGGTTGTGTGTGAATCATTGAGCATGATGTATTGTATTGAGATTATGCTTGAGTGAAATTATAGATATGTGACGAAATTGATTGGTGATATACATGTTTAAATAATGTGAATGCAAAGAATGTGTGAAAGAGTAAATTTGTAATAAATCTGCTTGGGACAGCAGCAGTAACGTGATTTTCGAAAATCACCATAAATTGTTGGAGTTGAGTTAGAAGCTGAATAAATTATGTAATTATAGCTTTCTTATAAAAGAAACCGTGTAAGCAAAAGAATTGCTGATAATGAGATATTTGAAGTGGCGTGGGATAGAGTCAAATGACTTTGGGGTCCCCTGTTCTGTTTTTATAAAATCATTATAATTTTTACAAAAATGGTTATAAGATAAAATTTATATGCTTAGACTCCTTAATGAGTCTAGTTTCAAATGAAATAAAATAGAACATATTTTGAATTCTGTACAATGATAAATTTGATTCGTAGTGAAGAGTGGTCAGATTAGTCAAACAGTGAAACATGGGAAACTTTAAGAAAAATCTGGTATTGATTGGCCAAAACTAAACTTCTGAAAATTTTATGGATGGAAGATATATGAGTCTATTTTCAGGGAAAATTAACGGAAATTGATTTGGAGTTTTGTAGATCCAGTTATAAATAATTTAGTGACTATTGCTCAGGAAGACAACTTGTAGTGAATTTGTGATTATGTTGTAAACATTGATAAAACTTGTTAATGAGTTGCTTATTGTTTTCTTATGAACTTACTAAGCGTAAAGCTTACTCCCCTTTTCTTTCCCATATTCCCTAGGGTTGCCAGGTTAGCTCGGGTTGGAGGCCGTCAGAGATATTATCACATTGTCAAGTCTACGCTATCGGCGTAAATAAATCTTAGTGTTTTGAGTCTATGGCATGTATAGGCTTGTAAAGTTGAGTAAGTAAATGATACAAGACTAAGATATTGGTAAATATTTAATAATGCCTCATGAATATTTTGGGCCTTGTAATCCCGATTAAATGATAATATACGTGTGTATGAAAAGTTTAAAATTGATCAAAAATTTTTACGGTCTAGTTTTATATAAATGGATGAGTTTAAATCTGGTAGCACCTCGAACCCTGTTCCGACGAGGGATACGGGCGAAGGGTGTTACATTTTATTGGTATTAGAGCCATGGTTTAGTCGGTTCTAGGACTACCATGGCGTATGTGAGTCTAGCTGTACATGCCATATTTGACCTGCGATAGTGTGATATCTCCTGACTCTGACGAAATTTTTTTGAATAGGACAGATAAGTCTTTCAATCAAGCTAATTTTAATAGTATAGAATATGTACTCAGATGTTCGAATGAAATTGTGTTCTATACTGATTTGATTAAATTAAAGTTGGCTCTGAAATGTTTAAGTGTTCATGAATATATGAATCCAAAGATAAATGAAATGATATGTTCAAAGTACACATATGTGATGTTTTATAGACTTGGTTAAGTCACTTCAATGTGCAACAACAAGTGAACATAGGCACTGTGTGTGTGAGTTCCGTAACCAAGCACTGTGTGTGAGAGATCGGTTGTTGAGGCACTGTATGTGCGAGTTCCGTAACCGAGCACTGTGTGTGCGAGATCGGTTGTTGATGCACTGTGTGTGCGAGTTCCGTAACCAAGCACTGTGTGTGCAAGATCGGTTGTTGGGGCACTAAGTGTGTGAAATGAGATCATGTAAGACCTCGTTCAAGACGAAGGCATTGATTTGAAGTAGTGTATAAGAACGTGTCTGGGACACTGGCATCACTTATGATTCGTGTAAGACCCTGTCCGGGACAGTGGCATCGATATTGAATAAACTTGGTCAGATGTATGTAGTCCATGTGAAAAATAGACGTGATAAATAACAGATAAATATATGTTATATGTGCTTGACATGTGACCTTGTGGTTCCATGAATCAAACAGGGAAAAATATGACATGTTTTGGTTGGTATGTATTGGATATGTGCAAGTTTTGTTCATATGAATGAATTGACAGTTATCACACGAATTTAAAATCATAGTCATAAGTTATTAGTAAATATAAATAAGTGAGGCTATTTAATAAGGTTATATGAACTTAAGAGTACTATGAATGTATATGCAATTGAGATTATTTTTCAATTCGGATTAGTGATATGGAATTTTCATAATCATTGAAATGATTTATTTGCTTAAGGCTTACTAAGCTTTCAAAGCTTATTCTGTGTGTTTTTCATAAGACAGATATGCTTTCCAACCGAGCTAATTCTGATAGTACAGAATGTTATACTCAAACGTTTGAGTGAAAATGTGTTGGTGATGAGTTGAAACTCATAAAAAGGTATGAATCAGAATGCATGATATTCTGCTATTGATAAATGTTAAAATTATATGAGTATATGAGTTGTGATGTTGGGTATATGATTGTTGTGTGAATATTTTGATTTGGAATTTATGATTTGATTTAGCGTCTGAGCTATGTGTTAAGTACCAAGTGATCATAAGTAAATGATTGCTAGATGTTTGAGAATGCGGAATTAGTAATGAACTGTTCGTTCATAATAGTATGTGTGATGTGCATGCTTACGTAAGAGTTAAAATTGTTGGCTTTACAACCCTCACCCCCTCATTGGTAAAGCATTATAATGAGATCCGTACTATATGGCTTAAATAAGCTTACAAGTGCGGAATGACAGAGTCTCGTGATTGAAGGATTAGTATTGTGATCAGATAAGAGAATGAGTCCGCAAGTGAAGACAGTAACAGAAAAGATATTGGATCGTGCTGAAGGCCATTTGTAATATGTAAAGTCACTGTTAAAAGAAAAGTTGAATTAGATGAAACCAAATATTCAGGTATGATATCTAAAAAATATATTAACTGGAAGTTCTTCCGAATTGGCCTCCGTTAGTGTTGGGATAATGAGAAATTAGTGATGTCAGAGATAGACAGTAGAATCATATTTGAATTATAAAGATATTTGAGCACAGCAATTATAGTCGAATGGTTTACGAGAACTCTTCTGGGTATTCTATGTGTTCAATTATCCTCAGAGGTATGTGAAGCTGTATATTTTCAGATGAAATTCTTATCATATGAGAACATTATCTATATATATTGATATATGAAAGCATTTTTGGGCTGTTCGGGTTACAATCAGCATTATTATATCTTTCTCTGGTATTCTATTTTATTTTATTGAAAGAAAAGATAGACGATTAAATCTGTGTGATGTTGGTATTCTGCTCCTACTGGTTGTTGATCTGCTTAGTATACATGAAGATTATATTATTTCTGTTACTGTTGATTCCGGTGCATATGAGTGATGCTTTACTTCTGGATTTCCTCTGAAACATCATTGAGGTATCTGTCATCTGATATGGGTGCTTTCTTAAAAAAAAGATTAGTATAGTGATATATTCGAGAATTACAGTATCTCTGCTTTCTTATGATTCTATATGGTTATCTATGAAAAATATCTATTGAATGACTGTAACTATATTTCAATTTCTCTTATGTTCAAAATGCATTATTGATAATTAGGACATTATATATCTATACGGTTGAGATGTCAGCCTTATTATGGCACTATGATTTTAAATTATCTGATGGTTGTGGCTTCAGTATGGTTCAAAGCTTCGTTGATTAATAATTGAAAAGTTATTACTTGACAGTCGAGATCGTTTCAGTTGTGTAGCTTGATTAGATTAACTGCTTGAAAGATTAATCGAGTTACTTGTATCTGAATTTATCCACAGGGTGGAAATAAAGTTTGAATGTTCACGGATAAATAGATTAATATTCTGAATGCATGATTCATATTCTAGAAGATATGATACAGAATTATATCCATCAGAACGATTTTATTGAGAAATGTTCTTATAGATCGCGATTGGGAAGTCTGAATGATGTGATAATTATCAATAAAGTGGTAAACAGTTGAAGAAATTGTTAATTGAAGCGTCAGTTCTCAGGTGAAGAGTTATTTGACACAAGAATTAAAGATGGTTTGAACTATTGAAAGATTATGAGTCAGCGATTGATTATCAATCTGGACCAATGATTATAGTCTCTGGGGTTCTGAGCGAGAATCTTTATGTGTTTTACGGCCGATAATCATGTGATTAATCTTATCAAATGATGAGTAGTTATTGGCTGAGCTAGAAACTAAATTGATGTTTAATTAGCAAATTTGTGAGGTTAAGAGGTGTGTCAGTGAATTACAAGTTAAAAAGGGTACAACGTAAATTGATTTTTGATTTAGAATTTCAGATTGGAACCTACAATTGTTTGTTATGTCGAGATAGAGTTCGTGTATTGAGAAATCCAGGGATTTTACAACAATTGTGACATCTAGCACAGTGGTAATTATTTGTCCGTACGGGGAGTACTAAAAGAGTGCTAGTTTTCATTGTTCAAATGGAGACACGAGGATTATATCGTGTTACTAAAATAAACTACTATGAGCTTTGGGTATGGAATTACTTTGTAACACTGTGTTCTAGAACTTGAAAGCAACCGAGAAAGACATTTATTGTTAGTTAAGTTTGCATATAATAATAGTTATGAGATGAATGTTAAGATAGCATTGTATGAGTGTGGTATGGTTGCAATTATTGAACTTCGTTGTATTGAATTGAATTTTTATAAAAAGAATTTCGGGGTCTATGTGATTGGAAAGACTGAAGGGAAATGAAAGTAATTCACGACCGTCTAAAAACAGTTTCAGATTTACAGAAAATATATGTGGGCTTGATGCGTAAAAACATTGAATTTTCAATTAGAAAATTGAGTATTTGTGAAAGTATTATAGTGGGAATAGAATTTCTCGATTTAGCTATAAAGAGAAGTTGAGTTCGCAATTCATCGGACTGAATGAGATTATTATCAGAACTTGAGAAGAACCGTAATGTGTTTCTTATATATATGATGTGATGATACAAATAAGATCCTTTATCTATTGTATCTCTTACAGAAGTAGAAACTCAGCTTGTTATGATGTATAGCAAAGAGCAAATCATAATCTTAGCTCATGAGATTGAAAAGTTGAGAAATCTGAGGCTAGGTGAAAAATTGTTGAGGTTGGTGAAAGAAAATTCACTAATTTATTCTTTGGTAAGATTTTTGGGGACGAAAATCCCTAAGGGGGAAGAGTTGTAACAACCCATTTTTAGGGTTAATCGAAACAGTGGTCTCGGGGCCACCAAATCCGACGAGTAGGTTTGTAAATATTATATTTAATATTTACGAGTTAATTGTGATTTTAAAAATGTTTTTGATATTGTGATATTTGTTTTATAAGTGATTTATTAAGTTCAAGTGGTATGACCCTAAGGTCAAGTGGGTTTAGGAAATGAAGTATCGGGACCTTATTTATATAAACCGAGTCGTAAATATTTTTATAAATATTTACGGAGTGGCAAAAAGATGGTATTAAAGTTTCGTTGAAAAATTTTATCGTTTCGATAGTTAATTCAGGAAAAAGAACTAAATCGCGGAAAATGAAAAAGTTACATTCTAATTGTTTAAGTGTTTATTTTCCATGATTTACTAAAGTATAAGTCCCTATTTATCAATTAAACCATTACTTTATGATAGTGGAGATTGGTGGTTTGGCATATATGAAATTATGTATTATTATAAAGGACAAAAAGGTAAATGGAATATTAAAATGTATTAAATAAAAATAAAACATAAAATGGCTATGCAAATTTTATCTCTTGGCCGAATATGGAGGAGAAAAGAAAGCCATTGAAGCTTCCTTAGTTTCGGCATTTGCATGAAGTGACTTAGGTATGTTGTGTTCGGTTTTTTATAATTTTTATGTTTTTGAGATCGTTGCTTCGTATTCTAGCTAGCCTGTATCTCTGATTTCAAAACTGTTAAAGTATTTGAATGTTGCCATTGTTGAGTGCATGAGTATTTTGATAGTTGATGATGGAAAATAAATTATTGTTGTTGGATATACATGTTTTGTAAAGTGAATTTTGGTAAAAATGTCAATTTTGGATTAAATTGTGAATTATTGAAATTATGTGGCTGAAAGTGTGAAAAAAATGAAAATATGGGCTGTTATGAAGTAGTAGTAAATTTGTCTAGGCATGGGTTTGGCCAAAAATTGAATGAATTTAATTTTTCGAGCTTAGGGACTAAATTGTAAAGAAGTTGAAATATCAGGGGCAAAAATGTAATTTTTCCATAAAGTAATTTATGGGCTGTTTTAATACCATGAATATTCGGTTAAGCTTAATTATGGTTAAAAATAGTTAATTTGCATTTTTTTGAGCTCAGTGACTAAATTGAATAAAAGTAAAACTTTAGGGGTAAAATAGTAATTTTACCAAAATATGAAATTGAGTTAAAATGAATAGAATATGAATTGTAATAGTTGAATTTGATTGATTAGATCAAGTTAAGCCTCGTACGAGTCTATATCGAGGGAAAAATGAAGTATCGGATTCGTCGATCTAATTTATCGTTACCGCGAACGAGGTAAGTTCGTATGCAATAAGCATTCTTAAATTTATGTTTCTAATGCTTTAATATTGTATAAATTGTATATACGTGAATATTTTAACGTCTGATGACATATCGACAAAATGTGGCACTTAGTGTGCGGGGCAATCAAATATGATACATAGTGTACGAAATATTGAGAATGGCACTTAGTGTACGAAATATTGAGAATGGCACTTAGTGTGTGAGATATTGAAAGTGACACTTAGTGTGCAAAATATCGAATGATTCAAAGGGAAATTATAAATTGTGATTGAATGATTAAATAGAGCAAAGTGAACAGGTATACATGCTATATTATATGAATTGTTTATGAGACGACTTTATAATGGTGATATTTGGGCTTTGAGCCTAGCAAGCTTTAAGCTGGTGAATAATATTATCGGGTTTAAAACCTAGCAGGCTAAATGCCGGTGATTTGATAAAAGTCTAAGACTATGAGACCTTGTGTTAAATCGGCAATTGAATTTGTTCAATGCATTAAGTTGGCCAGGTATGTGATATATTCTTATGCATGTTAGATCGATTGGAATTGAATCATGAGTGTGAAATGAGAAGCATAGGTGAAAATGCCTATGTCATATATGTGACTAAGGGCAAAACCATCGTAAATTATTGATAAGGGTGGATTATGTGCGGAATCATCTTATAATCGCTAATTTGAACGGTTGTGTGCGAATCATTGAGCATGATGTATTGTATTGAGATTATGCTTGAGTGAAATTATAGATATGTGACGAAATTGATTGGTGATATACATGTTTAAATAATGTGAATGCAAAGAATATGTGAAAGAGTAAATTTGTAATAAATTTGCTTGAGACAGCAGCAGTAACGTGATTTTCGAAAATCACCATAAATTGTTGGAGTTGAGTTAGAAGCTGAATAAATTATGCAATTAAAGCTTTCTTATAAAAGAAACCGTGTAAGCAAAAGAATTGCTGATAATGAGATATTTGAAGTGGCGTGGGATAGAGTCAAATGACTTCTGGGTCCCCTGTTCTGTTTTTATAAAATCATTATAATTTTTAAAAAAATGGTTATAAGATAAAATTTATATGCTTAGACTCCTTAATGAGTCTAGTTTCAAATGAAATAAAATAGAACATATTTTGAATTCTGTACAATGATAAATTTGATTCGTAGTGAAGAGTGGTCAGATTAGTCAAGCAGTGAAACAGGGGAAACTTTAAGGAAAATCTGGTATTGATTGGCCAAACCTAAAATTCTGAAAATTTTATGGATGGAAGATATATGAGTTTTTTTTCAGGGAAAATTAACAGAAATTGATTTGGAGTTTTGTAGCTCCAGTTATAAATAATTTAGTGACTATTGCTCAGGAAGACAACTTGTAGTGAATTTGTGATTATGTTGTAAACATTGATAAAACTTGTTAATGAGTTGCTTATTGTTTTCTTATGAACTTACTAAGCGTAAAGCTTACTCCCCTTTTCTTTCCCATATTCCCTAGGGTTGCCAGGTTAGCTCGGGTTGGAGGCCGTCAGAGATATTATCACATTGTCAAGTCTACGCTATCGGCGTAAATAAATCTTAGTGTTTTGAGTCTATGGCATGTATAGGGTTGTAAAGTTGAGTAAGTAAATGATACAAGACTAAGATATTGGTAAATATTTAATAATGCCTCATGAATATTTTGGGCCTTGTAAGCCCGATTAAATGATAATATACGTGTGTATGAAAAGTTTAAAATTGATCAAAAATTTTGACGGTCTGGTTTTATATAAATGGATGAGTTTAAATCTGGTAGCACCTCGAACCCTGTTCCGACGAGGGATACGGGCGAAGGGTGTTGCAGCTTGGGCTGGCAATCCCGACAATACTCTATGAGTTTATATTGCAGGGGATTTAGCCTGGACTGGTAATCCCGCTGCAAGATTGAGTTTCGCGGGAGTGTGCTCTTTGAAATGGAAATGTGCGCACGTGAATATGAATTGACAGACCCGAAATTGTACACTAAAAGTGTACCTTTGAAAATCCATCGAGAATTCAAAGAAATTCAACGGGATAAATATGGAAAAATAACAAGGAAATGGAATCATGGTATTGACGAGCTCATCAATCATAGTATATATTATTGGTACATGGAAATTATTGTACTAACTTGAATAATGGAAATCATGGTATTGACGAGCTCATCAATCATAGTATATATTATTGGTACATGGAAATTATTGTACTAACTTGAATGTTGAGTTTGTGCATATTAGGGTAATAATGCATTGAATGGATATATGGATGTTTATTGTATTGTATTGAAAATATTAGGTAAGTATAATTCTTGTTACATGAGCTTACTAAGCACAAAGTGCTTACCCCGTTTCCTTTTTCCCTGTTTTGTAGTGTTAAGAGCTCGGAGGTCGGATTTGGTCGGAGACACATCACACTGTCAACCTCAGGATTTCGGTATATAAAGAAACTTTATTTTGGAAATCAATGGCATGTATAAGCTAACAAAGTAAATGTTAACATGAAATGAATGTAAAGTTAGCCATTAGTATGGTTAACAAACATGGTTATAGATATGTGATGACGTTATCTTATATAAATGCATGAATCTATCATGAAAATATGTTGAATTGATTTGGTTGATGTGGATTGGTCTCGATTTAATATTACAGGAAAGGTTAGATATTTATAAAAGGGCTACATTGAATATAAAAAAAAATTTAATTCGTAAACTCCGGAAATGTCTCGTACCCTATTCCGGCAATGAATACGGGTAGAGGTATTACAGTTATTGGTATCAGAGCTACGATTTAGACGGTTCTAGGACCAATGTAGCAAATACAGGATTAGCTATACATGCCATTTAAATTATTATTGATAGTGTGATATCTCCTGACCATTTAAAATGTGTTTTTCTTATAGTAAAGTCATCCGACCGAGCTCAATCTGAGGAAGCTGGGAGTCATGCTTCGGCTTCAGTACAAAGAGAAGAAACTAGCAGTAGAAGGCCCGAGACAGAGGGTCGAGGGGAGGAGGCAAAAACAGCCTTCTTTCAAATGATGAATGAATGGTTTAATCAATACTTAAGAATTAACCCCGTAGTGCAGCAAGTTCAAGCTCCCCCTCCTGCTCCTCCACCGGTTCCTGAGATCCCACAAGTACAGGTACTGAATCTATCAGAAAAGGGAAAGCTCCAGTAGATAAAATTCAATAATATGGGGCCGAAGAATTTCGAGCAGCAGTTGATGATGATTCCGAACGGGCTGAATTCTGGTTAGAAAACACTACTCGGGTTCTGGAAGAATTATCTTGTACACCAGAAGAATGTCTGAAATTTTCCGTCTCACTGCTAAAAGATACAACTTACCATTGGTGGAATACTAAAACTTCAGTTGTTCCAAAAAAGAAATTACATGGGAATTCTTTGAGACCGAGTTCAGAAAAAAATATATCAGCCAGAGGTTCCTTGACAAGAAAAGAAAAGAATTTCTTGAGCTGAAACAGGGCAATAGATCAATATCTGAATATAAAGAGAATTTGTTCGATTGAGTAAATATGCTCGAGAATGGGTACAGTCAGAAGCTGAAATGTGCAAACGATTCGAAGAAGGGTTGAATGAAGACATTAAGTTACTGATCAGAATTCTTGAAATTCGAGAGTTTGCTACATTGGCAGAGAGAGCTTATAAAGCAGAAGAATTGAGCAAAGAAAAGAAACAGGCTGAGAGGGAAGCTCGAATTTTTAGTAAAAGACCGATGGGAAAATCCCAGTTTTCTGCTTCAAAGAAATTGAACAAATATCAGGATCGTTCTACTTCAGCCATTGGGTATTTGGGCAAAGAGCGAGGTTCTCAACGCACTAATCCAAGGCCTTCTACTCCATCAATGACCAGTGTTGGCAGTGTTGGCACTCCTAAATCGAGATGCCAGTACTGTAATAAAGCTCATTTTGGTGAATGCCGATTTAAGAGTGGGGCTTGTTACCGATGTGGTTCTTTTGACTATTTCCTCAGAGATTGTCCAGAAAGGGTTGAAAAAGAAGTTGAACATATATCGAAGCCGAGTAATCTAGTTTCGAGGGGCAAACCACCTCGACCATCCGATAATGTCAGTGGTAGTCGAGGAGCTACAAAAGATACTATAGGTAGGCCTGAGGTACAAGCACCTGCTAGGACCTATACCATTCGTGCCAGAGAAGATGCTTCAGCACCCGATGTTATTACTGGTACATTTTCTTTACTTGATACTGATATTACTGCATTGATTGATCCTGGTTCTACGCATTCATATATATGTGTTAAACTTGCAGTTGTTAAAAATTTATCTGTTGAACCTACTGAATTTGTGGTTAAAGTCTCGAACCCCCTGGGCCAGTCTGTGTTAGTGGATAAAATTTGTAAAAATTGTCCACTGATGGTAAGAGATTATTGTTTCCCGGCTGATTTGATGTTACTGCCATTTGATGAATTTGACGTGATATTGGGTATGGATTGGTTAACCCAGCATGATGCGGTAGTAAATTGTAAACAAAAATATAATATTCTAAAATGTCAGAATGGTGAGTTGCTCCGGGTTAAATCTGATCAGACAGAGGGGTTATCTGATATGATTTCAGTAATGGCAGCACAAAGGTATGTCAAAAAGGGGTATGATGCTTACTTGGCTTATGTACTTGACACCAAGGTATCTGAGTCAAAGATACAGGCAGTTCCAGTGGTATGTGAATTTTCCGATGTGTTTCCAGAAGAATTACTAGGATTGCCACCAGAAAGAGAACTGGAATTTTCTATAGATTTGATTCCGGGAACTACTCCGATCTCCATTGCTCCGTACCGTATGGCTCCTATAGAATTAAAAGAGTTAAAGACACAGTTGCAAGAGCTTGTTGACAGGGGTTTTGTCCGACCGATTCATTCACCTTGGGGTGCTCCGGTTCTGTTTGTGAAAAAGAAAGATGGGTCTTTGAGATTGTGTACCGACTACCGGTAGCTTAATAAAGTAACCATAAAGAATAAGTACCCGTTACCCCGGATTGATGATTTATTTGATCAGCTGAAAGGTGTTCCTATGTTTTCAAAGATTGATCTTCGATCAGGTTTTCATCAGTTACGGGTAAAGGAGTCAGATGTGCCAAAAACAACCTTTAGAACCAGGTACGGGCATTATGAGTTCTAGTTATGCCGTTTGGGCTAACTAATGCACCTGCAGTATTCATGGATTTGATGAACCAGATATTCAGACCGTACTTAGACAGATTTGTAGTAGTATTCATTGATGATATTTTGGTTTTTCTCGGGATGAAGAAGAACATGCAGAACATTTGAGAATTGTGTTCAAATTCTACGAGAGAAGCAGTTGTATCCTAAATTCAGTAAATGTGAATTTTGGCTTCGAGAAGTGGGTTTTTTGGACACATTGTATCTGGCGAAGGCATCAGGTAGATCCAAGTAAAATCTCAGCTATTGTCAATTGGAGTCCACCGAAGAAAGTATCTGAAGTTAGAAGTTTCTTGGGTTTAGCGGGTATTATCGGAGATTTGTACAGGGATTCTCTATGATAGCTTCTCCAATGACTCGATTATTGCAGAAAGATGTAAAGTTCGAGTGGACTGATGAATGTCAACAAAGTTTCAACCGATTGAAAGACCTATTAACGAAAGCACCTGTATTAGTGCAGCCTGAACTGGGTAAGGAATTTGTTATTTACAGTGATGCCTCATTAAATGGTTTAGGTTGTGTTTTGATGCAAGAAGGTAAAGTAATAGCCTATGCTTCAAGACACCTTAAACCACATGAAAGAAATTACCCAGTACATGATCTTGAATTAGCTGCTACTGTATTTGCGCTGAAGATATGGCGGCATTACTTGTATGGTGAGAAATGTCATATTTATACTGATCATAAAAGCTTGAAATATTGATGACACAGAAAGATTTGAATTTGAGACAGCGCAGGTGGCTTGAACTGATAAAGGACTATGATTTGATTATTGATTACCATCCGGGTAAGGCTAATGTTGTAGCTGATGCTTTGAGCCGGAAATCTCTGTTTGCTTTACGAGCTATGAATACCCGGTTATCATTGACTGATGATGGTTAATCCTAGCTGAATTGAGAGCTAAACCGACATTTTTACAAAAATATGTGAAGCTGAGAAGAATGATGAGAAGTTACAGGTTAAACGGGCACAGTGTGAGTCAGGTAATGATTCTGAATTTCAGATTGGTTCTGATGATTGTTTATTATTCAGAGGTAGTGTATGTGTACCTCAGAATTCAGAGCTCATACAGAAGATTCTACGCGAGGCCCACAGTAGTACTATGTCTGTACATCCGAGGAGTAATAAAATGTATAATGATCTGAAAAAGATGTACTGGTGGTCGGGAATGAAACGTGATATCTCTGAGTTTGTATCAAGGTGTTTAATATGTCAATAAGTTAAAGCTGAACATCAGGTACCTTCGGGGTTACTTCAGTCAATTACTATACTAAAAGGATCACTATGGATTTTGTATCGGGCCTACCTTTGTCTCCGAGGAAAAAAGATGCTATTTGGGTGATTGTTGATCGATTAACAAAGTCAGCTCACTTTATTCTGGTACATATGGATTATTCTTTAGATAAACTAATTGAACTGTACATATCTGATATTGTCAGGTTACATGGAGTGCCTCTCTCCATTATATCAGATAGAGATCCCCGATTTACGTCTCGTTTCTGGGACAAATTGCAAGAAGCCTTGGGTACTCAGTTGTATTTCAGCACTGCATTTCATCCTTAGACAGATGGTCAATCTGAGCGTGTAATTCAGGTATTGGAAGATATGCTCTGATGTTGTATACTAGAGTTTGAAGGTAATTGGGAGAGGTATCTACCTTTGATTGAATTTGCTTACAATAACAGTTATCAGTCTAGTATTAAAATGGCTCCGTATGAAGCTTTGTATGGTAGAAAATGTAGAACACCGTTATATTGGACAGAGCTCAGTGAAAGGAAGATACATGGGGTTGACTTGATCCGGGAAACAGAAGAAAAAGTAAAGGTTATTCGAGATAGTCTAAAAGCAGCTTCCGATCGTCAAAAATCATATGCCGACCTTAAGCGAAAGAGATTGAATTTCAAGTCGGTGACAAGGTATTTCTGAAAGTGTCTCCTTGGAAGAAAGTTCTTCGATTCAGTCGAAAGGGTAAATTGAGTCCAAGATTTATCGGGCCCTATGAAATCAGGAAAGAATTGGACCGGTCGCTTATCATTGGCATTACCACCGGAACTTGATAGAATCCATAATGTTTCATGTATCTATGTTACGACCATATCGATCAGATCCTTCACATGTTATTTCTCCGATAGAAGTAGAGATTCAACCGGATATGACTTACAGTGAAGAACCAGCCAAGATATTGGCACGAGAGACAAAAGAGCTTAGAAATAAAAAGATAAATTTGGTGAAAGTATTGTGACAAAAGCACGGGATTGAGGAAGCAACATGGGAACCGGAGGAGGCAATGAGAAACAATACCCAAACCTCTTACTGGTAAGATTTTCGGGGACGAAAATCCTTAAAAGGGGGGGAGAGTTGTAATGGCCTAAATTCAAGGTTATCGGAACAAGGTTTCGTAATCATAGATCCATTTAAAGAGAAATTTATTTCAATATTTTTGCTTGAAAATTATATGATAGGAAAATCGTATGAAATATTGATAGGAAAATTTTATCGATTTAGTGATTGTTAAAAAAGAAATTATTGAAGAAATTGGGTAAAATAAGGTATCGGGATCTCTATCTCGTAAAATCGAGTCGAAAATAATTTATAAATATTTATGAAAATTTATTAATGTGGTATTAAAATTTCGTTAGGAAATTTTAATGTTTGGGTAGTCAATTAAATGAAAAGGACTAAATTGTAATAGGTGTAAAATTTGCTAGAGAGATTAAATAGTTAAGAGTCTAATGAGAAAGGATTTAAAAGGCAATTAGACCCAAAAGTTATTTGGGCTGGACGGCAAGGGTATGAAATCAGCAGAAAAATTGATAAATTAAGGGTAAAATTGAATATTGCAAAATTAACTAAATAAAACTAGGACTAAATAGGAAATATCTAGATTTTCTTCATTTCTCTTCAATTCCAGCAGCTAAAAACGCCATAGGAGGGTTCTCTAAGCTGGTATTTCATAATGTTTGCACCAAGTGAGTTAATCCTTGCCTTTTTCTTGTAATTTTGTGTTTCTAAGACTTTTACAACTAGGTCCTACTATTAAATTCATTAGTTTTTGATTTCATGGATGAAATTGAAAGTCACCATGGTTTAGTGCTGTAAGTTTATGATGAAATAGAATGAAATTAAAGCTTTAATTTGTTTATGAGATGGTTTTATTAGGCAATTTCAATGGAAATTGATTTTTAGGACCTAATTGTGAAAATGTTTGGAATTAAAGTCTATTGCTGAAATTATGATCCTAAAGGTTGTAAACTAGTTTAAGGTGATAGAATAAAATGTTAATTGAGAAAAATCAGCTCAATTGAGAGGCTAATTGAGTAGGGACGAAATTATCATTTATTAAAAGCTTAGGGGAAAAATGGTAATAAACAGCTTGCACTAAAACAGTTTGGACAGCAGCAGTAGACTAACTTTGAAAAATCACCAAAAATTGTAGGAATCGAATTAGAAGATGAAAAAATATGGAATTAAATATTATTGAGTCTAGTTTCTCATAAAGAAATATTGTAAGCAATGGATTTGTAAATTTTGAGATATAATGAATTTGTGAGATAAGGTCAGAATGAATTCGGGTTCCCCTGTTCTGACTTTAAAAATTATAAAAATTGAATAAAAATAATTAGGGACTTAAATTAATATGTTAGAATTATGATGAGTCTATTTTTAATAGAAATAACGAGAACATCATTTGAATTCTGTATAAAGAGATAATTTATTTTTAGTGAAGAAGGGTCAGAACTGTTAGACAAAGAATAGGGGTGATTTGAAGAAAAACTGTACTGATTGGCTAAACCAAAAATTTGAACATTTTATGGTAAAAATATATATGAGTCTAGTTTTAGGGAAAATTAACAGATCTTAATTTGGAGTTCCGTAGCTCAAGTTATAAATAATTTAGTGACTATGACTCAAGTAGACACTTTAAATGAATTATAAATAATAGTTGAATTATAAGAATGTTGCATATGAACATGAAATGTATTAAATTGATAATTAATTTATTTATTTAGATCCGAAGATTCAAATACGAAGCTAGATCGAGGAAAGAAAAAGTTCGGGATTAGTAGATTTTTATGTTTCAAACAAGTATCAAGGTAAGTTCGTTAACTTGAATTATATTCTGAAATGCTTGAGATTGTATGTTATTGATGTGAATATGATTTGATGTTCATTGTATGAAATTATGAAACATTGATATATTTGATAAAATGGGAAGAAATCCCGTTGAATGAAAGGAAAATTCGATGGATCTCTGAAAAGGAATTGACGGTAAAAAGGATCTAGCCCGGACGGGTGATCCTATCTGATATAGCCCTCCGAAGAATATGTGTAAAATGGATTTAGCCCGGACGGGTAATCCGAATTGGGTCTGAATTTAGCCTGGACTGGTATTCAGATCCAAGCTCATTAGAGTAATTGTCGTTGCAGGGGATTTAGCCTGGACTGGAATCCCGACAATACTCTATGAGTTTATATTGCAGGGGATTTAGCCTGACTGGTAATCCCGCTGCAAGGTTGAGGTTGCGGGAGTGTGCTTCTAAATGGAATGTGCGACATGAATATGAATTGACGACCCGAATTGTACAAAAAGTGTACCTTGAAAATCCATCGAAATTCTGAAATTCAACGGGATAAATATGGAAAAATACAAGGAAATGGAAATCATGGTATTGACGAGCTCATCAATCATGGTATATATATTATTGATACATGGAAATTATTGTACTAACTTGAATGTTGAGTTTGTGCATTTGGGTAATAATACATTGAATGGATATATGGATGTTTATTTATTGTATTGAAAATATTAGGTAAGTATAATTCTTGTTACATGAGCTTACTAAGCACAAAGTGCTTACCCCGTTTCCTTTTTCCCTGTTTTGTAGTGTAAGAGCTCGGAGGTCGATTTGGTCGGAGACACATCACACTGTCAACCTCAGGATTTCGGTATATAAAGAAACTTTATTTGGAAATCAATGGCATGTATAAGCTAACAAAGTAAATGTTAACGTGAAATGAATGTAAAGTTAGCCATTAGTATGGTTAACAAACCTGGTTATAGATATGTGATGACGTTATCTTATATAAATGCATGAATCTATCATGAAAATATATTGAATTGATTTGGTTGATGTGGATTGGTCTCGATTTAATATTACAGGGAAGGTAGATTTTATAAAAGGGCTATATTGAATATAAAAAAATTTAAATTGTAAACTCCGGTAATGCCTCGTACCTATTCCGCAATGAATACGGGTAGGGGTATTACATTTATTGGTATCAGAGCTACGATTTAGCCGGTTCTAGGACCGATGTAGCAAATACGGGATTAGCTATACATGCCATTTAAATTATTATTGATAGTGTGATATCTCCTACCATTTAAAATGTGTTTTCTTATAGTAATGTCATCCACCGAGCTCAATCTGAGGAAGCTGGGAGTCATGCTCCGCTTAGTACAAAGAGAAGAAACTAGAGTAGAAGGCCCGAGACAAGGGTTAGGGGAGGAGGCAAAAACAACCTTCTTTCAAATGATGAATGAATGGTTTAATCAATACTTAAGAACTAACCCTGTAGTGCAGCAAGTTCAAGCTCCCCCTCCTGCTCCTCCACCGGTTCCCGAATCCCACAAGGTACAGGTACTGATCTGTCAGAAAAGGGAAAGCTCCATAGATAAAATTCGAAAATATGGGGCGAAGAATTTCGAGCAGCAGTTGATGATGATTCCGAACGGGCTGAATTCTGGTTAGAAAACACTACTCGGGTTCTGGAAGAATTATCTTGTACACAGAAGAATGTCTGAAATGTGCCGTCTCACTGCTAAAAGATACAGCTTACCATTGGTGGAATACTAAAGCTTCAGTTGTTCAAAAGAAGAAATTACATGGGATTCTTTCAGACCGAGTTAGAAAAAAATATATCAGCCAGAGGTTCCTTGACCAGAAAAGAAAAGAATTTCTTGAGCTGAAACAGGGAATAGATCAGTATCTGAATATGAAAGAGAATTTGTTCGATTGAGTAAATATGCTCGAGAATGGGTACAGTCAGAAGCTGAAATGTGTAAACGATTCGAAGAAGGGTTGAATGAAGACATTAAGTTACTGATCGGAATTCTTGAAATTCGAGAGTTTGCTACATTGGCAGAGAGAGCTTATAAAGCAGAAGAATTGAGCAAAGAAAAAACAGGCTGAGAGGGAAGCTCGAATTTTTAGTAAAAGACCGATGGGAAAATCCCAGTTTTCTGCTTCAAAGAAATTGAAGAAATATCAGGATCGTTCTACTTAGCCATTGGGTATTCGGGCAAAGAGCGAGGTTCTCAACGCACTAATCAAGGCCTTCTACTCCATCATGACCAGTGTTGGCAGTGTTGGCACTCCTAAACCGAGATGCCAGTACTGTAATAAAGCTCATTTTGGTGAATGCCGATTTAAGAGTGGGGCTTGTTACCGATGTGGTTCTTTTGACCATTTCTCAGAGATTGTCCAGAAAGGTTGAAAAAGAAGTTGAACATATATCGAAGCCGAGTAATCTAGTTCGAGGGGCAGACCACCTCGACCATCCGGTAATGTCAGGGTAGTCGAGGAGCTACAAAAGATACTATAGGTAGGCCTGAGGTACGAGCACCTGCTAGAACATATGCCATTGTGCCAGAAAGATGCTTCAGCACCGATGTTATTACTGGTACATTTTCTTTACTTGATACTGATATTACTGCATTGATTGATCCTGGTTCTACGCATTCATATATATGTGTTAAACTTGCAATTGTTAAAATTTATCTGTTGAACCTACTGAATTTGTGGTTAAAGTCTCGAACCCCCTGGGCCAGTCTGTGTTAGTGGATAAAATTTGTAAAAATTGTCTACTGATGGTAAGAGGTTATTGTTTCCCGGCTGATTTGATGTTACTGCCATTTGATGAATTTGACGTGATATTGGGTATGGATTGGTTAACCCAGCATGATGCGGTAGTAAATTGTAAACAAAAATATATTGTGCTAAAAGTCAGAATGTGAGTTGCTCCGGGTTAAATCTGATCAGACAGAGGGGTTATCTGATATGATTTCATAATGGCAGCACAGAGGTATGTCAAAAAGGGGTATGATGCTTACTTGGCTTATGTACTCGACACCAAGGTATCTGAGTCAAAGATACAGGCAGTTCCAGTGGTATGTGAATTTTCGATGTGTTTCAGAAGAATTACCAGGATTGCCACCAGAAAGAGAAGTGGAATTTTCTATAGATTTGATTCCGGGAACTACTCCGATCTCCATAGCTCCGTACCGGATGGCTCCTATAGAATTAAAAGAGTTAAAGACACAGTTGCAAGAGCTTGTTGACAGGGGTTTTGTCCGACGAGTCATTCACCTTGGGGTGCTCTGGTTCTGTTTGTGAAAAGAAAGATGGGTCTTTGAGATTGTGTATCGACTACCGGCAGCTTAATAAAGTAACCAAAAAATAAGTACCGTTACCCCGGATTGATGATTTATTGATCAGCTGAAAGGTGCTACTATGTTTTCAAAGATTGATCTTCGATCAGGTTTTATCAGTTACGGGTAAAGGAGTCAGATGTGCCAAAAACAACCTTTAAACCAGGTACGGCATTATGAGTTTCTAGTTATGCCGTTTGGGCTAACTAATGCACCTGCAGTATTCATGGATTTGATGAACCGATATTCAGACCGTACTTAGACAGATTTGTAGTAGTATTCATTGATGATATTTGGTTTATTCTCGGATGAAGAAGAACATGCAGAACATTTGGAATTGTGTTGCAAATTCTACGAGAGAAGCAGTTTATGCTAAATTCAGTAAATGTGAATTTGGCTTCGAGAAGTGGGTTTTCTTGGACACATTGTATCTGCCGAAGGCATCAGGGTAGATCCAAGTAAAATCTCAGCTATTGTCAATTAGAGTCCACCGAAGAATGTATCTGAAGTTAGAAGTTTCTTGGGTTTAGCTGGTTATTATCGGAGATTTGTACAGGGATTCTCTATGATAGCTTCTCCAATGACTCGATTATTGCAGAAAGATGTAAAGTTCGAGTGGACTGATGAATGTCAACAAAGTTTCAACCGATTGAAAGACCTATTAACGAAAGCACTTGTATTAGTGCAGCCTGAACCGGGTAAGGAATTTGTTATTTACAGTGATGCCTCATTAAATGGTTTAGGTTGTGTTTTGATGCAAGAAGGTAAAGTAATAGCCTATGCTTCAAGACAACTTAAACCACATGAAAGAAATTACCAGTACATGATCTTGAATTAGCTGCTATTGTATTTGCCTGAAGATATGGCGGCATTACTTGTACGGTGAGAAATGTCATATTTATACTGATCATAAAGCTTGAAATATTTGATGACACAGAAAGATTTGAATTTGAGACAGCGCAGGTGGCTTGAACTGATAAAGACTATGATTTGATTATTGATTACCATCCGGGTAAGGCTAATGTTGTAGCTGATGCTTTGAGCCGAAATCTTGTTTGCTTTACGAGCTATGAATACCCGGTTATCATTGACTGATGATGGTTCAATCCTAGCTGAATTGAGAGCTAAACCGAAAGTTAGAAGAATGATGAGAAGTTACAGGTTAAACGGGCACAGTGTGAGTCAGGTAATGATTCTGAATTTCAGATTGGTTCTGATGATTGTTTATTATTCAGAGGTAGGGTATGTGTACCTCAGAATTCAGAGCTCATACAGAAGATTCTACGCGAGGCCCACAGTAGTACTATGTTGTACATCGGGAGTAATAAATGTATAATGATCTGAAAAGATGTACTGGTGGTCGGGAATGAAACGTGATATCTCTGAGTTTGTATCAAGGTGTTTAATATGTCAAAGTTAAAGCTGAACATCAGGTACCTTCGGGGTTACTTCAGCCAATTACTATACAAGAAAGGGATCACTATGGATTTTGTATCGGGCTACCTTTGTCTCCGAGGAAAAAGATGCTATTTGGGTGATTGTTGATCGATTAACAAAGTCAGCTCACTTTATTCCGGTACTATGGATTATTCTTTAGATAAACTAGTGAACTGTACATATCTGAGATTGTCAGGTTACATGAGTGCCTGTCTCCATTATATCAGATAGAGATCCCTATTTACGTCTCGTTTCTGGGACAAATTGCAAGAAGCCTTGGGTACTCAGTTGTATTTCAGCACTGTATTTCATCCTCAGACAGATGGTCAATCTGAGCGTGTAATTCAAGTATTGGAAGATATGCTCCGATGTTGTATACTAGAGTTTGAAGGTAATGGGAGAGGTATCTACCTTTGATTGAATTTGCTTACAATAACAGTTATCAGTCTAGTATTAAAATGGCTCCTATGAAGCTTTGTATGGTAGAAAATGTAGAACACCGTTATATTGGACAGAGCTCAATGAAAGGAAGATACATGGGGTTGATTTGATCCGGAAACAGAAGAAAAAGTAAAGGTTATTCGAGATAGTCTAAAAGTAACTTCCGATCGTCAAAAATCATATGCCGACCTTAAGCGAAAGAGATTGAATTTCAAGTCGGTGACAAGGTATTTCTGAAAGTGTCTCCTTGGAAGAAAGTTCTTCGATTCGGTCGAAAGGGTAAATTGAGTCCAAGATTTATCGGGCCCTATGAAATCATAGAAAGAATTGGACCGGTCGCTTATCGATTGGCATTACCACCGAACTTGATAGAATCCATAATGTTTTTCATGTATCTATGTTACGAATATCGATCAGATCCTTCACATGTTATTTCTCCGATAGAAGTAGAGATTCAACCGGATATGACTTACAGTGAAGAACCGGTCAAGATATTGGCACGGAGACAAAAGAGCTTAGAAATAAAAAGATAAATTTGGTGAAAGTATTGTGGCAAAAGCACGGGATTGAGGAAGCACATGGGAACCGGAGGAGGCAATGAGGAAACAATACCCAAACCTCTTTACTGGTAAGATTTTCGAGGACGAAAATCCTTAAAAGGGGGGGAGAGTTGTAATGGCCTAAATTCAAGGTTATCGGAACAAAGGTTTCGTAATATAGATCCGATTTAAAGAGAAATTTATTTCAATATTTTTGCTTGAAATTATATGATAGGAAAATGTATGAAAATATTATAGGAAAATTTTATCGATTTAGTGATTAGTTAGAAAAAGAAATTATTGAAGAAATTGGGTAAAATAAGGTATCGGGACTCTATCTCGTAAAACCGAGTCAAAAATAATTTTATAAATATTTATGAAATGTTATTAATGTGGTATTAAAATTTCGTTAGGAATTTTAATGTTTGGGTAGTCAATTAATGAAAAGGACTAAATTGTAATAGGTGTAAAAGTTGCTAGAGTGATTAAATAGCTTAAGAGTCTAATGAGAAAGATTTAAAAGGAAATTAGACCCAAAATTATTTGGGCTGGACGGAAAGGGTATGAAATCAGCAGAAAAATTGATAAATTAAGGGTAAAATTGGAATATTGCAAAATTAACTAAATAAAACTAGACTAATAGGAAATATCTAGATTTTCTTCATTTCTCTCAATTCCAGCCGCTAAAAAGCCATAGAGGGTTCTCTAAGCTGTATTTCATAATTTTGCACAAGTGAGTTAATCCTTGCCTTTTCTTGTAATTTTTGTTTCTAAGACTTTTACAACTAGTCCTACTATTAAATTCATTAGTTTTGATTCATGGATGAAATGAAAGTCACCATGGTTAGTGCGTAAGTTTATGATGAAATAGAATGAAATTAAAGCTTAATTTGTTTATGAGATATTTTATTAGGCAATTTCATGGAAATTGATTTTTAGACCTAATTGTGAAAATGTTGGAATTAAAGTCTATTGCTGAAATTATGATTCCTAAAGGTTGTAAACTAGTTTAAGGTGATAGAATAAAATGTTAATTGAGAAAAATCAGCTCAATTGAGAGGCTAATTGAGTAGGGACGAAATTATCATTTATTAAAAGCTTAGGAGAAAATGGTAATAAACAGCTTGCACTAAAACAGTTTGGATAGCTGCAGTAGACTACCTTTGAAAATCACCAAAAATTTTAGGAATCGAATTAGAAGATGAAAAAATATGGAATTAAAGCTTATTGAGTCTAGTTTCTCATAGAAGAAATATTGTAAGCAATGTATTGTAAATTTTAGATATAATGAATTTTGTGAGACAAGGTCAGAATGAATTCGGGTTCCCCTGTTCTGACTTTTAAAAATTATAAAAAATTGAATACAAATAATTAGGGACTTAAATTTATATGTATAGAATTATGAATGAGTCTATTTTTAATATAAACAAACGAGAACATCATTTGAATTCTGTATAAAGAGATAATTTATTTTTAGTGAAGAAGGGTCAGAACTGTTAGACAACAGAAAGGGTACTTTGAAGAATAAACTTACTGATGGCAAACCAAAAATTATAAAATTTATGGTAAAAATAATATGAGTCTAGTTTAGGGAAATAACGGATCTAATTTGGAGTTCTTAGCTCAAGATATAAATAATTTAGTGACTATGACTCAAGTAGACAGCTTGAATGAACTATAAATAATAGTTGAATTATAGAGAATGTTGCATATGAACATGAAATATAAATTGATAATTAAATTTATTTATTTAGATCCAGAAGATTCAAATACGAAGCTAGATCGAGGAAAGGAAAAGTTCGGATTAGTATTTTACTGTTACAAACAAGTATGAAATTAATTCGTGTAACTTGAATTATATTCTGAAATGCTGAGATTGTATGTTATTATGTGAATATGATTGATGTTCATTGTATGAAATTAATGAAACATTGATATATTTGATAAAATGGGAAGAAATCCCGTTGAATGAAAGGAAAATTCGATGGATCTCTGAAAAGGAATTGATGGTAAAAAGGATCTAGCCCGGACGGGTGATCCTATCTTGATATAGCCCTCCCGAAAAATATGTGTAAAATGGATTTAGCCGGACGGTAATCCGAATTAGGGTCTGAATTTAGCCTGGACTGGTAATTCAAATCCAAGCTCATTAGAGTAATTGTCGTTCAGGGGATTTAGCACTGGCAATCCCGACAATACCTATGAGTTATATTGCAGGGATTTAGCCTGGACTGGTAATCCCGCTGCAAGGTTGAGGTTTGCGGAGTGTGCTCTCTGAAATGGAAATGTGCGCACATGAATATGAATTGACAGACCCGAATTGTACACTAAAAGTGTACCTTGAAAATCCATCAAAAATTCTAAGAATTCAACGGATAAATATGGAAAAATAACAAGAAAGGAAATCATGGTATTGACGAGCTCATCAATCATAGTATATATTATTGGTACATGGAAATTACTGTACTAACTTGAATAATGGAAATCATGTATTGAGAGCTGTCAATATAGTATATATTATTGGTACATGGAATTATTGTACTAACTTGAATGTTGATTTGTGCATATTAGGGTAATAATGCATTGAATGGATATATGGATGTTTATTGTATTGTATTGAAATATTAGGTAAGTATGTTCTTGTTACATGAGCTTACTAAGCACAAAGTGCTTACCCCCGTTTCCTTTTTTCCCCTGTTTTGTTAGTGTTAAGAGCTCGGAGGTCGGATTTGGTCGGAGACACATCACACTGTCAACCTCAGGATTTCGGTATATAAAGAAACTTTATTTGGAAATCAATGCATGTATAAGCTAACAAAGTAAATGTTAACGTGAAATGAATGTAAGTTAACCATTAGTAATGGTTAACAAACCTGGTTATAGATAGTGATGACGTTATCTTATATAAATGCATGAATCTATCATGAAA